>NW_022106463.1:3040210-3042960 GCF_000313985.2 Echinops telfairi | reverse complement strand
CGGGATGTCGACTAAAGGGGAATCATGAAGAAACAAAATTGAGCTTGCCATCAGGGTAGAAGTAATTACCACGTGCTCCTCTCACTCTTGGCCCTAGAGCCAATGCTGACTCGTAGAGACCCACTGTGGGTTTCAGGGCCTATAACTGTTTAGGGGAGTAGAAAGCCCAGGTTTACTCCCTTGGATCTGCTGCTGCTGGGTTTGAACTGCAGCCCGGTGCTTAACCACTCCACCACCCCGGCTCCACAACCCATGTTAAAGATCTTGTCAATTTCAGCCATTTCAGAAACGTCAATCAGCGTTACATCCAGAGTTGATACCTGGTTGAATGCCACTTTACAGACATGTGACCAAGTGACGTCGTAAGAGGTTATACCAGTTCTTGGACATTAAATTCCAATTTGGAAGAAAGGCTCTCAAATCTCTTTTTCTGAAACTCAGTTTTGAGCTTTCATCGAGGTAATGCAGACATGTCGACGAGTGAACAAAAACGAAGGTATCGTTTGATGAGTAGCGAGTAAACATTTCGAACTTGTTATCGTGAATGAGGTGAAGCTTTACAGAACAGAACAGTTTTACACTCAGCAACTCAAATGCAGTTGGTTTTAACTGATCCGTTGCCAATTCCCTCAAAGTACTGAGAGGTAGCCCAAGTCTCCTGTGTGCTTCCTGGTTCCATTTACTTCTTTGATCATAACCTTCGGAACTTTGTCCTTGGGTAAATGTCGCCCTTTATCTTACATGGCTGATGGTTTCAACGAGGAGGTGAGTTCAATTCCAGACCTGATGGGAAACTCCCCATCACTGGGAGTCTCCATTAGTCTCTATCCAACCAGGAAGTCTAATCCCGTAGGCTTGTGAGTTCTGTCCCACCTTTTCCTCCACGCTATCCAGAGCCTTCCAATGAGATCCCTTTCAGAGCCTGGGGTGGCTGTACCTGGGCACCACCTTTTCCTCTGATCTCAAACTTGCGGAGACTGATGTCTATGTGGTGTCTTTTGAGTGTCATCACTCTTGTTCCTCTGGATGGGGAAAGACCAATAGTTTCACCTGAGCTGCCGGCTCGGGAGCTTTGAAAACCCCAGTCACTGCTAACCAAATCAAGATAGAGAGCCTTCTCTTTGTGAACTGTGCGATGCCAACGGACATTCGTGTCCCCCACACCTATGATCAGGATGAATCTGCAAAACATGGATAACAAATTCACCCACGTTGTCTGTGTTGTGCAGATTCACCATTATTTCTTAACTTTTTCAGTCTTCCATTGTGTGTATGGACCACAGCTTGATTCACGTCCATTGATGGGCACGTAGGTTGTTTCCATCTCTTTTTTGGCTCTTGAGCATAGTACACATATGGGCATAGGTGTGCATATATCCATTTGAGTCATAGCTATAATTTCTCTAGAGTCTATAACTAGTTGTGCATTTGTTGGATTGGTATTGCTAGATCATATGATGTTTCTACTTTCAAGTTTTTAAGGAAGCAACACACCGTTTTCCGCAGTAGTTAGAGAACGTTCCCGTCCAGGAGAGTGTATACGGGTTCCAGTTTCTCCTTATCTTCACCAGCAGTTGTTTTCTTTCTTTTTTGAACTTTCCTATTAATGCTGTGGTCAGGTGCTGTTTCCGTGTGGTTCTGACTTACATCTCTCCGATGGTCAATGACATGAGCATTTCCTCCTGTTTATTGGCTGCTCGAATGTCTGAATGTCTTCTTTGGTGAGGTGTCAATTCATATGCTTTACCCATTTTAAAATTGGATTATTTGTCTTTTTTTTGAGGTGTTGAATTTTTCTAAAGATGTTGACAACTCCAACATATCCCTGTTGGGTATGTCATTGTCAATTCCCCCAATCATTAGGTTCTCTTTTTACTCTCCTAGAGAAGTTTTTGTTTTTTTAAATAAATGCATACAAGTATCTAAATTTTAGGAAGTCCCAGCCATATAGTTTATATTCTGCTGTTTATGCATTTTTGGTTACGTTTGAACGTCTATTTATGCCATAAGTTAGGATCCCTACATTTGTTCCTCTTTATTTTTGATGATCTTTATCATTTTAACTTATGTCTTTTACCCATTTTGAAGTTTTAAAATTATATATATAAATGGTGTAAGATATATGATATTGTTCAATTTCCTTGAAAATTTGATCTGTAGCTTTATTGCTTTTGTTTTCTTTTTTTGGCTAGTGAGATCTAGTTTGGGTAATGGTATAATGCTGCGTTGCCTTATTTTTTTAATTGAAAATTCACCTGACTATTAAGCTATCAGTTTTCTTTTAATAACATTTGCAACCATTTATTTATTTTCTATTTAAAGAAGAGATGATCATTTCCGGGTGGTCAGATTTTATGCCCACTGGAATAAGGGTGGGTCCAACTTGTCAACCAGCTCAGAGCCTGGTGATGCCTCCTTGGGAGGGTGGCATTTTAAGGAGAGGAACAGGGAAGGTCTGCTTTCTCTCTTGTCCTTCACCTTCATGCTAGCTGGAACTCTGTGCCTGCCTCCAGGAGTGGCTCCAGGTAGCCCGCTGACCCTGAAAGCCAACCTCCAAGCTGTCAGCACCTTGCCATGTTCCCACTCGCCTGTGATCTCCTTGCAACCCACTTTATCTTTCTGCATTATCAGCCTTCAACTAAGGGAGCATGCAAAGGGCTCTGGCTAGCATCAGACGCATGGACTTGAGTTGGCCTGTGTTGGGATGCTTTCTTGATATTAAGTTACCTTTTTATATCATATATATATAT
>NW_022106463.1:3033865-3038805 GCF_000313985.2 Echinops telfairi | reverse complement strand
CCTTCTTTGAAGACAGAGGTGCTTGTTCTTTGTCAGTCCGTGGTCCTGTCAGTGACTCCACCGGCCTCATAATATTCACCACATTAGAAAGCAAAAGTTGCCCGATGTTCATAGAAGTTTGGTGGCTGGTTCTGAAGGAATTACAAGAAGCTATTGCATTTGAATACATCCCGTAACCTACGAGAATTTAGTGTCTGACATGACAGGAAGGCCTCTAACAGATGGAGGTTTTCTGCTCCTCATTGCTACTCCAACCAACTCAACAAGGTAAAAAAAAAAAAGCCCCCAAATAAGTAGTGGCTTCTACTTTTGCCCAATAAAAATAGTATAGACATTTCTGTTCTCTGGAATTACACATAATAACAAATCATTAACAACAATACAGGGCAAGCTGCATGATATTTTGGACAAATATTTGTAGACTTCTCTGTTTGTCTATTTGGAGGAATCACTTGTAATAACCAATAAGCCAGCTTGAAAACAAACCGAAACAATGGGGCTCAAATGCTTGGCAGCACTGGCGAACGATCCAGGCGCCCAGGAGTCCAAGGGTGAAGCTCTTGAAGCGAAGGCGGTGTCAGCCATGTGTGAGGCAACTTTTGAGAGTCCTTCTACGCTGGGGATATTTCAACTTGTTCACAAAATTGCTCAAGAAATGCTGCAAACAGATAGAAAATCCTTCAAAGCACTTGGCATTTTCGTAGACTTGAGAAGAGAGCAATTGGAGTTGGAAATTTCTAAAACAGCTGGAGCGTGAGAAGTTAAGTCTCTGGTGAAAAGAGATAGAAGCAAGGATGCTATTTTATGTTTCTTTTGCTCCTCCAGTGGCATTTCCTAAATTCCTGAGTTAATCAGCTTAGCAGAAGGCCACTGGAAAACATAAGGAAGCTTTCTGGGAATATCTGGACACACAGACACACACAGAATCCAAACACCATAAAGCAGTGATTCTCAACCTTCCTAAGGCCGCGACCCTTTAACACAGTTCCTCATGTGGTGGTGACCCCCAACCCCACCAACCATAACATTATTTTCGTTGCTACTTCATCACTGTAGTTTTGCTACTGTTATGTATTGGACGACCCCTGTGAAGGGGTCATTTGACCCCCAAAGGGGTGGCGACCCACAAGTTGAGAACTGCTGCCATAAAGGGTCTCTTAAAATATTCCAGGCTTTCAGGTGGTCCAGATGGAGGGCAGATTCCTAAGAATGGAGATGAGCTAGAGGGAGGGGCGCTTTCAAAGAAATTCTACCTCAGCTTCCTGTAGCTCAATCACAAATTACACGAAAATGATTTGGCCTCATTGAATTTGCCACCAGATAATATGTTGTAAATGCTCTGGAGCAGAATAAATATCACTAATCGCTATATTTGTCATATGCATTATTCAGTCTTCAATTTAAAAAAATAAACAACCACACAAGGAAATTGGACCAAGTTAAAAAAAAAAGTACTAGACTTACAGATAATCAAGTTAATGACTTTTTATGACATCGACCTTAGAGTGAGGGAAATTATGTGTCCAATAATGTAACATAGAAGATACATACTTGAGTTAAACAACTTGGAACCCTAAGATGGAAAATTATTCTCCTTAAAATTACGGACAGGAAATATGGGGCCTTTTTGGCATCTAAAACCAAACACCCACTGCCCTAGAGTGGACTCTGACTTACGGTGACCCTGTAGGACAGGGTAGAGGTGCTCCTTTGAGGTTCTGAGGCCGTAAATCTTTACAGACACAGAGAGTCTCCTCTTTGCCTGAGGATCACCTGATGGGTTTTCATTACCACTTTATGGTTAGCAGCCCAACACCTCATCGCCTCTCCCGCCAGAGATAGGATATAATAAAGAGATACTTGACTAATTAAAATGTAGACCAGCAGACAGTTTCCAGATTGAAACCTGAATAAAAATACAAATAAAAATGAAAAAAACCCCAGACAAACCATAAAACAAAACCGTGGATGCAAAGCAACATAATTCTCATCTAGTGTTGTTTTAAAAGAAATACTAACAGGAATTATTTACAAAGACAGAAAGTCGCCTAGATGAAAACTTAAAACTCCTGGGGGAAAAAGTGACAAAAAGGGTAAACCTAGAAAATATAAAGAAATATCAATGTCAAAATAATGCAAACATCGTCTTTTATGATGGTTTACAATTCATCAAAAGCTTGAACACATGATCACATTAATCTTAAAAGCCAGAAGGGCCCAAATTTAATAAAATGATTCTTAGGTTCATAGAGCTGTGTAGAAAGAAAGATAATGAGTGAAAATTAGTATTTCACAGCTAATGTGCCTTGTAAGTGATAATAAAAGTAGTAAACATACATGAGCTAGCCTTGGTGGCACAGTGAGCGATGCCTTAGGTCGCGAACTGAAAGGTCGTTAGTTCAAACCTACCAGTTGCACTGTGGGAGAATGGTGAGGTGTTCTCCTCCCATAAAGAGTTGCGGTCTGGGAAACCCACAAGGGCAGTTCTGTTCTGACCTATAAGGTTGCTATGGGGGAACTGACATCAGGGAGTGCAAGAAGGAAGGACTTGTTTTCAAACTGATTGTGGTAGCGATGCTACAGCACAGCGCTCTAGGGTTGAACTATGGAATGGCATGATGTCCACATTAGCTCCTCATAAAGTGGTTTTGGGGCAATAAATTAAGGTGGAGTGGTGGGCCACTCATATGTTGCTGGTGGGCCTGTATGATGGTGTGATAGGTAGGTTTATTGTGCCAACCTGGCCTATAGGAACAGGTGGGATTAATTAGGTTGCAGTTTGATTGGAGGGTAAGATAGTTTATTGTGCCAGCCTGGCCAATAAACACAAGTAGGATTAACTGAACGGCGGAGAGATAATGGATCAGTGAGCCTTGCCTTTCTTGTCTCTTGCTCTTTGATCATCGGACCAGTGTGCGGCTGCCTTGCTTGTTGTGTGCCTCAATTTATAGGCTACACTACCTGTGGGACGCCTAGCCTGTGGACTGTGTCGCTGTAAGTTGAGGTCCCTTTAAGACATCGCTGGAGCTGGGGACTGGCAGTTGGGACTGGTGGTTAGTTGAAAGTTGGTGATCTGCCTTGTGATTGGCTGCTGTGCTGACATAGCCTAGCTCTCTCTATAAATAGAGGGAGATCTAGCAGCAGACTAGACTTGAAGGACTGCTAGTCTCTCACAACTCTCTCTCACGGGAATGAGTTGCATTGAGCCATTTGTAGTGCTTTATAATTGTTCATTTCTTGTATTATATATTTATCTGTATATGATTTAGCAGTTCATTTCTTGTTATATATCTAATTATCTTTATAAATAAATATATTTAATTATTAGCAGTTTGGTTTTATCTCTCTAGAGAACCCTGTCTAACACACTTCTGAAGAAGCTTTGAACCACTATCCTTTAGCTCAGCAACCAATGGCAAATCACCTCCACTCCCCATGACCCTGCCATTAATCTTCAGGCAAATGTAAATTCATGCCACAATGAGATAAAACTATTTTTGTTGTTAGCTACTATCATCAGTTCCAACTCACAGTGAACCTACATGCAACAGAAGGAAACCCTGCTCACTCCCCCATTTTATGCTCACCATTGTTGGTCTGAGCCCATATTTGCAGCCGCTGAGACAAGCCATCTCTTTGAGGATCTTCCTTTACATACCTGCTGAAATTCACATTCATTGCTGGTGAATTAAAACGGATATAACCACGTTAGAAAAATGGTTGGAAATATCTACCCAACGGAAACATTCACATACTCTTTGACTTCCAAGTATACTCCTAAGCATATATTCAAGAAAATATGTGCCTAGGTGCACATTTTTCAAAAGGTATAAATAGAACAAAATGCACAAACGTGCTATTGCCAACTGCTCCAAATGGAAGACAACCGTAAATTCCGTGAACAATAGAAGTTATAAATGAATATTGGTGAATTCATGCAATAGAATAGTCTGTGAAGATGATCATAAATAGCCTAAAACAAAAGCTATAAAAAGATCCCCTGTTAAATCCCCACATACACTGGCTGAGCCCCCTGTGCACTAAGTGTCCAGTGAGTCCCCTCTGACCGTTGAGGAGGGATGTGAGTAGCCTTGTATCCAGCAGAGTACGTTGCAAAGTGGGAGTGCAGTTATACTTAGGTTAACTTTTAACACCTTATCATTTGCTCTCTTTTGACCCATTTAAAACTTGTTCTAGTTTTTCATTATTTTTTAATTTATTTTGGGTTGAGGTTTTTCTGTGTTTTCTTTTGTTTTTGTTGTTGGTTTATTTTTGTTAGAATGAGTTTCTTTATATGAAATCCAGGGTACATATGTAATGCTGTAGAGAAACAGGATTAACAATGTTTGAGAGTTATCGCAAGGGAGGTTGAAGGGAAATGGAGAACTAACAGTAATGAGTATACGAATGAAGAAAATGCTCTAAAATTGATTGTGGTGGTGATTGTACAACCCTTCTTAATATGATGGAACTAAAACTCTGGTGAAGCTATTTAAACCACTGAATTGTATGTGGATTATATACTAACACAACTGTTAACATTTAGAAAAAGAACACAGGTTGCTATTGAACTGCTTCTGCCTCCTACTGGCCCCATAGGGCTGCATGGAACTGCCCTGTAGAAGCAGACGGACACTTTTTTGTCCCATGGAGCAGCTAGTGGGGTCCAACAACTAACTTTTTGGTTAGCCCCCTAGTGTTTAATCACTGGGCCACCAGGGCTCCTTACCAAATGATAAGGGAAGTCTTTCTTACAGGTCAAAGAGGGCAGAATAAAAGAGTACATATTGTATGGTTTCCATTTTCACCAAATTAAAAGTTTAGAAAAATTATTCTTTTTTAAATGTTTTTTTAAATTACCATTAATCATTTCATTGTGGGGGCTCTTACAAATCTTATAACATTCCATCATTCAATTGTATTAAGCACACTTGTACATA
>NW_022106463.1:3023915-3033724 GCF_000313985.2 Echinops telfairi | reverse complement strand
TGATAATTTATAAATTGTTATTTTTCATGTCTTATACTGATCAATGTCTCCCTTCACCCACATTTCTGTTATTCATGTCCCTCTGTGTGGGGCTGTATACCCAACCTTGCGATGGATTCCCTCTTTCTACCCCACCCTGTCCCCACCATCCCCCTTCCTCCTGATAGTGCTACTCCCACTACTATTCCTGAGAAAAATTATTCTGCAGCATTGGACGATATAATAGTGTTGACCCCTGTGGGGGTGTTAGAAGTTACCACTGTGGGATACTTCCACGACTCCATGTACAAGGAGATACAAGGATGGAGATGGTGTTTGTCTCAGGTAGAATTGAGCTGTGAAGACAGGGTAATGTAATGAAACATGGAGAATGTGTCTTAGCATCTTTATATCATTGATCCTAGAGTCCTTGTAGCTGAGATGCACCCTGTCTCCTGAGACTTGGTCTTTCAGTCCTTCACTAGTGGAGATCTCTGTGTTCTCAGCCATTCCATCAATATCTTGCATAGTTCTGGGGTCACTAAGTTACACAGGGCTGACTTGTCACACTGGGAGTTTTGTCCAAACCAATGGAATTTGTGCTGAGTTTTATAACTTTAACAGATAAGCAGACAAACAAGCAAACAAATCTCCACTACCATCTAGCCAATTCTGACTCATAGTAACTCATAGGAATTTCCAGGGCTGCAAATCTTTAGGGGGACAGATAGCTTCATTTTTTCCTCCTCTATAGATGGGTTTAAATCTCCAACCTTGCAGTTTCGTAGACTAACATTTATAGGCAGTGCCACCAAAGTGTCTTTAAGAAATACCCACTTTGCCATCAGGAATGGAAACTATCTAGATCGCCCAACTTTAGAAGGCCCTAGCCTTGGTGCCATAGTGGGAAATATGGTTTCACATAAGGCTATTAACTGCAAGGTAAGCAGTTCAAAACCACCAGTCCCTCTGCAGGAGACAAAAGAGGTTATTTACTCTCATAAAGATTTACACCAGGCTTGGAAACCCACAGAAGCACTTCTGCCTTGTCCTATGGGTTCTTTATGAGTTGGAATTGATTGGAAGTCAGTGATCTGGGAGTTTTGAGTCCACTCATCCAACTTTAAAAATGAGGTGCAGCTAGAGATTAAAAGTTACAGTAAGTGGGGGGAAGAGATGGACACAGCTCTGAATACACCATTGTGTTAATCAGGGTAGACTAGAGAAACAAATTCATAGACATGCATATGTGTAAAAGAAAGAGCTTTATATAAAGAGTAATTGTGCATTAAGAAAACATCCCAACACAGTCCAGATCGAGTCCATAAGTCCGATATTAGCGCATATGCCCACTACCAATCTATAAAGTCCTCTTCAGACTTATGAAACACATGTAATGACAACAGATGCAGGAAGATCACAGGCCAGTGGGTGGGAAATCTTGTGGATCCAGTGATGGTGGAAGCATCTCAAAGCTGTCATGGGTCTCCAGGTGGCTCCTCTAGGTCCAGGGCTCTCACTGCCATCAGCATAGCTTCATGTGTCTTGTCAGGAGATAGTCTCTCAGGGAGTGAGTGTCCCGCCTCCAGTGAGCTATTTATCTCCTCAGTGCCTCCAAATGAGGTCATCAAGCTGCAACCTGAGTTGACAGGTAAACTCCACCCCTTCATTCGTAAGTCTCAAATTGACAACAGATTATGTAACTATTACAACCATTTAAAGAACTGGAAGATCAGAATTTAGGATCTTCTTTATTCCTGGTGGTCCAGTGGGTTACCCATTGGGTTAGTACCTGAGAAGTCAGTGAATGGAATTCAGTAGCCGCTGTAAGGGAGAAAGACGAGGCTGTCTATTTCCATAAAGACTTAGAGTCTTACAAACCTTACGGAGTAGTTCCATTCTACCCTACAGGGTCATCACTAAGAGTCAGAATCGACTTGAACAGCAACGGGTTTTGTTTTGATTTACTTTGCTTTGAGGTCTACTTTAGCAATAAATAGAAACTCACCTAATGCACCAACCTAAGGAGTCTACAGACACCATCTCTCTTATTTTGAGAAAATCAGGATCCAAGTAGGAATGAATGTAACTTTTTATGACTCCTCAATATTTAAAAAAAGTCAAATTTTCAATCAACACATAACGTTACAAATACATTATTCATGCGGCTAGTCCATATATTGCTAAGGGGTTCTTGAACTTTAGACTAATGAGCTAATCCTCGTCTCATTGAAACTAGTATTGGTCTCAAAGGAAGAAGGCCTGTTTAAATCTCAGACCTATGTCTGTCTAGCTGTGCAAATATTTGAGCCTGTTGCTGGCGTTCGGTGCCTTGCAGTCAGCTCTGGCTCATGGCCGTCCGATGCACAACAGAATGAGCGTGGCCAGCCGGTGCCGTCTTCCTCCATGTTGTTATGTTTGAGCCTCGTGCTGCAGGGACTGTGTTGATCCAGCTCTTTGAGGGTCTTCCTCTTTGTCCTTTGCTCTTCTACTTTCCCACGCATGATGTCCTTCCACGGACTGCTCTGTTGATAAGATACCAATGTATGTGAGATGACGTCTCCCATCCTCGATCTAAGGACCGTTCTGTCTGTACTTCTTCTAGGACGGCTCTGTTTGCTCTTCTGGCATCCCATGATACTTTCGGTGTTCTCTTCCAGCACGATATTTCAGATGCATCCATTCTTCTTTGGTCTTCCTTCTTTAATGTCTAACTTTAGGATGCATATTTAAGACTACTATTTGTAAAAGAGGGATAGTAGTCATAATTCCATTTTTTAAAATTTTGTTTAAAAGGGTCTCTCAGACATAGGTACTCATTTATTTAAGAAAAATACATAAAGGGTCTTTCAAAAAAGTCTATCCCGAACATAATAATTTTAAGTTTAAAATAAGGCTGCTGTGAAAAGGGAGTTGTTGGTAGAAATATATTGCTTGATATTCTTTTCTTTTATTTTAATTGTTTTATTAGGGGCTCATACAACTCGTATCACAATCCATGCATACATCAATTGTGTAAAGCACATTTGTACATTCATTGCCCTCTTCATTCTCAAAACATTTCTCTCCACTTAAGCCCCTGGCATCAGGTCCTCATTTCCCCCCTCCCTCCCGGCTCCCCCCTCCCTCATGAACCCTTGATAATTTATAAATTATTATTTTGTCACATCTTGCCCTGTCTGACGTCTCCCCTCACCCACCCCTCTGCCGTCCATCCCCCAGGGAGGAGGTCACATGTAGATCCCTGCAATTGGCTCCCCCTTTCCAGCCCATATTGCTTGATATTCTTTCTTCACATGATTTATGGCATTTTTATATTTCATCTATTAACTAAGTTCTTGCTAATCTCATAACATCTAGAAAGAAAGTAAAAATTATGTATACTCATTTACACTTTGACTAAATATTCTCCTTCAAATTCTTCAATCCTGTGATGCATGGGAAGAGATTTTGATGTATGTTCATTACATCAGCTGCAAATTCACTTGAAAGATTCACTCTCATCCCTTTCTGCAAGTTGCCATGGTGGTGAGGGTATATATTCCCTCCACCATTCAGTTGGAACATATTTCTTTAGCAATTTACTGGTAAACATTGGGATATTTTTAGCCCCCCTCTTTCATGATTACTATTGCACACACTTTCAACCCAACCAGTGATTTCAAAGAGCCATAATCATATATGGAAAATGAACAACAAACCAATAAACATATCCAGCAGAAATGGACAATATTTACCTGCAGAAAACTGTGATTTATGCCCCTAGGGAGCCGAGGGAGGGACTTTGAGAAAGTACATTAATACACGCTTAATTGATGTATTTTGATTGACTAAGCCCTTATGAGCTGTAGGATGACATCAAGAGCATCCCATATAAAGAAAACAAAAAGTCATTAGAAAGATAGTAAAGAAAGAAAAGGCTAAAATGGAATTCAGAGGAGAAGCTAAAACTTGCTCTTAGTCATAGAGCAGCTGCGACAAATGGAAGACATGCTGAATTCAAATAGCTGAACAGAATATTTCAAAGGGCAGTTCAAGAAGACGAAGTAAAATAATGAAATGTGAAAAGATCTACAGTTAGAAAACCAAGAATGAAGAAAATGCTCAGCATATTTTAAACTGAAAAATTTCAGGAAACAATTCAAGCCTTAAGTTGCTCTATTGAATGATTATAGACAAAATATGGAATGATGCAGAAAGCACCAAAAGAAGTTGGAAAGTATATGCACAGTCTCGGTACCAAAATGAACTAGCTGACATGAAGCCGTTCAAGATGTAGCATATAAGCAAGAACTAATGGTACTAGAGGAGGAAATCAAAGCTGCACTGGAGGCATTAGCCAAAAACAAAGCTACGGGAATGGATAGAGTAGTGACTGAAATGTTTCAGCAAGCTGAGGAAGCACTGGAAGCACTTATTGGCCCATGCAAAGAATTCTGGAAGACAGCTGCCTGGCCATCTAGCTGAAAAAGATCCATATTTGTGTCCATTCCAAAGAAAGGTGACCCAACAGAATGCACAATTCTAGAATAATATCTTTGAAATCACATGCAAGTACATTTTTGCTGAATATCATTCAACAACTCTTGCAGCAGTGCATTGACAGGGCTCAGGCCGGATTCAGAAGAGGACATGCAACAAGGGCGATGATTGCTGATGTCAGATGGATCTTGGTTAAAAGCAGAGGATACCAGAAAAATATTTACTTGTGGTATGTTTTTACTTGTGTTTTATTGACTATGCAAAGGCATTCGACAGTGTGGATCATAACAAACTCTGGGTAACCTTGAGAATAATAATAACTCCAAATACTTAATTGTGCTCACGCAGAACCTGCACATAGATCAAGAGGCAGTTGTGTGAACAGAACGAGGCAGTTGTGTGAACAGAACGAGGGACGACTGCATGGTTTAAAATCAGGAAAGGTGTGCGTCAGGGGTGTATCCTCTCGCCATACTTATTCACTCTATGCTGAGCAGCTAATCAGAGAAGCTGGGCAATGTGAAAATGAACGAGAAATTCGGATGGGAAGAAAGCTTATTAACGACTTTCAATAGGCAGATGACACAACCTTGCTTGCTGAAAGGGAGGAGGACTTGAAGCCCTTGCTGAAAAAGATCAACGAGTTCAGCCTTGGATCTGGACTACAACTTAATGTGAAGAAAACAAAAATCCTCAAAACCATTCAACAGGCACCATGGAAAGATCGGAGTTGTCAAGGATTTCATCTTGCTTGGAGGCACAAGCAATGCTCACGGAAGCTGCAGTCAAGAGATCAAGGAGAGCATTGCATGGGGTGAACCTTTTTAAAATGCTAAAAAGCACAGATGACAATTTGGGGACTACGATGCATCCAACCAAAGCGGCATCCAACCAGAGCCACAGTATTTCAATCACCTCACATGCACATGAAAGCTGGACATGAAATAAAGAAGACTAAGAATGGATTCATTTCATCTATTGTGCTGGCAAAGATATTGAGAGTACCCAAAGAACAAACGAATCTAACTTTGAAGAAGTGCAGCCAGAGTTCTCCTTGGAAGCAAGGGTGTGTGTGTGTAGGGGGCTTTTCATGTTCTTTGGCTGTGTTATCCGGAGAGGCTGATCCCTGGAGAAGGACCTCATGTTCGGTGAATTGGAAAGGCAGCAAAAAAAGAGGACGAACCTCAAGGAGGTGGATTGACACGTAGGCTGCAACAATGAGCTCAGACAGCGTGATCGGGAGGATGGTGCAGGACCACGCAGGGCTTTGGGCTCTTGTACATGGGGTTGCTGTGCATGGAAACCATCCTGATGGCACCCAACAATGACGATTGTGGTGCTGGGGACCCTTCTGTCGTATATGGGGAGGAAGCCTCCTACTCCCGTGTATCAAATGACAAGCTAAGGTTATAGCTACAGGACGGTTGTTTCTTTACTACATGCAGCTGGCTTCTGTTATCTGATAGTAATGACCAATCACTGAAGTATTTGTGTGTGCGTGCATGTGTGCTTGTACATACAAAATGTCCACCCCGCCCCCCAGTGGCACATGGTTTTATGATTTCAGAGTTTTGACTCTGACAATTATTTCCTTGTTGGATATTCTTAGGACTTTTATCTAATGATCTTTGAAGTTATTTTCTGGAAGCAATTTATGAGAACAAAACAAAGAATGATGATGAATCCCAAGTGGTGGTGCCCAGTAAGGTGTTCAGCTGCCCCAGTTCAGGTGTACTCACAGCAAATACGATTTCAGCAAAAATAAGCAAGACAGATTCAGACAGAAGTCAAGCCTAGAGTCTCCTGGAAACAGCAAAACTCATGTTCCCCGCACGGAAGTGCTAGCTCACGCATTAGAAAGAGTTCTCAAAGTGAAAGGAATGCTCTTCTTGATTTAGTGACTGGTGAAGGTCACTACTACCCTTTCTTGCTGGAGACATTTCCTCTATGACTCCCTTCCTATTTGTATCTATAATTGTGTATCTTGTATACTTGTACACAAACACTTATCTATGTATTTGAGATATACATTTGTGTACAAATATATCAGCATAGCTTAAATACATACAGATAGATAGAGGATAGATATTGAGAAAGGAAACTTAACCTCAGCTGTCTGAATAATGCTCAGCTCTCTAAATATATCAAATTTATCTTGAGTCAATTTAAAATACTTGTGCATTGAATGGAATATAATAACCGGTGGATATTGTGATATTGGAGAATTGCTTAAATAAATAGCTTAAGCTCGGGACTTGTTCAGAATGCAAGGCCCATGGCATGGGAAAACAGAAACATAAATGTTCCTTTATGTTGGCTTAGCGTCCCTGGTATGTAATCTAATATCCTTTCTCAAAGCCCAACAATAACTAAATATTTGTTTAAGCTCTCACCAATGTAGATGAGCTTGCAATGCTGATCTCTTGAATTGGCAACAAGATGTTTAGTAAAATTCTTTGATTAGAAAGAATTCTGAGAGGATGACTTATTCATCTCCCATTCTTGAAATAACACTATTAAAAAAAAAGACAAAGGAAAAAGAATCCAGAAAAATGCATACCGTGATTCTTTGACAGCAGGAATTCTGTTTGCTCATTTCTAAAGACCAAGGGTCTAGGACAGTATCTGCCCTCAGTAAATGTTCATACAACGAATGATTGTCTCAAATATAGACATGCTGAAAGGAAAATTCATTTGACATTGGAATAATTAAAATCCAGGTTCTTGTTTTTACCGGGGATCTGTGATTGTGTACTTTCCCCCCCCCTTATAACGTTCCATTTAATTTAGGTCTGATGACTCCAGAAAGAAGTGTTGAGTGGACATCTGAGCTCTGTTCCCAGGAACAGGTCACAGTATAGACTACTTCACTACTAGCCACAGTCACCCACAGGTTCTGTTTACACCTGCCCGTCCTGTGTACTCGTGTGTTCATGGGAATTTGTCCTGAATTGTTTTCCAATCCTTTTACAGCATCTACAGAAATCATTATTGAAAGTTTAACTTTTATTCTGTTATTATAAAAAGACATAGTGATTGATTTTTAAATGTCAAACAAATAATGTATTCCAGAGATAATGATCTCTTCGGCAGTATTATCCTTTTTTCATATATTTATGGACTTTATTTGTTTTTATTTTGTTAAGGATAGTGGTGTTTTTTTAATGAGAGGCTTTCACTTATACTTAATTTTTTGACATGACGTTGAGTTTGGAAGCATGATAATCCAAGCCTTGTAAAATGATTTGGGAGATTTTCATTTCACTCCTATTTTCTGAAAGAATTTGCATGTAATTGAAATTATTTCATCCTCAAATGTTTGATAGTAGTCACTACTAATAAAAGTATCAGTTTGGTCTTTTAAATTTATTAATTCAATTTCACTAATAGATACAAAAATATTCAGATTGAAGATGTCTTCCTGTTTATATTTTGGTGATTTGTGTCTTTTGAGATTTTTTTTCTATTGCACCTAAACAGTCAATTTTATTTTATTTTATTTTATTTGAAGTAATACCACAGGCTAAAATGTAAAGTTTATAGGCTGCAAGGATGGGCAGCACTGAAAAAACTTTCTAACCCCTGCATGCTGGACTCGGAGTTGAGTGGCACAGCCAGTTAAGCATTGGGCTGCTATCTGCAATGGGTGGTGGTTCAAATGCACCAGCCACTCCATGGGAGACAGATGAGGCAGTGTTGTCACCTTTTGTAAAGATGGGAAGTTTTAGAAACCCTAGGAAGCAACTCTCCGGTGTCCTGTGGGGTTTGCTAGCAGCTGGAATTCACTCCATGGCCCTGGGGAGCATGATGGATTAGGACAGCTTCACACTTATGTTCTTCAATAAGGTAAGCAAAGAGTGAGTGTGATAGTTATGTTTTTTGGTGCCTAACATGACTCTCGTAAGAACATGTGGGTGGAGCTCAGCCTGTCGATCAGGTTGCAGTTTGATTAGAGGGTGACTAAGATAAATGGCTCTCAGGAGGGCGACCCATATCTCTCTTTGGTTCTACCTTCATGTTGACAAGCCATGTGGAGCCATGCAGAGACCTGCGAGAACCCTGGAGAGGCTTCCACCACCACTGGATCCACAAGACTTCACACCTACTGGTCTGTGATCTTCCTGCATTCTGCATCATTGCATGTGGCTGCGAGTTGGAAGAGGGATTTATGGACTAGTATCAGACTTATGGGCTAATATCTGGCTAATGGATTTGATATGGATTGGCTGGGATGTTTTCTTAACATACAGTTACTCTTTGATATGAAGCTCTTTCTTATACATATATGAGTGTCCCTGGTTTTGTTTTTCGAGAGAACTCTGCCTAACACAGTGAACTACTGGGGAGTGGCAGGAACCCAGCTAAACACAAGTTCATTGAAACTACTTCTCCACCTCTGACATCTACCCCTTCTCTTCATGATCTCTCCCTCCAAGTTTCCCCCCTCTGGTCCACAAAGCAGTGACAGGAAATCCATAGTCGATATACAGTGCCCCACAGAGCAGTTCTGTGAGTTCTTTGTAGAGATTCCTCAATGAGGTGAGTTAGCACGGTGGCCTTGGCAATGGGCCCCCGTATGAGAATAGTGGTGAGGGTGGCGCATGGATTTACTGTGAATTGGAACCCACTCTGTGGTACCAACAACGGAGGAGACCCGTCTTCCTCTGGACAAAGCAGGGTGTTTATCCCAAAAGTTTACGAGGTGAGTTTTCTGCCATCCTCTGTGCTTAGCCTGGATCCTTCTTAATGTCACTTTAGTCTTTCACTTAATTGCAATCTATTATTTACAATATTCTCAAACGTTATCTTACCGATCATCTTCTTTTTAAACTGTTTCACTTAAATGACTTCCCAATCAACATTTATGGCATTTAGTTTTTTTAGGAGTATTTATGGTCTGATAAGGCATGCTGGATTCATAGGTGGGACACGCTCTGTCAATAGGACTTCACTTCAGGTAGGGACTAGACACCCTTTTACAAATTCTGGGCAAAACTGCATACCCTTTATGGAAACAGCCAAAACCCCAACCAGCCTCATTGTCATGGAGTCAATGCCGACCCAGAGTGGGCCATAAGACATGGTAGGACGGCACTGTGAGCTTCTAAGACTAACTATTTAGCAGAGTAGAAATCCCCATCTTTCTCCCAGAATGGCTGGTGGTTTCAAACTGCTGACCTTGTGCTTAGCAGCCCATTGGGAAAAATATTCCTTATTGTGCAAAGCCTGCAGGTGATGCCCTTTTGAGAATTTTATTGATGTCCTTTCTTTTATTGATGATAGCTGTAATTTGTTTTTCTCATTTTAATGATTTCTCTTGATATACTTTATTAGGGATTTACCAATTT
>NW_022106463.1:3006587-3023270 GCF_000313985.2 Echinops telfairi | reverse complement strand
ATTTTGTTTCTGTTTTATTTTTGGTCCCACATCCCTCCCCTCTCTCTGTTCCCACCTCTACCCCTAGCCTCCTCTTTGTCATCAAAGTCTTGATTATTGGGGTATAAACCACATTTCTTCTTTGTTTTTCCTTAAAACGATGATGTCATTAAGTACTTTGTAAGATTGAATGAGTTCGCTATGCATAACGTGCTCTGGTTTTGCTCATGTCTTGCAGAGTTTAAGAGAGTTGTCATGGTTTGTAATCGATGCATAACATTCCGTAGTCCCATTGTACCACAGTCTTTATTCAGCCTCTTTAGCTGGGGGTTTTGGCTGTTTCCAGGTTTCTGCTATTATAGAAATTACTGCAATAAACACGAGGGAGATGTCCAACAGTGTAAGAGATGACAAATTAATAATAATTTATAAATTCTCAAGGGTTCATGAGGGAGGGGGCAGCGGGGAGGAACAAGAAAAAATGAGGAATTGATACCAAGGGCTTAAGTGGAGAACAAATGTTTTGAGAATGATGAGGGCAATGAATGTACAAGTGTGCTTGACACAATGGATGTATGTATGGATTGTGATAAGAGTTGTATGAGCCCCCAGTAAAATGATTTTTAAAAATAGTGTGCTTATGTCTGTTTGTGTTGTATTATTGATTTTTTTAGGGTATGTACTCAGTAGAGAGATTGCAGGATCATTAGGTAATTGTATATTTATTTGTTTAAGGAAGTGCCATACTGATTTCCATAGTGGTTTTGGACAACTCTATAGTCCTACTGGGAATATAAAAGCATTCCTATCTCTCCACATGCTCTCTAGCATTTCTTTCTTTTTCATTATGCATCCTCTCAGAAAGTTTCCCCTCTTTCTTAGTTTATGTTACTGTCAGTGGATTGGTAACTTGCAAAATTATCTTCTGAGAAACACACCTGTATATCCACCTGCCTGTGGAATGCTCTGTCTTGATGTCTGGCTCAAATTCAACTTGTCAAAATTTTACTTCTCATCTTATTCCCACAAATTATCTTCCTTTTGTGATCTGAATCAAAGCAGATAATATCGCTATTTCATCATTTGCCTAACTTATAAAACTGATAGCCATTTCCTCTACAAAGATCATTTTGTTCTGAAAGAAAAACTAGTGAAAAGAGGACAAATAGACAAATCTCATTCTCAATTATAGCCACAGATTTTAATGTTGCCCCTGAATAACTTTTTTCTATCTCCACCAAGTATACAAAAAAAGTAATGTTATAAGAGACTTAAACAATATTATTCACTTTTAATGTTCTAATTAATATTTTAAAATATTTTTCTACAAACTCAATAGACATTATCTTTAAGTATGTGTGGAGCATTTATCAAGGTAGACCATTCCTTTTGCCATAAAACAGTCTTTAACACATATAAAACTATTTCAGTGACACAAAATTCTATGGCTATAATGAAATTAAATTAGAAATAAATAACCAAATGATATTAGGAAGACTCCCATGTATCTGGAAACGATGAAAACCAATTAGTCAACCAACAAAAAGTCATCAATAACTATGGGTTCAAGGAATATGCCCAAAGGAAATTTATAAAGTATTTCAGACAGAATGAAAGTGAAAACGTAGCACACAAAACAGAAGTGCAGCTAAAACATTAAAAAATACTCCTAAAATATTGAAAAACACTTCTGAAATATTTATCCTTTACGGCTCATGTTAGTAAATTAAAAAAAAAAAAAAAGGAGAAGGAGAGAAAGAGACCCAGTTCCTACCTATAGAAACTGGAAAAACAAAGAAGAAGAAGCGTGGTTTATACAAAACAGACAAGACTTTGATCACCATAAGAAGGCCAGGGACAGCAATAGGACGCGTGCAGGGGAGGCGGGGAGAAGGGCACAAAATGAAATGGAATATTGCTGTTGTTTTCAGTGCGGGCTGTGATATATATATAGTATATGTATAAATAAAAAGAAATCCCTCTATATTCCTTGTCCCTAAAACCTAAATAAATAGTGGTTTGAGTGGCTTAAAAAAGGAGGGAGGAAAAGTGAAATTGAAATTGACTTGGAATCTTTAGCGACAAATTCATCTCAAACAACAAAAAACAAACTGGAAAAAGTTGAGCAAATTAAACCCAAATGAAGAAGAATACAGGAGATAAATAAAAGTCGAAACCAATGAAATAGAAATGTAAAACAATAGAGGAAATCAAGCAAATTAAAAAATTGCTTCTTTGAGAATATCAATATATTGTTTAACCTCTCGCCACTTGGATCAGGGACAAAGAGAGATGGCACAAATTACAAATAACAGGAACAAAAGAGGTGACATCAATAAAGATTTTATAGACACTGTAAAGATAAGCAAATTGTTACAGGCGTATTTGTACCTCATCCCTAAAGTATTCAAGTCTGGATTACAATACCTGTGAAAGTAAGTTCATTTGGAAATAGCAACTTTGCAGATATATTAGTTAACATATAAACGAGGTCACACTGGAATCTGAAGAGTAAAAAGAGAGAGAGAGAGATACACACAGGGTAGCTCACGATGTGACAACGGTGACTGAGTTGTAGAGATGTGTCTGCAAGGCAGGGAACTCCAAGAACTGCTAGAAATCATCAGAACTGAGAGGGACAATGAGAAAGACTCACCTTTAGAGAAACTCAGAAGTATCCAACTTTCCTGGACACCTTAATTTTGAACTTCTAGCCCCACCTCCAAAAACCACGAGACCATATATTACTGTTGGTTTAAATCACCCAATTTGTCTTAATTTGTTAGGGCAGCCTCCGGCAACGAATCAAGGTGTTGGTACCAGGAAGTGCTGTAAGGAAGACTTCACACTTGGAAGGGGCTGAGTCTGTTAAAAGCTGGAAGACGCTTGAGGAATACCTCCATTGCCTGCATACGGCTGGGGAAGAAATTGATGTGTGCTAAAGGCTAGTCTGAAGAACTCAGAAAGGAATGCTAGAGAAATCAGAATGGCCTTAGAGAATATAATATCACTGTGAACAGAATGTTCCTAGAAATAGGAATGTTGCCAGGGTTTCGGATGAGCACCATAATGGAGAACATGTTTTTTGATCATTGAGGAAAGGCAGCCCTTATTTAAAGTAGCAGACAATGTGCCTGAATTATCATATGCATTATTTCGTTGAAAGCAGAACTTGTAAGCAGTAAACTTTGGACATTTACCTGAGAAAATGTCCAAGCCAAGCGCTGAGGGTGCAGCCGGTCTTCTTCTCTGGTAGTGCTATTTGAGGGGAATAGATGGATTTATGAAGGAACTGTTAAGTTCCTGGAGTTGGGGAATACCTCGGGCATGGCTTCACAAGATGAAATAATTCACACCAAAGACGGCTTTGTAATCCAAGTGGGTTTGTTTTATGAAGGAGGGAGAAGTGCCTGGTTTTACAGCCTCAAAGGGGTTCACAACTGGGCCCAAACAACTTCGTGGAAAAGAGCACCCTCATGTGCGGATCTTGGGTGGGGGGGATCCCGGGAGACCAGAAGCCCAAGAACCCTAGAGGCTGTGAGCATGTCGGCCAAGAGACTGTGGGCCCCCAGTGGGCCCTGAGCAGGCTCATTTGCATGCACTTGGGGGAGGGATATCCTCCCCCTCTACCTGCCTCTGACCAGGAGCAGGGTAAGAGAGCATCCCAGAGCATGCTCCCTGCCTTTATACTAGCCCACCCCCTGGCTGGGGGCAAGCGTGGTTGATGGTATTGGTTGATCCCATTGGCTGAGTTAGGCCCATCTGAGTGATGTCATGAGCCTGGGCCTAGTTTGGCCTGCCCAGGTGTACCTCCCACCTGCCTCATGGGCTTGGGTATGGCATGCTCAGTTTGGGGACTTCCTAGGTGCCTAATGGTTGCCTGATCTCTGTGGGGGCCTTTGCAGCCATGGGAGGGACAACCCCTGTCCCTCCGCTAGCTTCCTAACAGAACATTTAAGTAACAAGAAAACTGAATGTGAAGTTGTGGAGACTTGGAAGATTTTTCAGCCTATCCCAAGAGACAGACAGAGAGAGAGAGAGAGAAAAGGAGGAGGAGGAAAGGGGGAGGGACCGGGGAATAGGAGAGAGGAAGAGAGGGGAGAAAGGAGAGAGAAGCCAGGGAGTGGAAAAAGAGAGTTCGGGGAAAGCCCTAAGGTTGGGCTGGACAGGCATTTAATTTAAGGACTCAATGCACCATTTTCGCCTGAAACCTGCCAGCTTAAACCAAAGGACTAGAAGCCAAGGTAAACGTAGGAGTTAGTCTGCTAGCAATCAATAAAGACTCAGCACTTGGGGTACCCTGAAGCTGGAATAGTCAAGGGAGGATCTTTCCATGGAGGCCGCAGAGCACGCCTGACCTGGGTGACCTAGCGCTCAGATTTTGAGCTTCCAAAACCATGAGCAAATCCATTTCCATTGTTTTCAGCCACCTCAATCCCGGTCCTGGTACTAGATTATGGCAACCCTGAAATATTAACACCGGAATGTTATGAGAAAACTTTGTTATGGTAAGTTGAGCAACTTAGATGAAATGGAGAAATGTATAAGACATACATTACTAAACCTGAACATTGTTTTATCTATCAAAATAGTGATTTTACAATTTTAAACCTTCCCTAAACAAAGATGATTATCGTCTCTATACAATTTTTAAACAATACAAGGCCATTAGAAGACATGAATTTTTCTTTTAAACCTTATTTATTTTTTGAGATCATTTTATTGTGGGCTCTAACATCTTTTATAACAATCTATACATCAATCATATCAGGCATACATATGTTGCCATCATTTTTTCTAAACATTTACATTCTATTTGAGCCCTTGCTATCAGCTCCTCTCTTTTCCCCTCCCTCCCCATCTCACCCTCGTGACCCCTTGATAAATGATAAATTATTATTATTTTCACATCTTACACCAACCACAGTCTCCCTTCCCCCACAGTTGCTTCCTCCCTCCTCCCCTCTACCCTCCTGGTATTGCTACTCCTATTTTTGTTCCTGAGGGTTTATCTGGCCTGGGTTCCGTGTGTCCTGAGCTCTTATCTGTACCTGTGCACATGCTCCGGTCTCGGCCACAGTGAAAGGCAGGACTGTGGTCTTAATAGTGAGGGGTGAGGAAGCCTCAAGGAACCAGAGGAATATTGTGTTTCATTGGTACTATTCTGCACACTGGTTGACTCATCTCTTCCTTGTGACCCTTCTGTGAGGGAATGTCCTATTGTCAACAGATGGGTTTGGGGTCTCTGCTCCAGACCCCCTCAACAATGTGTTCTCAACAATATGTTTTGTTTGTTTTGGGTCTTCTGGTGCCTGTTACCCGATCACATCAACAGCTCATGATCATGGCATGTTTCTTCCACGTGGGCTTGTTGCTTCTCTGCTAGACGGTCGCTTGTATAACTTCAAGCCTTGAAGACCCTAGATGCTATATCTTTTGATAGAGGGGCACCATCAGCTTTCTTCACCACATCTGTGCACCCATTTTGTCTTCAGCGAGTTGTCAGGAGGGGGAGCATCACAGAATGCCAGGTTGTTAGAACAAAGTGTTCTTGCATTGAGGTATGGCTTGAGCAGAAGCCCAAAGTCTGTCCAATTCCTCAGTGTATTGCCATATAAAGATATGTACCTATGCCAATACCTCTATTTTTATGAATTAATATTTTTATGCAAGTGCACACCTATGCTTATACATCTATCCATCGCATTGCTTCCTAGATCTTTCCTGTTTCCCTTTACCTACCTCCTGCCCAACCATCACACTTGCCCTTCTTCTGCCTCTTAGTAATTCCTCGCGGCTAGTTTGCTGTGGCTCCAACAGCTCCAGGATCTCTATGTCCTCCTCGTTGTTGATTTTTATTCCCTAGTTGTTCCTCTGTCTGTGGAGCTGTTTGATCACCCTTCCCTTCCCCTGCCTCCCCATCCCCCTAAGTCCCTTTGAACCCTTTAGTCCTGTTGATGTCTCCTCAAGCTTGCTTCTCGTGCCTATCTTATATAGGTAGGCAAACCAACAATAATACAATAAAATTTTTGAATAAAAAGAGAAAAAATAAATAGAAACAAATTTAAATAATAATAACTAGCAAAACAAAAACAAAAATTGAAAAAGCAAAGATAATTCCAGGTCTGTCCACTGAACTTTATGACCCTAATCAGTCACATTTAAAAATTCAGTCAAGTCAAAATGTATTTGTATTTATATGACATTTATAATTTCTATGCTGAGAATCCTTCATTATATTTCAGTCCTTTTGTATTTTTTCTCTAAAATCTTCTAAATTTCCTATGGAATAAGCTCTTTGAATAGTTATCTCTCTTAGTTTAGTTTACTTCCTTCCTTATCTACTTATAAAATTATTTATTGACAATCCTTTAGTTGTTAGTCTGTTGACTTCTGTTGTTACTTCTGATAGATTTGCAAAGAGGTGGCTGGTGGTTTTGAACTGCAATAGTGCCCAATATGTAACCACATTAGACCATACCTTCGATCATTAATATTAAAGCGACCTATATTTTACCCCCACAGCTCAAGCCAAAGTAGAAAAACTTCCCCTATGACTTTATTTACATGCTTTTTAACTTGGCAATCCTTTTATTAAAAACGTGGAGCTGGTCAAATTCTGATTTTTCATGTAACATTAATATAAGACTTAGTTATAAATTGTACAAGCCATTAGCAGTTACCATAGTAGATCTACTGCAGGATTATCTTTTATCTCTTGTTTCAATTTCTTAATTTTTCAACCCAAGGCAAATGTATTCATTTTGTTGCAAGTTTATACATTTAATGTAATATTTTAATATATTATCCAGAAATCTAAGTGCAATGGAAAATATCTAGTCCATCCAGTTGTTGGAAATGAAAATTACTTTGTGTCTTCAAGCATTTTCTTCTTCCTTCTGACTCATTTACCCACCCAATGGTCAATTCATAGTAACAAAAGACTTAGGTCTTTTCTGATTATATTCTCAATGACTAGTGTGGTGGCCCACACATCGTAGATGGTCCATAAAGGTTCAATATATAGCTGAGAAGCACTCCTTTGAGACACCAAGCCAATCCATCTTATACCTCAGCTCGAGTTATTCATAATACTTTATAACTCTTTTGCAGTAATAAGGTTTAAAGTGAATTGTAAATTAACTATCAAAATATGAACTCAATGTATTTAGGGGCCTGAAATCATTCCTTTGTGACATTTTCAAATATAGGACCTATGCAATGTGAATGTTTGGGCAAACACTTATTGACTGAGTCAGCAGGCTCCCATTATGCAGTTCTGCCATGCCTCCACTGACCTTGGATCCACCTGCATCTGCATCACCTGGCCTGTGATCTCCCTGCATTAGGCTTCTTTGGCAACATCAGTCTACAGCTCTGTGACTCTGGAGAGGGATCCAGTGAGTGCTGGACTCAGGGACCAAGTTGGGTTGGACGCCTTCTTGATGAAAGGACTCCTTGCTATAGAGTTCTTCCATATATGAGTGTCTAGTTTTGTTTCTCTAGGTCAGCCTAACACATTGCACTTTATTAAAAAAAAAAAAAAAGAGTAGGTGTCTGTAAAGGGAATCCTGATAGGAGAGTACAATTTTTTGTTGGAAATGAAGTTAGCCTATAATAAAATCGATGTGATTTTTGAAATCGCACAGTGTGGGAGGGGAAAAGACAAAGCATGGCCCCCAAAAAACGTATAGGAGGAAAAGAGTAAAAAGGAAGATCTGAATACAGTAAAGTTACTGGCCATCTCAATGGGCACCCTCAAAGTCTGAGCCGCCAAGGCTTGAACTTTGCACGCGTCCCCTAGTCAGAAGCACCATCTATACCCACGCCACACAAAGGACATGAACATCTGACCAAACCCTGCATTATGTCAATGCCCGTGGAATTACTCGATTTTCTTTAATGATTTATGCGAAGAAACCTAGTTATAGTTTTCTGCCAAGTAGATTAGCATGTGTTTCAGAACTCGTTAAGAGAAACTATGACTGTGTTTGAAAAGAAAGCCTATGTCTAACCATCTATAAGCATTGAATAACAAGCTAGCATCCTATGTAGAAATTAATAAAAAGGCATTTCTGGAATGACAGTTTTCCTCCTTAAATAAAATTCTGTCCCCTTGACTCCAAGTCAGAGGTCTAGATCCAGCAATGTGTCCAAACCACACCAAACTCACTGCTATGGAGTCCATAGCGACCCGCTGTGGGTTTCAGATACTGTCAATGTTGGGAGAGGAGAGAGCCCAGTCTTTCTCCTGAGGAGCTGCTGGTGGTTTTGAACTGCCGACTACATGCATTGCAGCCCAACTCATAACTGCTACACCACCAGCGCGACACCATCAGGCAATGCCTCAAGACATGAAATATCTAAATCAAAATGCAAGGGGAAGCACCCTCACTTACACAAACAAACATGAACAAATGTGGACACTCTCTTGTTAAAAATAGCCTATAAGGCCATGATTCAGTATCTAGGACACACTATCATGGAAAAGTACTATTCAGAGTCCTTCTTTCTTGATCAGGTTATTTTAACTCATGCAATCCAGAATCCAGATGTCCGTATGTTCTTCCATCTGAATTTGGAATAAATTGATAGGATTCTTTGGTAATGATATGAAGTTGACAAGCTGAAAAAAAAAGATAAATCTGAAGTTGTATAATAAATCATTTATTTTGTATTTTTCTCTTCATGCCATAGAGTCTAAAAGCTATAGTTACCAACTGAAAAAGATAATAATAATTATTTAGTCCTCATTTTATACTTTTTTTTAGCTATAATCATTGTTAAAAATTAATCTTGTTTACTCGTTGTTTATTGGTGAATATGAAAAAAGTATCTTGTCTTTATTAAAAAATAATAATTACATATAGTCTGAACTGTTGTATTTATAATTTTGGTTTTTTCTTTTAATTTAGTGGCCTTGGAAGCTTTCCTCAGCATAATAGTAACTACTATAATTTTGTTGTTATCATTTTATTGTTGCTATGCAAATACAATAATACATTAACAAGTTAAGTTTGCTTAATTCATTCCTTGTTTGTTGGTGAATGTTGAAAGCTAATTTTTCCTTTGCAAAAATAATATGCAATCAATTGCATATGGCCTAAAATGCTTAACAAACATTCTCATTTGTTCCTTTTATTTCTTTCAGGTAATTGACTTTGGAGCTAAGTTTTAACTGCTAACCATAAGTTTCAACCCCACAACCTGCTGTGTGGGATAAAGATGGGCTATCTGCTCCCTTGTGAAACCAGAGTGGAGTCAGAGTGGCTGCCCTTGGTCCCTGAAGTTCTCCCCTCCTACACTACTTGAAGGGACATGGTTGAGAGTGTTGCCGTCTTTATTAGTGGCTAAGGTCAGGCGCACCTGTGATGTGATTAGCCTGTGCCTAAGTTTCCAGGTTGACCTTCACCTGTGCCCAGGTGACCCTAGTCTGCCTGGTCTTGGACTTTCCCATAGATGTCTAATGTGCGCCTGATTTCTTTGCAACCCCTTTACTGTGGCATGGCCAGCTAATGTTCCCTTAGCGTGGGCATTTGGTGGAGACGACCTCCTTTATCCCTAATCTTTCTACCTGCAGAGTCAGCATCTAAATGCTGGTAGGCACAGGTTATTGTTCTTACTGGAGGCAAGGTTGGCAAATCTTCATTTTACATACTTTGGACATGTGCTTAGGAGAAAGCATTCCCTGGGCAAGGACACCATGTTTGGTAGCGAGGCAGCAAAAAAACAAGGAAGGCCCTAGACAGGATGCATTGACACAGTGGCTGTGACAGTGAGCTCGAGCAGAGGAACAATTGTGCGGAGGATGACAGTCCCAGCAGTGTTTCATGGGGTTTTTTGGTTGTTTCCCTGTGTTGGGTTGCAACAGGTCAAACCGACTTGATGACACTACGCAACAGAAAACCCAAACCCAATTCATTGCGAATGAGTCTGTTCCAGCTCACAGGGACCTTACAGTACAGAGTGGACAGCCTCATCTCTTTCCAGCAGAGCAGCTGATGGGTTTGAACCACTAACCTTGCAGTTAGCAACCTGATGCCTAACTTATATTACTACCAGAACTCTGAAAACAAGATAGAGGCTTTTAAGGTGTAGTTTTCTCTTTTCAATGTTTAAGATGAACTTGTAATCATGCGTCCAAGTCCACTTCAATTGAACGTTTCCTTCTTTTGTAGCCACTCGCACCAATATTTATATCTGAGGGGTGAGTGGGATGGAGTTGTTTGTCGGTTTTGTTTTTTCCCCCATGAAGCAATTTTTATCTTAGTCTAATAATTAATCAAGTAATCATTTTACACCCTCATTTTTAAATTCGTCACTTTATTGGGAGCTCTTACCAATATTATAACAATCCATAATTCAATATGATCAAGCCTAATTGTACAATTACTGTTAACATTATTTTCAGAACATTTTCTTTCTTCTTGAAGTCTTTGATATCAGTTCCCCTATCACCCCTTCCTCCCCCTCCCTTCCCCTCCAGGAACCCATATTCCTATATTATAAATAGTTATTATTATTATTTTGACATATATTACACTGTACACTGTATCTGTTCCCCTACAATCCTATTATTCGTTCCCCTCAAACGGGGTTATACAGTCATCTTTGCTATCATAAACCTCCATTTTTTGCCCCCTTATCCTTCCCTTCTTCCTGTTCCCACCCCCATCCATGACCTCTTCAGAGTTGTGAAAGATAGATATTTTGGATTATGAGAGTAACACCTGTTACTTTTTAAATTTTTGAAAAATAAAAATGATAAAAAGTAGAAAAACCAATCAGCTATCCTATCAGTAAATGTCAATAAACTTATATTTTAATGAACATCAAAGCCATCATGTATCCTAGTTCATGGATAAGTCACAGATATTTCTTTAATAAGGTCATCGGTAGTGGATTTGGCATTTTGGATGAGCAATAATTAATTATACGTGCACAGTTCTATGGAACCCAGTTTTCTTCTGGAGCACACGTCCAATTGTCTTCCACAGGGCAGCCTGTACTTTGTTACGCCAGCATGCTGTTCAGTGATTTCTCCTGGCCTCTCCTCCTCCCCGGGATGTCAGAAAGAGACATGATGTATGTAAGCACTGTAATTTTGCATCTGGATTTCTGATTTAGCTGAAAGATGTGTAAAAATGTGTGGCATCACATCAGAAGAAGTGAAGGAACCTCCCCCCCCACTCCCTCCCCACCATCAGTTGTGATTTATGACCACTAAACTGTTTCCCGATCCCTTCTTGAAAACTGGCCACAGCAACGCTGGAGAACTTACAGATCTAAGGGTCGACAGAACTTGGAAAATGGGTACCAGTGGATCAAATGCTTGGCATGGAATCGGCTGTCAGCACCTCAGGTACATAATGCCTTTCAAATTTAAAAGGAGATTATTTTGAATTTGAGATAATTCACACTCAACTTAACCACTCCACCCCCAGAGCTTCCTCGCTATCTGTGTCTCTCGGTCGGTCTGAGTAACTGCTACACACCAAAGAAGATAGGCCTGGAAGGAGTTCCAGCATGCTTTTCCAATTGTCCCAGTGAAGGCTAATCAGAATGTAATTTTTCCATGGCTCTGATAAATAAAACTTTAAACACTGTTTTGCAACGAATGATCTTATACATCGCAAGTGCCAGTAGGACAAGTGAAGCCATAAATCACAACAGCCTACTACGCAGTTCTGAAAACAAGCAGGGGGAAATGGAATGTTCCTTGTCAAATTCTTCTGCATGTGATGGCTGTGGAACATTGCCCGTGAGACACGGTCTCTGAGCCCTCTCACAAGGCAAAAGAGCTCCAGTCCCAAACGCAAACGAGATCAGAACTCCAGTTGGAAGTTGTCCTTCCTGCGACACAACAAGCCTATGACCTCTGAAACGGATTCAACATGTAAAGGCTGAAGATGCTTCAACATTTAAAAGTGTCCTTCAAAGTGGCTCCTTTCTTGTTGCCACAAGCTGTAGGAAATCTTGGAGGCGCATTCTCTCTAAGCCAAAGAGGATCAGGCATTCCTCCTTAGGAGAACCCTGATTCCCTAAAGCTCCAAGAAGTCAGATATTCAGATCATCAAATAGTTTTCCCATGAAAGCACCGTTCCCATAAAAGCCTAAGCTGGTGGTGGCTGTGTGTGTTGTTCAAAGATGGGATCGGGTGGTTTTGTGAAAGCAAGGAATAAGATCTAGAGCAACTACAAGGTAAAGAAAAGAAAAGGAAAAAAAAACCTAACATAGGAACTCGTCCTGGGACCCCTTCTGTTTCCTTAGCAATCACCAACAGAGGGGTCCACTCCTACAGCGTCCAACCAGAGCACTTTCATCTCACGAGCCACAGGTCTCTTTCTTATAAAGCCACCATTCAAAGAAGGAGGTACGGTGTCTGCAAGGCGATGCTACTTTTGACACTGGAGACTCCACATAGAGCTTAAACCACAGTTTTTAAAAAGCAAACCATAAAAGATTAGCTTTCAAATTCAACAGCTTAAAACTCTGACATATCCCTGGCATCTATTAGTAGAGTATTAAACCATGTCCTATTATTTTCTCTTCATTGACTTCGAAGGAACTCTGGTGCACAGGGCATTGAGAACTTGCTAACCACAAGCTCAGCAGCAGATCCCTGTTAGCTGTTCCCTGGGGGGAAGATGGGACAGTCTGTTCCTGTAAATATTTACAACCTTAGAAACCCGACGAGGCAGCTCTACTCTGCCCTACAAGGTCACTGTGAGTCAGATTCTACTCATGGCAGTGAGTTTTGTCTTACAGGTTTTGTTTGGTATGTATATTTCTAAACCTTTACTTTGAGGACAGCAAATTAATGATTCCTCATAAAGAGAAAAATCACTGATATTGAGTCAATTCCAACTCATAGCAACACTATAGGACAGAGTACAACCGCCCCTTTGGGTTACTGAGGCTGTAAATCTTGATGAGAGTAAGAAGCCTCGACTTTCTCTCACGAAGCAGCTGGTGGTTTGAATTGCTGACCTCACAGTTAACAGCCTAACAGGCAGCCCACTGTGAAACCGGGGCTCCTAACTACGCTTTACCTCCTTAAGATTCTACCCTGGACAGGCGGGCTTTATCTCATGATTACATATGTTCACTGCTTTTGTTGTTGTTAGGTGCCATTGCGGTGGCTCAGACTCATGGTGCAACAGAACAGCACTGCCCAGGCCTGTGCCATCCTCACCACAGTGCTTATATTTGAACCCATGGCAGCCACGATGACAATCCATCTCATGGGAGGCCTTCTTCTTCTTCACCCCCCTCTGCTTCACCGAGCACGATGTCTTTAGACTAGGACTAGTCCCTTCTGATAACATATCCAAAGCACGTGGGACAAAGTCTCACCTAGTGCCTGTTCTTTTCTTAGATCTTGCAGTTAAGGACATTGATTACAATTAAGTCACTTAGTGCACACACACACTGTAGTAAATTTCCTTTACAATATCTTCTATTGACCAAAAATTATGTGCTCATAATGTGTCAGATAGTCAACACATATGCTATATTAATTATCTTCCCTACAAATGTCACTGCCCCAAAGCAGCCATCCTCCTTCCTTTACCAAAAATGCCACGCGTGTCTTTCTTTCACTATCAAATGATTCATAATCTGTAAAGACCCACTAAGGACTCCAGTGTATATTTGTGATCTAATCACTTATTAAAATTTGTACATAAAATTTCAAAATTTACCAAATAGAAGTAGACTTAACCCCTAAATTTAAAATTTCTCACAAAAATGAAATTCTTTCAGGTGGATAAATTAATTGCCTGACAAAAGATAAATATTTATGTTGATAATAAATTATGATTTTATGTTTTACAATGATTTCAAAATGCTTAAGAATCTCTGGCTTTTTGGATCACAGCCCAAATGTAACCACTGTGTCACCAGGGTTCCTTATGTATATAGGGTCTGTATTTACATAGGTCCTATGTACCACAGACAAAACACTAACCAATCCTGCACTATCTTCATTATTGCTATATTTGAGCCTATTGTTGCAGCCACTGTGTCAATCAATCAATTGATCTTATTGAGAATCTTTCTTTTTATTTGTTGACCTTCTATTTTATCAAGCCTGATGTCTTTATCTAGGGACACATCCAAAGTACACAAGATAAAGTCTCATACGTTCTTGTTTCTAAGGGATTTTCTGGTTGTACTTCCTCCAAAACAGATGGTATGTCAACATTATTTGTCAACACATAATCAAATGCATCAATTCTTATCCAATATGCTTTATTCATTATCCAGATTTCCATGCTTACAAGGGGGTACCCCCCCAAACAACAAATGCATTTTTCTTTTTGGTGCGCATCAAGCAACTTGCTCTGAGTCAGTGCACTCAGTGTCATCACCCGGGAAGATTCTCTTTGGTCACGGTGGATTTTTTTATGAAAGCATTGTTGCTTGAACCTCATTTTTTTGTGATGGCCGATTTAAGAGAACAGTGTATGGCTGTGAACTTCTGTTTCCTACTCAGGAAAAATGCCACAGAAACCGTTGTGATGTTCAACTGTTGTGATGTGAAGTGCTTACAAGACAGCACTATGGGAAAAATTCAAGTGTACGGGTGGTTTTCTCATTTCAAAAAAGGCGAAGTGTTGATTGATGACAAACTTCGCTGTGGATGTCCAGCTTCTTCCTGAACAGATGAAAATGTCAACTCGTAATGCATTTGGACTCCATTCCACCAAGTCAGACTATTAATCAACCTTCCTATTTAGAAGTTCTAAAAAGATTGTGCAACAGCGTGAGACAAAAAAAGGTCTGATTTGTGGCAGACGGGGGACTGGTTTTGCCACCAAGACAATGCACCTGCTCATGCAGCCATCTCAGTGTGCCAGTTTGGGGCAAAAAACCCAGCATGCCTCTCTTGCCCTACACACGTGACTCACCTGACCTCTCTCTGTGTGACTTCTGTTTGTTTCTGTGAATGAAGAGGGATCACCAGACCTCTCCCTGTGCTACTTTCCGTTTCTGTGAATGAAGAGGGACATGAAAGGACAGCAATTTGACAGTGTAGAAGAGGTGAAGACAAAAATGAGGGAGGGCCTGTCAGCCATCCAAACTGACGAGTTTGAAAAATGTTTCCAAGAATGGAATCACAGATTTGACAAGAGTATCAAGTGCAATGGCGAGAACTTTGAAGGTGAAAAGGTTGTTTTGTAAAAAAATTCAAATACATAACTTTGACAAAAAAGTCTGCTTTGTTTGGGTACCTCCTCACATGCGGTGATTGAAAATACCAAGGCTTGAGTCAGGCATGTCTTAGTCTTCCATGTGACAGCTTTGATTTTAACACTTTTAAGAGGTCTTATAGCAGATTCACCCAATGTCATACATTGATTTCTTGACTGCTGCTTCAGTGAGCATTACCTGTGGACCCAAGTAAAATAAAAGCATTGACAGTTTCTAATGTTGATCCTTTTATCACGATGTTATTTATAGGTCCATTTGTGGGGATTTTTGCTTCCTTTACACTCAGGTATAATCCACACTGAAGGCCTTCATCTTTTAAGCTTCTTCAGTATTTACTTCAAGTCCCTTGGCTTTCAGCATGCCTGGTTGTGTCATCTGCATAGTACAAGTTTGTTATGGTCCACACAATTGAACACCTATGATTAGTTAATGAAACGCAAGTAAAAAGGCAGGAAATGTTCATCTGAAGGCAGTCAGGATATCTTTCATTCCATTACCTCCGCTTAGTCTTTGGCTTGAATTCCTGGCAATTCCACTTTAATATACTGATGCAATCCCTTTAAAATCATCTTCAGCAAAATTTTGCTTGCATGATATTAATGATATTGTTCAGTAATTTCACACTCCTTTTAAGTGTAATTATTTCATTTTATTTTTTTGCTGAGCAAATATATAAATTAAAAAAATCATTTTATTGGGAGCTAACACAGAGATCATATAATTCCACAGTTCAATCACATCAAGAAGTATTGTACAATTGCTACCATAATCAGTTTCAAAACATTTTCTTTCTTTAACACCTTGATATAAGCTCTCCTAAACCCTCCCTTCTCTCACAGAACTCCCCAGAAAACTTTATTCTATTTATTGAGTCTACAGGCTCATTATTCCTGGATTTCATATGCCACAAAACAGAAAAACATATTACAAAAATCAAGAGGACTACCTTCAATGACAAAATACATCAGAAATAAACTCCAATATGGGAAAGAAAACACCACACACACACACACACACACACACACACACACACACACACAATGTTGAAAACCAGATCAGGTCCAATGGGTATCAGAAGGGGGATCAAGTGACAAGGTTTTAACCACATAAGTCAACTTTTATCATTTTGATCTCCTGCAGTCATCTCTCCAAAGCACTGTGTTTGGTAACCATTTAAATTTCCACATTCTGTTTCGTAACTGTTTTGGGGGGCTGGGCACTAATATGGATCTCTTCCAGCTGATTGACCAGGTAACCGTCTTGCAAATGTATTGCTATCGATGAGTGAGTGTTTCCGGTGTAGCTTCAGTTTTCAGAAACATTTCATAAATATTCTATTATTCTATATTCTAATATTCAGAGACTTGTTTTCCACTAATGCCTCCAGGGAAGCTCAGACTTCCTCCTTCAACCCCGTTAGTTCTTTGTTATATGCTAACCGATGATATGGTTGAACTTCCACTAATTCTTTTTGGTATAGTGATTGTG
>NW_022106463.1:3004115-3005358 GCF_000313985.2 Echinops telfairi | reverse complement strand
AAAATGTTCAATATTAATCCATTTCAGCAACTAATTCCTAGGATATTGATTGGTATGTGTTACATTTCATTTTTAAAGACTTCCAGTTTCCCTAGATTCATAATTAATCCATTCCATATTCTGATTATTAATGGAAGTTTACTGCTCTCATAAAATACTTACACTTTTGAAGACTGTGGAGCAATTCTACTCTGTCCTGTAGGGTCAGTATGAGTCCAAATCGGTTCAATAGCAATGAATTTTCTTGTAAAACTCCAATATATTTCTTCAATCTTAGGGTCTTATATCATTCAAATATTTCATAAATTTTTACCTGTCACTCAGAAAGTCTACTGGCCCTGTCATCCACGAAATTTAGAAAAAATAAAGCTAGACCAAAAGGAATTCTAAATGTATAATACCAAAACCCTCAAAATCCCTCAGATTGCTGTTATCTTTGATTCTAATAAGAGCAAGCTTCTTTGGGACTCAGGAGTTATCTCTTAATGATGACTTCTGATAACGAACTGCCACCTGACCACAGGTGAGAGTGATGGAGCACAACCAGAGCCCCGCGTGGTGCCTCCAGTTCAATCATTAGCAGACACAAGATGCATTTCCGGAACACCCACTTGAACAGCCTCTATGAGCTGATTTCTGGTGCAGGCCTTCTGATGCTGGCTGTAGGAGAAAACTGCCCTGTGCCTTAATGCAAAGACCTCATCAGAAACTGTTAACAGCTGATACATCAGTGGAACTTGAAGTGTTGATCTTTAGATCCACTAAAAGGACACGCCTTGCTTCCTTTTGACGTCGAGACATCAGTTCCTTCAGAAGACTCTCAATGGAAGACTCTTGGGAATCCTCCAGAAACAGAAGCATGGGCTTTTGAATCAAGTGATAAAGCAAGATCACTTTTCTGACTCGTGCACACGGTGATCAGTCCTTGTCCTCATCGGTTCATCTTGCCTAAAAATCCCTATAGAATACTAATACGATCTTCTTCATTTTTACCTTGTTAATTATCTTTATAGTGCTCCCTTTGGCCATTTAAGGCAAATCAGCATTCTAGTGACTGTTTTGCCCAGACCCCACAAGTACTGCTGTGAATTTAACTGTTTCCTAGAGATCTCTCACCTGATGTGTATTCTTTTAAGCATGCAACAGGCAGATAGATTCTCTGTGATACGTCCTTTGAGTAATTAAGCTTCCATTACATTATTAATCCCAAACTTCAGTTTACTTAAAAATAAGATGTTAATTT
>NW_022106463.1:3000033-3002533 GCF_000313985.2 Echinops telfairi | reverse complement strand
GTAAGACTCTTACATTGTACCTATTGACACTTTCAGAAGTCGGCAAATCTTTTGGAGCCAAAGACGCCGTAGTTCAAAGAGAGACTATATTCTCTAAACAGCCTACATCAACTCAGTATCAGCCATGGTGAAAATCTGAATAATATAGATTCTGATATTGAAGTCTCACTAGACGCTGCAGGGCAAAACCAGGAAGGGGGAAGGAGGAAGCAACCCAGGACATCCAGCAGATGACCCGGCCCTGCAACTGGATCACAGTGGGTGTTTCTGCCACGGAGTTGAGCATCATATTGAACATCAACCATTTGATCAGACAAGGCCACTCAGGAAACACAATGGAGCAAGGCAAAAACAAACCACTCTGAAGCCATGTCTGAACACAGAGATGGATGAGCATTGTCCAAGCCACACTAACATCCAGCAGCCTCCCGATCCTGGGTGTTCGTTGCTAGCCATTACAGCTTTAAGCTTGGTTAATTTCCTCTTCCAGATAAGGTATAGTTAAGATCATCAGAATTTCCTCCAAATTCCTGACAGTGTTCAATCTAGAGCAAAGCTCTACTTCTTTAAACACTCCTCTAAACTCACTACTACACGTGTGAATTCTATAATAAGTAATTCCTAACACTTCCCCAGGGTGTGCATTTCTCCTCACTGCAACGGGTAAGAAAATCAATGTGTTAACCTCCCCTCGTGCTCCTGGGAATTTGTAGCTGGTGTGCTAGGGAAAACTCACTGTCTTTCCCAGGAAACGTCTGTAGGCAGAAAGATGTTTTCTGCATGCTAACTTGAGGCAGTCTGACTGGGATCCTGAGCCTGAGTGGGGTCTCTGTATCTCTACGAGGCCAAGAATCCCAGAGAACTGGATGCAGACGCATAGAGGCCACCTGTACACTTGAGCAGCCTCTGCAGAGACAAAAACTCCTCAAGTTTGTAGTATCCTTTACTTTCTCCTTTGTATATTTATTCCTGCTTGACCAGCCACGAGAGAACTGAATTTTCTTTGGACTCATTCTGAAACAGTACTAAGGCCACGTGTGGACCAAGTCAGGAATGAGTTCACAGAATGGACCGTAGTGTATCAGGAATGAACAAGACGATGAAGGTGAAAGGCTAAGGAAGATGGGATGAATATTTCTGGAACAATTTTGAAGCTACTCTTCGAGGGACCTGCTTCTGTGAGAAGAAATTGATAACTTCTTCCACTCCATCTCCAAGAAACCTTTGGATTAGATCAACCTAGCTGTGGTGTAATATGTAAAATTTTTTTGTACAATTGTTCAGTCAATTCATGGACATATTTACAGTCAAGAGAGGTAACTTCCACATTGGTTTTCTGGATTCATTTTGCTAACAAATATTATCATTTTTGTCATATGTAGGTTCTGTCACCATAAAGACTTATGTCTGGGTAAATTTTTCTCTATTTCATTGTCTACCACCAGGAACTCAAGAAAAAATTCAAATCTTGAATTGCAATTTTGAAAGATTCTATAGGCAAAGTATTGAATGATGTAGGAAGCATCAAGAGAAGATAGACTCCCATCCAAGTACTAACCAGGCCCGACCCTGCTTAGCTTCTGAGATCAGACAAAATGTGTGCTACAGGGTTATATCTTCCTACCACACTTGTTCAATCTGTATGCTGAGCAAATCACCAGAGAAGCTGGATTCTATGAAGAAGAATAGGCATCAGGATTGGAGGAAGATTTGCGAACAACCTGTGGATTGAGATTATACAGCTTGTAAGTGAGGAAGGATTGAAGCACTTGCTGATGAAGCTCAAGGATCGTAGCCTTCAGTGTGGATTCCAACTCAATGTAAGGGAGACCCACATCCTCACAATTAGACCAACAGGTAACATCCTGATCAGTGGAGAAAAGGTTGACGTTGTCAAGGATTTTGTCTGGCTTGAATCCATAATCAATGCTCATGGAAACAACGGTCAGGCCATCCAAAGGTGTATTGCACTGGGAAAATCTGCTACACAAGACCCCCTTAGGGTATTAAAAAGCAAGGATGTGACTTTGGGGACTAAGATCTGCCGGACCCAAGCTGTGCTGTTCTCCATTGCCTCATTTGCATGTGAAAGTTGGACATTGGATAAAGAAGACCAAAAAATGTGACTTATGCTTCTAGAGAAGAATGATGAAAGTACCATGGCTGCGAAAAGGACAAACTGTTCTGTCTTAGAGGAAGTACAGCCAGGGGGTTTCTAAGAGGCAAGAGTGGTGAAACATCATCTTACATACTTTGGACGTGTTGTCAGGAGAAAGCAGTCCCTGGAGCAGGACAACAGGCTCGGTGACACAGGAGGCAGCGAAGGAGACGAAGCCCCTCAAGAACATGGACTGGCAAAATGACGGCAACTGCGCACTCAAATATAAGAACAATTGTGAGAATGGCGCAGGGCCAGGAGGGTTTCCTTTTGTTTGCATAAGGTCCCTATGGGTGGGAACTGACTCCAAGGTCACATCACCACCACCACCTCCACCTCCAT
>NW_022106463.1:2973555-2995760 GCF_000313985.2 Echinops telfairi | reverse complement strand
CAGTTCTACCTTTGTTTTATTTATTTGGTGCATTATGTTCATTGCTTTTGTAATGTTTAGCCAAACTTGCATACCTAATATGAACCCCACTTGGTCATGATCACTATATTTATGTTATGTTGATATGTTATCGGAGTCTGTTGGCTGGGATTTTGTTAAGATTTTTTGTATCGTAGTTCATGGATATTGGTCTATAGTTTTCTTTTCTTTTCCTGTGTTTTTTTTAGTGATGTCTTTGCCTGGTTTGGGTATTAGGGTTAGGATTAATTTGGAAATATTCTATCCTTTACTCAACTGGGGGCTAGTTTGAGTAGAATTCATGTCAGTTCTTCTCCGGATGTTTGGTCGAATTCCCCACTGCAGCCATCTAGTGGGTGCTTGTTTTATTGTTGTGAGATTTTTCCTAAAAATAACTTGATTATTTTTTCATTTTGTTATGAGTTTGTTCAAATTTTGACATAGTCTGTGCTAGTTTATGTAGGGAGCACATTTCTAGAAATACGTCGTTTCCCCCCAGGTTTTAATGTATGTTGGAGCACAAGTCTTTGCAATTTTCTGCTAGTACACTCTCTATTTTAATTTATTCTTCTGTGATGTCATCCAATTCCTTCCTTGTTTGTCTTATTTGGTTTCTTCTTCTTTTCTTTTCCTGATTGACAAGTGGTTTGTTGATTTTTTAAATTCTTTTCAAAAACCCGATATCTACTCTTATTGAGTCTTTCTATTGTTTTTCTGTTCATGCTAAAAACTGCTCTGATCTTTAGTATGAATTTCTTCTTGTGATTGGAAGCTTATTTGGCTCCTCTTTTTCCTACTTGTTGGAGATTCTGGGCTGAAGTGTTGATTTTGATTTTTGGTTTTTGATGCTTTTGTTTAACGACACACTGTCCTCTCAGCACGACTTTTGTTGTGTCCCAACGTTTTTAGGGTGTTATGTTTTCAGTCTCATTTGACTCGAGACATTTAAGAAACTGCATCCGTCATTCAGCAGTTCAAGCACAACAACAGGAGAAAGATGACGCTTTCTGCTCCTACAAAGTCTACAGCTTCAGAAACTCTACGTGGGATCATTGCCATGAGTCAGAAGCATCTTGCTGGCAGTGAATTTAGGTTTTGGGTTGTTTTTAAGCAAGATCTTCACTTTCAATGATGAATCATTCTCATATTAATTACTAATTGTATACTATTATGAGCTGAGAAGATGCTTGTAGCTTTTCAGTGTTGTAAAGATGTTGAGGCTTGTTTTCGGCTGAAGGTATGGTCTGGTTTGGAGAACGCTTTCTTTGAGCTGGAAGAAAAGCTAGCTGCTTGTGTCCTGAAATAATTCTGAACCTTTGTGGAGCATCTTGCTGGGTGTTCTGCCCTTCATGGTAAACCATGTATTAAAACCCCTACTATCATTGTGGCTCTTTCCTCTTTCCATTTCTGTTAGAGTTTCATTTATGTTTTTGAGGCTCAGTCATAGACGACATGCATATTTGTTATGACAACGCCCTCTTGTGTGATTGCCACTTTAGTCATTATGTAAAACTCTTCCTTGTGTCTTATGTTGGCTTTTTCCTCAAAATCTATTTTATCAGAAATTAATGTTGCTATTCATGCTCTTTTTTTATTGCCTTTCGCTTGATACATTTTTCCATGCTTTGATTGTTAGTCTAGCGTTGTCTGTGTCTAGTGTATCTCTTACAGACAGCATGTTTATTGGATTGGTTTTCCTATCTCTTCTGCTATTTATTCTCTGTCTCTTAACTGGGGCTTGAGGTCATTTATATTTGGGATCATTAGCCATAGAAATCAATTCATTGCAGCCAACTTGTATGTTTTTTGCTGTGCTGTTATTATTATGATTATTCCACATGGTTTTCTGTGCTGAGCTCATTTTATTTGTGGGTTTTCTTGTTATTATTACCTTTTTTGGTTTGTTGTCACTAAATCTTTTTTTAAAATCATTTTATTGGGGGCTCATACAATTCTTATCACAATCCACACATCCATCCACTGTGTCAAGCACATTTGTACATTTGTTGCCCTCATCTTTCGGCTTCCCTTTTTAGAAAACTTTGGTAAGAAGATGGGTTCATTTCCATTGAGATTGCTCTGTAATTTACTAAGTTTCTCAAGTTGCAAATAGTCTGCTTTGTCTTGAAAGCTGTTTGATTGCATGTCCATTTGGGAGTCTTATAACACTATTTGTTCCTTTATATTGATATCTATGGTTCCCTATTCTCCGCCCTTCAGGCTTGTTTTACTTTGAATACTTCTATACCTATGTTGACTTCTGAGTAATGCTGTCATGTATGTCAATCTCAGTTTATTGTCTGCCCCTTTCTTGTTATTGGTTTGAAAACTCTCTTTAGTATTTCTTGTAAGGTTGGTCTGGTATTTTACAAGCTCCTTTAATTTCTGTTTATTTGGGGATGCCTTAATTTCACCATTATATTTGAGGGAAAATTGTTCAGTCTATATAATTATTGGCTGGTGATGATTTTCTTTCAGATTTTTATGTATGTCTTCTTGTGCATATAATTTTTGCTGAGAAATGAGCTCTCAGTCTTATTGGTCCTTTTTTCTAAGTAACTTTTTGTTTTTCCTGAGCTGCTTTCAAATTTCCCCCCTTGTCTTTGTTTGTAGAAAGTCTGATTATATGCCTTGCACTTTGAAGTCTATCCTGTTATTTTGGAGTTTTCTTGAATGCTTATCTTCTTGTGTTTAATACCTATTCAGTAATTTTTAAAACAACTTTTCAACAACTTTCTCTATGTCTTTCTCTTCTCCTATTGTGGAATTCTGGTCCCATGTAACTTTTTCTCTTGATGGCATCCCACATCATTCTTGGTTTTCTGCATTTGTCGTTGGTGGTGTGTTTTTATTTCACTTCTCTCGGTGGATAAATCAGGGATGGGCAACTTGCCCTGGGGGGAAACGGTTAATGTTACACATCAACCCCCCAACCCCAACAGGAGAAGCTGCCTGTGTTACGTTGCTTGTCATGCATTTTTTACCTAGCTTTTTTTTGCTCTGGTGAACCAGGCCTCGTGTTATAGGCTACTTGAGTTTTAGGTTTTGTCTTTTTTAGATATATAATACCCTCCATAGGCCACATCAGAAAGATTCAATTTGTAAAACTTTGAAATCCAATTTGTGAACCAGGATTTACCTTAAATATACCTGCTGCAAATTAAAGGAACTTATGTGTTCCTTTGGACTTAAAGCTGAAATGCCCCGAGATGAGAAGAAGAAGATTACTATCCCACGGTTATAGACTTGGAAGTCACTGGTCTTTCTTTCAAACCTCTTGCTTTTGAGGTTGTCCAATAATTGACAACATAAAACTATCATTCACTTGCCATTTTCATGTTTTTGCTGATTAATAGGACAAGTGTTAGTGCGGCAGACTGTCTTTGCTTTAATGGATGAAAACTTTGCCTTATGTTTTCTCGTCATTGTGTTCTTAAACAGCATTCAGTTACTTAAGCTTTTTAATCTGTACAAGCAGACATTTCATGTGTTTTAGTCTAAAACAATCTTTCCATTACGTATATATGTATATTTTCCTTATTACAATAGTATTTTAAATTCTATACCACTGTCTCAGTTAATGATACTATTATTAGACCTATCAAAGGTCCCCAGGAGGCTAATTATATGATCTCTCAGGAACCGAACCTGTTGCCACTGAAGTGGGAAAGGGGAATGGATTTCAAGTTCACACTTAATTTGAAATCCTAATCTAAGAACAATTAGGTCTTATGACGTGACCCTGCTTGATACTTGCCCTCATAAAGTGATCACTGATGAAATTGGGGTTATAGCAAAATTCAGTGAAGACAGCAGGTGGTGCCTCGCTGTCAGAAAGAATAGCATCTGGTATCTTAAAGGCCTGTCTTCAAACAAGCAGCCATTTAAATGAGGCGGCAGCTAAGTCTCATGGAAGGAGTACACCAGTCTACAGCACCTAAAAATCATATATAATAAAATCCAAAGGACGGAATTATACTGGTGTTTAAATTGTGAACACCTGCTTTTCAGAAGGCTGTGGGTGAACCAGAGGAAGCCCAAAATCCACTGGCAGAATCGCCATGTAGATTAAGCTTCCACTGAGTGCCCTGTGAACTAGGGTATGATCATCTAGAACGCACACTGAATGCCTTGCAAAAGACACCTGCCCGATCAACCCAGGGAGGGCAGTCTTCCTGGGGACTTGTTTGGGAGTAGCCTGGATGGAGATTGCCGGGTGGGATTAGCATAGTCATGAGTCATGCCAAGACTGCCAAAAGGAGATGCCTGGACCAGTTTCATAAGCTCCCCGGTCTAATCCCAACATATGCATTGCAACCATGGGCCTATCCCCTCTCCGGTACTCACCTGTAACTACGATGTATTGATCTGCTGACAGTCATGCATTTGAGACAGTTTTCCCTGACCTCTCGTGTTCTTTTGAAAGTTTTGTTTATCAGCAAATCTTTGGACACCATTATGATTCTGTGCTAATGCTTTCCCACATCTGGATAAGATGTCTTTGTCTTGCCCTTAATCTGCTTAAGATTTTCATAACTGTTCTCTTTAAAAATCCCTAATGAAGAAGTAAAATCAAAACAAAAACAATGACTGAATTTAATTCTGAAATGTTATTTTTGTACAAAGAATATTAAGATGAAACATGAAAAATCAACAAAGATTTTTAAAAATTGCACAAGGTAGTGTGTAGCTATTGATTTATTGATATGAGTTTTATGTTCTGCGTCAGTGTAATAAATATTTGTTTCAACACTTGCCTTGACTGTACTGTGCGTCCTAGATCACTTACAGTGATGAGGGTAAAAGATGAAAGGCTAGAAATGTTGTTGATGCTGCTGTGTTATTTGGTTTAATGACTCTAACATCTGGGCCTTTAAAATTGCTATTAAGATTTTTGTAAAATTTTTGTGAAATTACATTTCTTCTTTTAAAGGCCTCTAAGGAAATATTTGTAGTCTTGGCAGTCTTAGGTATCTAAATTCCAATAATACCTATTTTGTGAGATGCAAAACCTGTGTGTGTATCTCAAACAGATCCTCAAAGCACAGATACATTTATTCAAGCTTTTATGTTTTATATTATATTTTAACCTTGTTTTGAAGTCCTAGAAAAACAAAAACATGTAAACGGCCATTTAAATGGGCTTCCTTCCTTTTATTAGATGAACATTTTCTGAAAGATCATGGAAGGCTCCAAGAAAAAAGTGCTATGGATTATCCACTGTTCCTCATACAAAATTAATTTGCAAAAGCACTACTGATTCTTATTTATTTATCTTTCCAAATGTGGTAGGTTCATTGCACTAGACAATTGCAGTTGGACTTGATTTTCTGGTCATTGTAGTTTGTGGTATTTACATAATCTGTTGTCCACTTGAGACTGTTAAGAGTGAAGGGGTGGTGTTTAGCCTGTCAATCAGGTTGCAGTCTGATGACCTCATTTAGAGGATTGACGGATAAAAAGCTCACTGGAGGCCAGACCCACACTCTCTGCTTCATCTTCCTGCTGACAACATGCATGGAGCTACACTGGTGAACTAGAGTCCTGGAGCTGGAAGAGTCACGTGGAGACCCACTCCAGCACTGAGATGCTTCCACAGCCATGGGATCCACAAGATGTTCCACCCACTGGCCTATGATCTTCCTGCATTCAGCATAATTGCATGTGCTGCATGAGTCTGAAGAGGACTTTATAGATTTGTATGGGACATATGAGCTAATGTCAGACTTACGGACTTGAGCTGGGCTGGGCTGGGATGTTTTCTTAACATACAATTACTCTTTGATATAAAACTCTCTCTTACATATATGTGAGTGTCTTTAGAGTTGTTTTTCTAGTTAACCCTGACTAACACACAGGTGTCCTAGAATACAAGCCTTACAAAGGCAGTTCATGGAGAGTCCTGAGCTGCCTTCTGTTTAATCTGGGTAAGGAGAATGGGTTTAAGTGACAGGAGTCATGTAAAACATCAATAAATCTCCTAGTCTCTGCAATTAGCACTGATGATCAGCCCTTCAAGGACAGGGTGTAGAAACTTACCCAAACCAAACTCACTGCTGTTGAACTGATTCCGTGTTATTGATTCTATAGGACAGAGTAGAACTGTCCCATAAAACTTCTGAGATTGTAAACCGTTATCTCTCTCCCAGAGTGGCTGTGGATTTGAACCACCAACCTCGTGGTTAGCAGCCCAGTGCTTAGTCCACTACACCATAGAAATTTCAACCTTCTACAAACCAAACCAAACCCATTGCTGTCCCCTGGATTTTTGAGATTGGAAATCTTTATGGGAGCAAGGCGGTCTCATCTTTCTTGAGTAGAGAACATGATGGGTTCAAACTGCTCATCTTGTAGTTAGCAGTCCAAAGTTCACCACATGCGGATGGTGTGTTTGAACCATGGACTTTGTGGCTAGCAGCCCAACCCTTACTCAACAGTGTCATCAGGGTTCTTTAACAGAAACTTAAAAACAACCAAACAAGTCATAACCCTGTCATGGCTGTTGAATGAATTCTGATTCATTCTATGGGGCTTTTGAGACCGTAAGTCTGTAAGGGGGCAGAAAGTTTCTTCTTTTCCCACAGAGAAGCTGGTGGGTTTGAACTGCTGACCTCGTGCTACCGGGGCTTCTTAAGAGAAACTTACAGGAAAGCAAATTATGTTGTATTTCTACTGACCCAGACCCAGAGGAAGCAATCTTCCCTCTCTTCCCAGAGAAGAGTTAAGCAGTCTGTCAGCAGAGCTCCGGGGAATGAAACCCTTGCTCTGGATACCATATTGACTTTATGCAAAAGCGTTGATTGAAAAGCTTGTTCTCTGTTGTTTTAGGGGTTTCCTAGGAAGCATGGCACGGATGTGAGATGTCTCTGAAAGATTAACTGGAGGGGGTGCGTGGCGGAGAAAGCCTAATGACCAGAGAGCAGGCCTGACTGAGACAATGACTTGAGTTTAAAAGTAGTTGGTGATAGCCTGCTATTGTTCCTAAATGTGAGAATTGTGTAGACGCACGTACCACGTACCTCCTGCACTGCATTCAAATTTTCTCAGAAAAAGATTCTTATGTGAAGGCAACAATTCTGGGGAGCCCTTCTCTGTAGAAGGGGGCAAAGAACACGGTGAGGGCTGTCCATCAGGACGCAGTGAAATTGTGTCAAAGACCAAGGGACAGGGTTCCATCCCCCCACCCCACCCCTGCAGGGCAAGTTATCTTTGCTTAAGCTATGCGGAAACCCAAAGGGCATCTCCATCAGGAGACATTTGCCTGTTCCCCTTCCTCCTATCAATTCCCATCTGTCTTCTCTCCTGTGATACCTAAGCTGTTGCCCACCATATTACTCACTGAAGGTAAATTGTACAGAAGGACCTTGTTTTTATTTCTCATCCTGGTTAAAAACAATATAAACACGAGAATTCCCCTGGTCTCAGAAAGAGACCCAGGCCTCCGGATAGTTCCATGAAGTCATGAGCTAACTGTACCAACTAGGAAATTCCGCAATCAGTTCTCAACGTCACCAGGCATCTCCCTGTAAATGTCAACAACAATGTCCTCATACCCCCCCACCCCCCCACCCCCCCAAACCTCAAGGAGCTTGTGCTCACTTCTGGGTAATAATGTTGATGTTGTGATCTGGAAGTGCATTTGTACACACACACACACACACACTAAACTGGAAGTGCATTTGTACACACACACACACACACACACACACACACACACACTGTGATGGAACTTTCGTGAGGAAGAAAGAAATCCTTCCTTCAGACAGCAGACGAGCTGAAGTGGCCAGAAAATGGCTGTGAAACGTTGACGCTACTCTCCTACTGAAAATAGTTCTGACTCTGCGAAGCTGAGTTCCCCATACAAACGTGCCCGATGTTTGGTTACTTTTGCTGAATTTGAGAAATGGTGCTGGAAAACACACGGCAGCGTGCCTGAGGGATTCTTTGAAAGCATATGTTAAACGTAAACTAAAAATATCCATCAACATGCATGCCATTCCATATGGACAAATATTTATATCTGTTTTCAGCACCCCACAGGTAGGAATAAAAATCACCTCATACATATAAATATGATTTAGTAAGCTACTTTTTAAGTTCAAAGAGCCCCTTGAGAATAGAGGGTTTTTAAAAACTATTATCCTGGAGAATGTTTTGGGTTACTCCGTTCCTCAGTGGGGCTCACTCAGTGGAAGCCGGGCCAACAGCCTCAGTGTCTAGCCTGTGCTTGCCATATAGTGCACTGTAGAATCAATCTGTCCTCTCTGCCTGATCCATTCCTCACCTTCTATGTATAACAAAGGACTTTAAAGGTGTATCTCTAAAAGTCCAGAGGATGCTAATAAGAGTCATCAGGGAAATTTGGCCCTTTGTTTCTGGAAGTTTGATTTCTCTTATTCTCACTTTTACAGAGCACTGAACAACAACAGTGCAAACACACACACACACACACACACACACACACACTGCTTTCACCAGGACTGCTACAAAACTTGCAGTTGTAGACACAGAACCTAAGACACAGATATCAAAATAGTGTATACATTATCTGTGGGTCATTTCTCCCCTCTTTTATTAGCTGATTGTCCGTTCCTATAGCATTTTGAGGGCACTTACGACAGCGAGTTTGGGCCTTTGTTGGAAAGCGAGCAGCTGTTATTTTTATTTTGGGAACCACTTCTCATGAAAGCTGAAGAAAGTACTTTGAAAAAGAGAGAGGTGGAAAACAAAGTTGGAATGGATTTCTTTGCAAATGATCGGCTACCCATAACCACATGGATTGGTTTGTTCTCTGCCAAATGTTGGCCCAGGCTTGGGACTGGGCAGGGACAACTCCCAGGCCATCTGGAAGCCACTGTGTCTGGCCGTGGGATCTCAGTGAGGTCTCAGAATCGGTACCCAGACGCCGCAGAGTGATGGGTTGCATCTCCTGCCTATCTGACAAAGTGGGCCCAAGCCATTTTCTCATTTGTTTTCTTTCTCAAACCGCGCTCCCCCTACCAAAAAAAAAAAAGTGTTGAATTCCTGACATGTGCTCCGATGGATGTGACCTATGGATATGACCTTGTTTGGGGCTAGATCTTTCTTTTGTTATGCTAATGAGGCCTTGAATCCTAAATCTCAAACTCAGCTCACTGCTAGGGCATCAATGCCATCGTGCCCTGGTAGGACAGGGTCGGACGGTGCCTGTGGGTTTCTGAGACTGGAACTCTTCCCAGGAGCAGAGAGTCTTGTCTTTCCCCTTGGAGGAGATGGTGGTTTTAAACTACTACGTGAGGTGTTAGCCGCCCACTGTGTATCCAGTATGCCAGTGTGGCTCCGAAGTCTAATCACATGTAGGTCATACAAAGACCAGAAGAGTCTCAGACAAACACACAGAAGCCACGTGACCCTCATTAGCTACAGGCCAACGAACCAAGGAACCAAAGAAGCTAGGCGTTAAGTAACAGTCATGGCTACTGAGAAGGCAGGAATCAATCCTGATTTGGACTTTCGGGCCCTAGAACTTGGGCAAAATAAATGTCTGTTATTCAAAGCCACCAGCTGGTTCTATTGCTATGTCAACAGCAGTAGGGATCTAGGAATAAGCGCATTCCTTGGAAGCATTTAGAGAATTGATCTTCTCACCCACTTAGGACTTTGCTCCTTCAGAGCCTGTCACATACAGAGCAGGAAGGAAGCCGCGAAGGCTGGGCTAATGTCCGCATATTCTGAACCGAACCCCTTTCCTGCCTGCGATGCCTTCCATTGCCCCTACTCATGACCAATTGCTTATCTAGATCATTGTCCTTGTTGCTTTAGATCATCTGGACCAGGGGTCAGCCAACTTTTGAGACAGAAGAGCCAATCCTGTCGCTCACAAAAAGGTAAACATGATTTGAGAGCCCTCTGTATATATTTTTACAGACTAATGAAATCATCATGATTTGAATCATATCCTTTGAAAATATTCCATTTTACTTCCAGACCACATGCGCACACCAAAGGAACCACCCATGGCCCTTGCTCTGCAGTCTGCTGACCCCGGATGTAGACCAATTGCGTTTACTGCTTTCAAGTCCAGAAACATCTGCAGAGAGAAACATTTTTCCCAGGTAAAGAACTGTGTTTTTAAACAAACAAACAAACAAACAGCTAGGTAATGTGGTGGCATGGTTACACGCTAGCTGCTAACTGAAAGGAAAGCTGTTCAAACACACAAGCCGCTTGGCTGAAGAGAGATGAGGCGTTCTACTCTTGTGAACGGTTCTAGGTTTGGACACCCCCAGACCCACAGGAATGGCTTTGAGGTGAGTTGGAAATGACTCAATTGCAGGGAGGCTCTCTTTCCTTTTCCTTTTGCGTCTGTAAAGCGGAATACCTCTGGGAAAAAGGTGAAGTTATCAATATTTCTGTGTAAGTAGGATAATGAAATCAAATTTGAATCACATTTGTGAGGAGAGATCTTGAGGCTCCGGGATCGATTTGGATGTGGGATGCTGGAGAGCCATTTTCTGGTTCTGTAACACAATGAGATACTTTAGTTTGGTATCATTTTTATTCATGGCCTTTGTTTATTCAGGCCTCCTGCAAGGATCTGACAAGGATTAGAGTGATTAAGAAACAGAAACAGAATTTAAAAAAAAGAGAGATCTGGCTCCTCAGGCCATGTCCTCATGTCACCTTGCCTCTACCAAATATTGCAAACAAGGCAAATTGTGGAAACACAAATAAACATCTTAAGTTCAGTAGTAGGAAGCAACATCTAGCACCACACGCACACGTGTTCTATATTATCATAACCCTGCAGGAAAAGGAGTTAAAGCACTCAGATCCTAACCAAAAAGTCAATGGTTTGAATCTACTGGTTGCTATCTGGGAGAAAGCAGCCTGCTTCTATCAAGACTGCAGCAGTGGGACCCCCCTGAGACAGTCCTCCTTTGTCCTCTAGGGTCACGGCGAGTGGGGACCACCACCATGCTGGTTGGGGCGAAGCCCCCCGTGTCACCCTGCTAAGTGCTGGACGGTGAGCCCAAAGGGTGACATGTGAACCCGCCAGCTGCTGGACAGGACAAAGATGTGGCAGTCCCCTTCCCTAAAGTTGACCCCACCCTGGAAGCTCCCTCGGCACTTCTACTGTGTCCTCTAGGGTCACTTTGAGTTGGAATTTATTAGATATTGGCTCCCTCTGACAGCAATAATCATGTTAAAATAAAATAAAAACAAAAAGTAATTGAAATATATGTTCAAAATGTCATTGCCTATTTGACGAGTGTGATTAAAATCTGTCATACTAAAACTAAAAAGAAAATCAAAATAGTCTTGGTTAAGGACAGCTCAACCCCTCAGAAACAGTAACGGGAGTAGGATGCCATGAGGGTGCAGGGAGGGTGGCTGTAGAAGGTGAGGAAGGAGGATCAGATAGTAATGAGGGAGGTATACCAGGGGATGAATAATATATATGTGGGCAAAGGGACACAGCGGATGGTGTAAGACATGAAATATATATCTATATCTATATGTATATACATATATATATATATAATTTATTGAGGGCTCATTAGGGTGGGAGGGAGGGGAAGGTAGGCAAAAAAGAAGCGCTAATATCAAAGGGCTCAAGTAGAAAGATAGTGTTTTCAAAATGATGATGGCAACATATTACAAGTTCGCTCGATATAATTGATTTATGGATTGCTATAATATCTGTAAGAGTCCAAATAAAGTGTTTCATTAAAGAAAGTCTTGGTTCTATATAAAAGTTGCTCTAATAATGTTACTACTAATAATTTTGAGGGTGTTAATTTTGTAGCTTATCACGAATACCTTAAAAGCATTTGGAGCTTGCAACTTGTAGACACAGTAATTTTCTTCTGGAATTCGAGTATGCACATCATGAAGATTTAAACATGCTGTTAACACATTGGCTTAATCTTCATAAATCATTTGTTAATAAGCCCCACATTTCTACATTGGGCATTTAAAAAATGAAATGGCGGTCTACTCATGCATTGCTTAGTTATGTCATCAACTAAAATAATGGAGGTGAGTGTAGTCAAATAGTAAAAATGCTTTCTATATTTTTAAATTAAAATTTATCATTTGGATATGTGTGATTTATGATTGGGAACCAGAACTTTTGCAATACCTGTTTTTCGCTCATCTATTTATTTTAACAGTGAACATGTACAGATCTTTTTTTAATAAAGAAGACAATTTGAAGAATATTTTTGTAACCAATAAAAAAATGTAAACTATGGTCATTTTGTGTAGAATTAATTTTTTCCCAGTAGAGTTGTATTGAATCTATTAATAACTGGCCTGTCAGTTGAACTTTACCATGAAACTAGTTTACAATAGTAGGGGAAAAAACTCTTGGTCTGAGACATAACCTATGTTGGGCCTCTGGCAGCAGGGCTCCTTGCCTCTCCAGAATGCTCTACTTCCCACTTTGATCTTTCCACAAAGACCTGAATTGCAGCCAGCTATTCCTAGACATTACCTAAAAGCCTCCCACTGCCATGGTAGCGTGCCTGTGTGCTGATCTGCATGCTCCATGGAATGAAAATCACCCTGAACTGTGGTCCCTGCCTGCTGTGCCCCTCCCTCCGCAGCGAAGACATCGGCATCACAGGAATTTAAGTCCTTCCAATTAAAGACATAGTTAGCACCTCATTAACATTGAAAGCAATCAATCAATAAGTAAGGAGGCATGCCTCTTGTGGTGCTGACCCGGAGAGGATGGGCTTCCATCAAGAAGCAATAATATTTGGTTTAACAGCGCAGCCAGAAGACGCAGAAACGTTCTTCTTAATCAAAGTGTAAATTAGCTCACCTGAGAGCTAACGCTGGTCTGTGATGGACCCTGTGATGAGGACTGAGCTGACTGTGTTTTGCTGATTCCTTCTGGATCTAGGCTGTTCACATGCTTAATCCATAATTTGAAAGGGTTCCCCTGAGGTAGACCAGGGCTTTGAACCGGTTCAGTCTGGTTCAGTCATGGCTAATGAAACAACACTTGAAACAGACCAAAATTTATAAAATGTCGATGAACTGGAGCACCAATGGTATGGGGAAAAAATCAGGTCCAAGCCCTGCTAGAAACTTAATCTTCCTCTCAGAGACAAAGGCAGCATATACGCCGCACAGCAACCAGATCCGAGTCACAGCCAACTGCGCCGGGCTCCCAGACAGAAGGCAGCGTGCTCCTCACAGTCCTCACGGTAACCCAGGGGCTCTCGGCCTCCCCAGAGCCCGCACTGCATCTCTCCGGGCTCTCCCGACCTGTCTTCCAGTTAGTCTCATTCCAGGTCATCCGAATTTTAGAAATGCAGCTCCGTTCTGTTTTCGCGAAGTCAGGCTTAACCAAACTCGTTTGAAATGAGACTGAAAGTGGCTGTGGCGTTTTCTCCACTTTATTCTGTTTTCCTTCTCTTGATTGAACCCTTCTTTCTCCAAGACTCCAGAGCTCACTGGTTTTTCTTTCTTTCAAGGAGGAAAGTAAAGAAATTATATTAGTTGAAGCAGCCTAGACGCATTCTGCTTCTACTTTTGGTTCTTTGACAATCATCAAAGCTAGCTGGTGTCCTCCACCAAGGATGGGATCCTCGCACCGGGATTTCTGGTAACAAGAAGTTTGAGTCAACAGAGTGTTTTAGCAAGCCGTTCGGAGAACCCACTGATTGGTGTCTACAATAGACAACCATATAACCCAAGTCTGTAGATTGCCATCAGGCAGCAAATTACTGTTTTGCTCTTGCATCGAGTGAAATGTGCTATGTTCTCCAGAGAAGCAAACCGAGCGGCACTCATATGCATACGAAAGAAACTTTATATCAAGAAAGAATTTTATATCAAGGGATTTCTCCAGCCCAGTCTAACTCAAGTCCATGGGCCAGATGTTAGCTGAAGAATCTCAGACTAATACAGCTGCTAATAGATCAAGCAGGAAGGCGAAGTGGGAAGCCAGAAGATCACAGGCCAGTGCATGCAGTCATGTGGAACATGGCAGGTGCGGCAGCTCCCAGGGCTGGCAGGCCAAAATCCAGACCAGGAGGAAAGCCAAGAGATGCAAGAGAGAGACCTTATCAATATTTCCCAATCCCTCCCGAGGAGGCACCAACATGCTAAGATCGGATTGATATGTTGAACTCTACCCCTACCTTCACACAGGTACCATCTAGTTGACATAAGATCTAACCATCCCATCTACTTAAATATAATGAGCCCTTTAAGAATGCCAGGATTCCCTTGGGCATGGCTTTAGAGAAGACCCATATTTTCTAGGACTACATCATGGGTGGATATATCAGGCCAATTTTTGAACCTCCTTTATTTTCAGTTTCCTCGGCTCTAGATTAAGTAGCGATAGGTCACCACTATGCAAAGCTACACGATAGTAAAATAAAATGCTAGTCGTATCTGTCAGAACCCACAGGGGAACTTTACATGGCCATATTCTGAAATATAACTGTGGACATGATACGTTTGCTTTCCTGGAGATGAAACCACTTTCCTCACCTGATATCTATAACCATTTGAGGTAAGTACTATTAGGTTTCCTGTGTGACAGATGGGCAACCGAAGGAACAGAAAGATGAAGTTGGTTACTTACTGAATATTCCAATCTTAGAGCCTGTGATGAGTAGTGTTCCCCCAAATTCCTATCCACCCAGAACCAGTGAAGGTTGCTTGCAAATAGTGTCTTTGCAGATTTCATACAATGCACATGAGATCACACTGGATTAGAGTGGGCGATTTCCAGTGTGATGGTGTCCTTATAAGAAAAGAAGAATTTGAACAGCGACGCTCAGGAAGATTGCCATGCGATGACAGAACCAAAGATTGACGTGAACAAACGACAACCATTAAATACAACCGCACGCACCCAACCACCAGAAACAAGGAACAGTCCAGAAAGAATTCTCCCCTAGACCCTCCGGAAAGAGCATGACTTTACTGACACCTGGATTTCCTACCCATCGACCCTAAGGACAGCCACCAGTCACCGGAGTGCGTGGCCCCATCCATGTCTTCAGCAGTCTCACAGATCACTGCGTCGTTTTCAGTCCTCGAGAGCAAGTGTGAATCGTTCTTCTGTGTGGTTCACTTGCTTGATGCCCATTCTCTCTTCCTGCCATCCGATGTCTTCCATTTGTAATGGAAAGAGCCACCTTGGAGCTGTTCCACTATTGTAATTTGGCAGCCAATTACTTGTATTTTAGATTCACTGATAAAGAAAAATTTTGCTCCAGCATGGAATTTGGACTTGGCATTGACGTAAGATTTTTGAGATGACTTGATAAGGCAAAAGTATTTTCCATGTGACGGTGGGATACATTTTGGGAGGGTCAACATGTAGAATGCTATGGGTTGAATTTGTCCACCCAAAATATGTGCCCACGACGTGACCATGATTCTCAGTATTATGTAATAATCTTCCTTTTTTTCCTAATCTCATGTAATTATTCTGTGAGTTTTAAATCTTCACCTCTATGATGTTACTGAGGCAGGGTGAAGGGCAGTTGTGTAAATGAGGCAGGATTCATTCTATAGGATTAGACTGCAACACCAGTAAGTCTATTTGAGTTTTTATAAAAGGGATTGAATCAGTGAGAATAAATGAGAGGAATATCAGTATCACCAAGAAAAGCAGAGTGTCCTTGGAACTATGATCCTATGAGCCGTGAAACACCCAGTGTCAGATGGAGATGAATGCCGAGACCCATGGAAATCTCTGAGAGACACCAAGTCCACAGCTGTGGGAAGGCCACAAAGACCTGCCCCCAGAGCAAACAGACCAAGAGAGGGCCGTCCCCAGAGCTGACACCTGGATTCAAACGTCTAGACTCCTTGTTTATGAGATAACAGATTTCTGTTTGTTAAAATGTGTGGTGTTCTATTATAGAAGCAATAAAATAATGACAATTAGATAGTCTTTTATAAAAACAACTTTCCATTTCTTCTAAAATGTGAATAGTAGAAAGTTAAGTTTAAGAATTTTCTTACTACTTAGTCTCCTATAACTTTGCCGCTGTTTATTATTGAAAAATAATTCTATAGCAAATGTAATAAAAGGACACAGTCACTTGTGACTCATTCAAATCGTGTTTTACAAAGAGCACAACCAGTATCCAGGGCTGGGGACATACGGGACGGGAGTCCCTCAGAAACTGTGTGCTTTGTACCATGACACAGGGTCCCAAGGACAAGACTGTCAGACTCAGGTTATTTGAATACAATACCTATCTCTTTTTTGTGTGTGTCTATAAGAAACCTCCTTTAATTATAGTTTAATTACAAAGGCACAGTTTAATTTGGTTAATCTTCTGAAAGTTTTCTTTATTCCTTTTGTATTTTCAATTTCACTGAGTTCTGCTCTCACTTCTAAGATTTCCTTGCTTCTACTACTTTCAGCCCTCTTCTCTCTAGTTCCCTAGAGTGCCCACTTTTTCTAACATATGTGTTTAATGCCACAAAGCTCCCCCGAAGCTGGCTTAGGTGGAGAGCAAATGTTTTGAGAACGATGAGGGCAATGAATGTACAAATGTGCTTTATACAACCGATGTATGTATGGATTGTGATAAGAGTTCTATGAGTCCCTAATAAAACGATTAAAAAATAAATAAATAAATAAACTTATTCCAAATAAAAAAAGAAAATATAACAATAAACATGCACCTAACAATTGAGAGTCAAAATTCATGAAGCGATCATTGATACAGTTGCAGAGAGAAATAGACATATCTGTTTTTAGAGTTGGAGATTTAACACCCCTCTTCCAGTAATTGGTAAATAAAACAGACAGAAAACCAGTGAAGTTATGGCTTCCCTAAACAGCACCATTGAATAACTTTATCTAATTGACATTTTAAGAATACTTTATGCAACGGCTATGCAGCATTCTTAAATGATGGACCACTCACCAAGACAGAGTGCATTCTGGGCTGTGAAACAGACTAACACATGTGAAAGAATTGCCAAGTATGTTTTCAGATCATAATAAATTTAAACTAAACATCAATGACAGAAAGATAAGTGGAAAGTCCTACAAATATTTGGAAATTAAATAATGTATTATTAAAATGCACACGGGTCAAAGAGGAAGCCTCAAAAAAGTTAAACATTTTGAAATAAATGAAAATTAAAAGCAATGTCTCAAAATGTTTGGGGTGAATACAATATCTAATGCAGGACTTTCATAGCAAAGGTACTTGCTGTGTGTCAAAGGAGGGACCAAAGTATTAGGGGTGGGAAATGTAGCTCAGTATGAGCCAATTGTCTCTTGTAGGCGTCTCTTCTTCAAAGAAATTTCCCTCTGGACACAACGTGAATTTGTTTAAAAACTTTCATATTATCTGCTTCCTCTTGGTGCTCTGGTGGTCTAATAATGTTGAGCCATGATCTGCAGGATGTAATACCTTAGCTTGAGGTATTTCCCTATTTTATATGGTCATCGTTGTGGGGTCCTTGTTTGTGGTTGCCCTGGTTTTGTATGTTTCTCTGTAGAGAAACCAGGATGGGTGGAATGACAAAGGCAGCAGTGGATTGATGATTGTCTGTGGGCCTTGAGAGAACAGATAGGGGAGATGGAGGGTCAACATCAGTGGATTCAAGAAGGAAGAAAAGGTTCCAAAGCTGATGGTGGTGAGGATTACATAACCCTTCTTGATGTGATTGAACCATTGAATTGTATGAAATAATAGCTACAGCTCAGGAAAATTAAAAGACAAAGGGAGATATTTTTCTGAAATGTAAAGAATTATATAAATAAATAAATAAATAAATATATATATATATATATACACACACACCCAGCTCTTGAATGGCACTATAATTTAGTCTATGTTTATATATATAGATCACTATAATTTAATCTATGGATCCTCAGTACAGATTCAAGTTGACTAGGAATTTGACGAAAACTTCCAAGAGCTGAAAAGAACAAAGAGCACAAACGCCTTTCCTCTTTGTGACCCCCATGCCACACCAGAGGCCTTTGCACCCCCTTCATCGCCCCTCTCACAGGAGCCCCATCAACAGTATCTCACACACAGCAGGTCTCAGTCCCGCTCTCGAATGCACTGAGCTCCAGGGAGCTGAGACAGAGCCAAAGCGCTCCGTGACAGAAGGAGTAAGGAGTTATTTATGGGAGAAGGTCACCTTGGGTGACATCCGTTATTGCACTGACACCCATCTAATCAAGGATGGCTAAAAAATAATTAAATCAACCCGCTCCCGATGCAGCAGATGACCCTTCAGAGTCTTCTCAGATCCGAGTGACGCTAAGATTAATGGCACCATTATCAGGCGCCAACACAACACTACTGAAATATCTCATCAGCTATTCCCATACCCACGCGCTGGGGTTCTTGTCCTAGAAACAAACCTGTCCCATATCACAAGATGGATTTCTCTATGAAAATAACATCATGCTTTTCATAGGTTTTACTCAATATAGGAGCTCATTGCTGTGAAGGAAAATTAAACAACATTGACTTGCCTCAATATTCAAGAGGAATTAGACAGTACACGTATGTATAGGAGAGAACTATTTCTTTTTCATTTTTGTTGTTTAATTTTCTAATTGGCAGAAGTGCTAAGAGACAAAGACGTGAAATTCAGAGTAATAAATCATTAATTCCCAATTCTACTTTAGAGTAGGTTAGTGTAAGCACATCTAAAGCTTAACATCTCCATTTGGCAAAATCACTGATTCCTTATTTGATGAACGGAATCAATAAGGTTGAGATGCTATTGAAGCGATGTCTCTAAACCATATTGCAATTATTATAGATAGATGGCGATATATGCTTCCCAGAGGTTAATACACACACGCACACACATATTCAAGGTAATCAAGGGTCTGAGAAGGGCTTGGGCGAGTAGAAAGATTTTGGACCAGGTAGGACTACTTACTTACAGTGTCATGCCTCTGGTACAGAGAAGTTCTATGTTTATCATTATTCATGTGTCATGTGGGAAGACATAGTTTCAGAATCGATTAAAATGGCCAAGCTGGCTCTGAGTCTACACATTTTAGCAAGTTAAAATAGACTACAAACATGAACAGAGCAGTTTTTCTATTATAGTTCAGTGCTTAAAAGGCCCCATCATTCAGGGGCTCTGTGATCTTTGCCTGAGCAGTGCTTGATGATCGTAACAGTGAGTGTCAGTCAAGAACTCAGGAGTCCCTTGGTCAACTCGGCCACAGCCGGGAAATATACCAGCTGGTGTTTGGAATATAGTAAACAGCAATATTGTTTGGGTTTTTGCTTTGTCTTTATGGTGGGCAAAGGCCGAGGGATCACTGGGGATCAGACGGTGTTGGAATTCTCTTGAGGCCGCATTTCATCATGACCATGCCCTTGCCGTGAGCACCGGGAGTGGTTCTCTGTGTCGGGAAAGCGCATGCCCATGGCTGTGTTGCAATTACTCTCTTTCTTCTTGTCTTCTCCGTACTTTCCCTCAGCTGGTGCAGGCATCCAGCATGTTAGGAAACCTTCACCCTCAATGGGAAAATTAAAGACTCTTCTAAGCTGTCTACTGACTTCTCCACCTGACCCCGATCTTTTCTCTTCATTGAAAACAAAGCACAATGATCCCTAAGGTCACCTTCAGACTGCTTTCATAACAATCTCTGCTTATCTCTAACGTGTGTGCTCTTCATAGTCCTAGATTTGTTTTTGAATCCTATGAAGGACTGGAGACTCCAAGATGGCGAGAACAATGGCGCACCCATCTTTCTATTTCCTGAAAAAGCTTTCTGCGACCTTTCCATATGATACCAATAACAAGAGCTATCCAGTCAGCTCCAACCATGGGAACCTCATGTGTATCAGAGTGAAACTGGGTTCCAAAGGGTTTGCAGTGGCTGTGAACGGTTGACAGGAGCCCTGGTGATATAGAAAGTTACATATTGGGCTGCTACCATAAGGTCATCAGTTCAAAACCATCAGTGGTTCTGACAAAGAAAGCTGAGGCTTTCTAAAGATCTAGCATCTCAGAAAACTACAGGAAGAATTCTATTCTGTCCATTCGGGCCACCAAGAGTTGTTAAGAATTGACTCGATGGCAGTAAGTTTGAGTTTGAGTCATCTATTGAAAGTTGATATACAGATCTTCCTAATGAGATCCTTGTTATGGACTCCAATTCTCAACATGTCAGCTAGCAGCCAGGTATGCTAACTGTTTTACCACCCAACGACTGTTCTGTTGACATATACCCAACCCACTGAGTGCCAAGAGTCCATAACCCTATCAGATGGCTACTACGGCTATACTCCTTATGGGCATAGATTGTCACATCTTTCTTTCATGGAGACAAAATAAATGTCTTCTACGTTATATGAAGAAATAAAAAGACTATCAATAATGTGAGAATTGCTAAGAAAGTAGTATATATGACTTGTACTCTTTCATTGCAACTCTAAGTAAGAGGGTGGCTTGCTTAAAAGTCTGAGATAAGTGGACAGTTGAGGTGAAAGGTCATTGAATAAAGCAACAGTGACACATAGAAAATTGGGTGAAGCAGACATGGTGAAGGAAGGTAGGAAAGATACTGCAAAGGACAATAGGGTCTGCTGCACCAATGGCCTTCAGGAGTGAGATCTGTGGTCCATACCACTGGGGGTTCACCAAGCCTCTTTTGTCCTTCTCCCATACCCTCACAAACCCACACCCATTACTTCCCCATTGACTCCACCTCAAAGTGGCCCCAGGCGTTATAGAGTAGAACTGTATTATAGCGCTTTTTTGGCTCTGATTTTTGGAAGAGCAGATTGTCAGGTCTTTCTTAGTGTGCTACTTGTGGTTCCAAACCTCCAACCTTTTAGCTAGTTGCCAAGTGAAAATTATTTGTGCCACCCAGAATCCAAGGATGCATAATCACACAGACTTACACTCAGTCTATCATACACAACTGTGTGTGCAGATATTCCCAGAACAATCCTGGAGCACTTTAATCATGAATGCAAGGGAAGCATAAAGGTCCAAGGACCATCCCTTCCACTTGCACCCTACTAGAATCTTCCATGATCATCAGGCCCGTTAAGGCAGGAGCAGTATAAAGGATAAGAGGTGGTATGTTCTAGACAACATTGATGAGGAGGACCATTCTAGACAATGGTTTCCTCCATGTTGGCTTAGTCAGTGGCTTTTCACTCAACTGTCCACTTATCTCAGACTTTTAAGCAAGTATGCATTTCTTCCACAGCTGCAACTGACCACATTAAAGTGATAGGACATTCAGAATGTAAGCTTTTCAACAAACAAATGCCAGGATCCCAAGTCTAACGAGACAATTCATGGCTGGGTTTGGCCCATGAAAAGATTCCTTACCCCTAAGTATTCGGAAAACCAAACCAAGCTCACTGGCATCAAGCTGACTCTGACTCCTCGTGAGCCTATGGGAGATGATTGAATTGCCCTGTAGGTTGTTGAACCTGCAAATCTGTAAGGAAATAGAAAGTCTCACCTGTCTTCTGGTGGTTTCAAATTGCTGACCTTGCAGGGAGCAGCCCAAAGCACAACTAGCTACAGGTGGAACTCCCTGCGATATACATCTCAGTATATGGAAGGACAATAAAATACCACTTACGGGACACGCCCCATATGCTAGTGAGTATACCTGCTTTAAGTGCATCATTTCGATGATGTACAGAGCTACTCTTTCAAAGAGGAGAAAGTGAAAACTTGCAAGAGTTTAGTCAACTTTCCCAACAGACATCCAAAAATAAAATACAAAACCTATTTGTTCGTGTCCAAAACTTGTGATATCTTCAGTAACAAATACTTCTCTTCTCTAACCAGGAATTACAGACTCAATGCTGCAACTACAATACTTGTCCAAATATTGAAAATGATACCTGCTGGGATGCACTGTAAATTTGACTCAAGAAAACATTCATAATGATTCTGGCCTTGAGCTTATTTCTGGATCATATTTGGTTTTAAATTATTAAAATGCTAAGCCTATTAATTTATAAAAATATATTATTGACTAACAATGGGTTGAACATTAGGTTCTTTAACATTAAATACAGAATGATACGATATATACCTTCAATGTATCAATAATAATTAATTTTCCTGCATTCATTTTTAACATTATTAGTAGCAAACAAGTTTGTGAAGTTCCAATTTTTTAAACCCTCTGCAGTATATTTCAAATACAGGTAGTCACCAGGTTATGAATGAGATCTGTTTCTAAG
>NW_022106463.1:2971340-2973140 GCF_000313985.2 Echinops telfairi | reverse complement strand
TGCATCCCTGAAGGCATATTCGTGGGATAACACTGATCATTGGATGATGCAGGCGATGATGGTGGCGAGACGACCACTGCTGAAGATGATGGATGGGCCTGGTGTTGGAGATGATGCGAGACGACTACTGCTGAAGATGGTGGATGGGCCTGGTGTTGGAGATGATGCGAGACGACTACTGCTGAAGATGGTGGATGGGCCTGGTGTTGGAGATGATGGAGGTGTACCGGAGAGTCAGAGTTCCATTCTCCTGCCGGAGGGGGTAGGTGGGATGTTGGGGCTCCTCCTGAAGTCAGTTTGCTGAAGTAAGCATCAAGGGAGTTTTTACAGAGCTGTCCATTTTCACATCACAAAAGCCCAGGTAGTAGCCGACGTTCTTAGCAACTGTACAATAAACTTCGGTGAACCGCTCTGCATAAGGGCCCTTGCTCCTCTCGCTTGTTAGCTGTGCTTCAGACTGCATACACTCTTTCACCAAAGCTTTGATTTGTTTTCTCCCATTCTGGAGTTTCCCGGTCCCAATGTTCTTCATCAAATATTCACCTAGGCTGCTCTCATTACCATCAGGCCTTCATTGATTAGTTGTTTGACAGGGGGGCTGAGTAGATCTGTGACATCATTTCCACTGAGCTCTAACTACCATTGACACCAATATTGGCAACAGCTTGCCTGGCTTTGGTGATGCCATGAGCAATCAAGTCCTGAAAGGCATGCTGCAGGTAGGGGGCACAATTCCTTCCATGCCGCTTTCCTGTTTGACTGCTTCACTTCCTCCCGAGAATGTGTGATAGTTTTGGTGGCATTGTGAGTGTTAGAATCCCTCCAGAATTCCCTTCAGCTCATCACACCATCTGGGTTAGCCTGGGTGCCTTGTGAGAAGGCCCACATAATACAGTAGGTTTTGAAGAAGGCAATGGCTCCCTGACCCAGTGACTGAAGTAGCAATGTGCTGTTGGGGGCGTGGGGCTAAGAACTGGGGTGGGGGTCATCTGAAGCGCTTGGGTATTCAGATTCATTTTTCCAGCCCAAGGATGACTTGGAAAGGAAATTTGCTTAGCCAGCAATAATGTTCAGCAGCAGGGATAGAGGGGTTCAGAACTAATCTTTAAAGATGGCAGTTACAACCGAAGCGTGGTCATTTTTCTTCCAAAGAACATGCCTGGCGGATATGGCAAAGTGTCCGTGGATTTGGTATACAAAGTGTCCGTGTATACAAAGTATGCACTTGTCCGTGGATTTAGGATACACAAGCACAGGCTTGAGTTTGAAACTCCCATATGCCTTACCTTCAGGAATCCTTTAACACCAAATGTCCCGGTGCAAACTTCTCCTCTTTCAGAAAGGTCCTTTTATGTATTTCTCCCCAAAGAAATCCATCTCAACTGCATTAGACACCTGGTCTGACAAGTAACCCTCGTCCTCCATCATTACAGGAAAATCATTTGCAGAATTCCCATGGGACTCTCTGCTGTTTCCCCTTGCACTTTAATAGTCCGTAACTTTCCTCACTCGAACGCAACAGAACCATCACCCCACTCATAAATTCTTTATCACAATCACCTTCCCTTGCTGCCCTGGTGGCTTTTAAATCACTGAAAAGTCTTGGAGCTGTTTCCTGACCTAAGTTAGAGGTAATAGATATATTATCTGAATTTTGATAAACTTTCCAAATTATCAATAGCCTTTCCATTTCAATAATTCCACCGCTGCGCTCCTGAGCCTTTCACATTCTTCATTGTTCTCACATCGTCCTTAACAATTGTTTCGATCACTGGCCAAAGGCAGTCACATTTCTCCAAC
>NW_022106463.1:2962083-2969987 GCF_000313985.2 Echinops telfairi | reverse complement strand
TACCTTGGCTGATATTTGGGTTGGCTTCTACTCAAGTGTATATGGTATCTTCCAGCCAGGTCTATACACGTCTGAACCAGTGCTTCCATCTCTCACACTCCGCCATGAAGACCTGTGTGCTCTTCCTTTTAAAGCCAATTGAGGCAGAGGTCCTCTTCTCTGCCGTCGAGTCCATGGCAACCTACGGAGACCCTATGGGACATAATAGAACTGCTCCCTCTGAGTTTCTGAGATGGTAACCTTCTATGGGAGTCGAGTTCCCCATTGTGGAAGATGTAGTGAGGTTAAAATATAATACCTTATCATTTGATCTCCATTTTGAACCATTTTAAAATAGCAATTTTTAATATTGTCTGCTTTCTTTTTGATTGAGGCTTTATTCTATTTATTTTCCCTGGTCATTGCTGGTGTTGTGTTGTTTATTTGCTTCCTGTTTGTGTTTTGTATGATTTTCTGTATGTGAGTAGGATGGGCGCATCTATAGAAACAGTAATGGATTAGAATTACTGAGGTGGGGTGGCAAGGGAGCTTTGCAGGGCACTGAGGAGCTAGAAGCAATGAGGACCAGAAGAAAACGTTCTGAAGTTGATTGTGGGGGTGACTGCATAGCTCTTCATGAAATAAATTAGATGATATGGAGAGCATATGCCAATGATCTTATTTAGTAAGAAATAATTATAGGCTCTTCTAGTTATGCCTCTTTTAAACAACTCTTTTTGCATCCTGGAGAGACACAAGTTGTGTTACTCTTCAATGTGCTTTGAGTTTGGGGAACTAAAAGAAATCTGAAGGGGAAAGACCAGGGCTGTAGGGGTGGGACAAGGCCTCCCAAGGAAAATTCTTGTAGAACGGCCCTGGCAGCCTTGGAAAAATGAGCAGATTCTTTTCTGTGAAGGAGAAAATATCCTCCATTCGACTCTCCCGACTTCCCTTGCCCCACCCCCTCAGAGCAGCTTTCAATTTTCCTAAGCCTTCTTCGTGATTAGCCCCTAATTGTCTTATGTCCTTCTAGAAAATCTATCAAGAGATACTTAGCACAGCCCCCAAAGCTGTGACTGAAACATTTCAAGTTAGCCTTCTGCCTAGAATTTAAAAGCCACTGTTCCTATTGGATCTTACTCCCTGGATTGTGGTAAATTCAAGATCCATATCTGATTATGATTTGTTCCATAAAATCATCTTCATTAGCTTTGATCTTGCTTGACAAAATAATAGAAAGTCAGCCTGTTGAACTAGCTGATCTTCACGCAACTCTTTTGGTGTTCATCTAGCTGAAAGCGAGCTGAGAGCAAGACGGTCACTTAAAATTGAAAAGGGCAAATCATGGGATCCCCACTTCAGTAAGAACCACAAGTTTTTGAATTTCAGCGACAGTTTCTTCATTCATAGAGGTTATTGGTTTTTCCTCCCTTGATTATGAAGCTTCTTTGAAACATTCAATCCATCAAAAAACAAAACAAAAACGATTGTGCCACAGGAGGCAGCATTTCTGTAACTATGTTGCAATGACTCAGTGATTTCGGAGGAGGTTCACTTGAGTTTTGTTAAAATAGGATACTAGTCCTGATCTCCTCCTTCTTTCTCCCCCTCTTCCTCCTTCTTCAACATCCTCCTCCTCCTCCTTTTGTCTCTCTTCTCAGGGTGCCCTAACAAGATGAAGATGAGTGTATTGCTGAGAGAATTTGTCTACAAGTGGGGGTCCTCAAACCATGGCCCACAGGCCACATGCGGCCCGCCGAGGACATTTATCCAGCCCACCAGGTGTTTTTCCCCCTTTTGGTTTTTTACTTCAAAATAAGATATGTGCTGTGTGCATAGGAATTTGTTCATAGTTTTTTTTAAAACTACAGTCCAGACCTCCAACGGGTCTGAGGGACAGTGAACTGGCCCCCTGTTTAAAAAGTTTGAGGACCCCTGCTACAGCCATCCACTAATTGCAGAGACAGGATTACATACATTTTGTATGGAATAAACCTGTGTGTTAATTAACTAAAATCACAGTAGCAGTACTTAAAGTTTTATAAATATCCTGGTGGCACAGTGGTTAAGCTAACTGAAAGTTTGGCATTTAGAACCAACTTAGGGGCTCTGTGTGAGAAAAACACGGTGATCTGATTCCATAAATATTAAACTACAACCCTTCATTGCTATGAGTTGATGACGATTCGTAATGACCCCACCAGATGGGGCAGAACCTGGCCCTGTGAGTTTCCAAGACTGTAACTCTTTACAGGAGTAGATAGAGCAACCTGCTGACTCTTTGCACTTAACAATCCAACATGTGAACACTGTGCCAGCAAATTGCAGCCTAATGAATTCCCTGCGGCAGGTCTACCTTACCACATGGGGTCACTGACTCGGAAATGATTCAGTAGTACCCTCAAACAATGATATATACATATGTGTGTGCATACATATATAAGCAATCTTATCTGAGCTGGGATGAATCACACATAATGATAATCTGGCGTGATTTGCTTCCATACATCTCAATGTTAGTCATGTGTACTACACACAATATTGCAGTACTGTACACAATTTGCTGATATCATCACTCTCAGGTGCTAACTCACAGATGTTCAATGTTATGAGTTATTATTCAAAATACTGCAACATTGCAGACAAAAATGAAAATTTAAATTAAAAGAGGTATTTGACTATGACAGGATTAACTGACGATGTAGTTATTGGAATGGAACGCCATTGTAGGTCATGAACTATATATGTGTGTGCATGTGTATCCGTCTAAATATATAGATATGTACGTAAAGTTTAAAAGATTTTTGCATCAGTGTAATCTAGTAATGATGATCTAATGCCGTCTGTATACCAACGAAGCATTTTCTCAAAACCTGAAGAGTGATTTCTCATTCTTCATTTCTCTCCCTCTGTGTGTGTGCATGTGCACGTGTGCACTTAAATGTTTTCCAGGCTCTTCGTTGCTCTTTCAGGTGAAACATGAGCATGCCACAGAAATTCAGGAACATTTAGGACATTTTCAACCGCTTGGAAAGGGCAAGGTCACCTGCTTTTCCTTTGCCCTCCAGCCTCGAGGCAAGAGCCTGAGATTCCAGAACAGCCCTTGGTGGAAGGCCAGTTGTGTGTAGCTGAGCTGGCGACGCTGGGGACTTCACCAAGGCCACCCACGACCAGAAAAGCGCACGGGGATTTTGTGTAATTTAAGAATTTGCAATAAGCTCAGCAGCATTAAAAACACAGTTCAAGAGACTGACGGAATGATTCCATCCCATGGCTTATTCCCAGCACTTCCCTGGAACTGAACGGTACAGATCTGGGATATAGGTAAGGGTGGGTGTGGGTTGAAAGCGGGCCCGAGATAAAATTACGTGGATAACAAAGGCCCCTGTGGGATGTGATGTTCTCATCATTCTAGTTTGGGGTGGGGGGACAAGTGTGATGCTCAGAGATGCCCACCCCTCTGCACATTGGGAGAAAAACAAACAACTGGCAAGCGCACCTTGGTTTGTCGGTGACTGTTGTTTTTTGGTAGAAAAATCAGTGGGGATCTCATTCAAAGGAGAGAAGAAACATATTTAGAAGCATTGTAGTTTATAGCTAAAAATGAGTCCGATCATCAATCTGAAATCTGCAACTTCAGTACATATGACATGCTGCTATTTTCACTTGATTGTCTCAGGAATAAGGTGTAAGGAATTTTAAGAAAACACTTGGACCAATCTTTTCCTGATCTAACTTTTGCTGTTTCTGACACCATGCCTTTGATTCACCTTCTTCTCTGTGATTCCTTCTCAAGCTCTTTTATCTGTATCTTTTGGGCAAGACATATTTTTCAATGACCCTGAGAAGTGATTTGGGCTCGGAGGTTAGGACATTTCAATAGCGAGAAGCTCTTGGGAAGAAGTTGAATGGTTTTGAGCTCATGGGAATAAGCATGTTTAGTTCTGTGATAAAACAAGTAAATAGGTTTATTCATCTATTCAAGTGACTGTACTTTATGTGGTAGGAAATAGTTGCTCAGTTGAAATCCAGGGCCCCTGGGATGATTTGGTCATTCATTCCTGGTATCAAAGCAAAAACCAAATTCTGCTGTTTTGTGAAGTTTGGCCTATTCAATTGGAAACAAAGTCTTAATGATCGTGAAACCATGTGTTTTTACTCAGATAGGTTTTATGACATAGTTGTAAAATCTTGTCTCAAAGAGACCTACCACAGTCCTGCATTGTTTTGCAGACAGTAATAAGCCTCGCTTCTAAAATTCCTTTTTACTAAGTCTAAAACACTGATGAAAACTCTGAAGCTTCACGCAGAAATTATTTATTGCTCCTCTATTACTTACTTACTGCACAAGCCTAAGTGTTAGCTTTGAGTTTGTAGAAATTATGGCAACGGGTGAGTGACAGACGTTCAAAGTCAGCCCGCCTACCTGCTATTAACATCTGTGTTTAAAGAGCTCCAACTTGGCACATACAAGGGTCTCAGGAGATTTGTGTGAGATATGTTGACTACCAATCTTGGAAAAGTGTTTTCCATGACATTGGAAGGGAAGAAAAGGAATCATCGTTGTTTTGACCATTGGTTTGGCTCAGTCCATCTTCCATATAGAATTTTAAAAAATTTCTTCAGTTGCACCAAGGGAATTTTAAAAAGCATTGTTTTAAGAAGAGAGGTCTCTAAATCATGACCAAATGAAAATAGACATCTATTATAACGTGCTGTGTTTCTCAAGGTGCTGTGATCTTGAAACCTTTGGTCTCAGATTCTTTATCAACTCTCTGTCATGGATTTGCATAAGGGAGTCTCCAAACTTTCCCCAAGTTAAGAAACCCCAGTGACCAATCGTGGCCTAATGTTTCTAATTCTGATGTTTTTGGAGTCACGGAATGCATGCTCTCAGCTTTCATCGACGGGCTTCAGTTATCGCTGAGAAAATGCCACAAAGAAATGTTCTGCACTAAGTTTCAGCCTCCCTTTTACTCTCTCTAAACACCAAAGGGAAAAGCTGTAAAAATCAATTATCCATATAATATCTCAAAACACTCATTGAGTAGTTCTTTTAGGGCAGTGGTTCTCAACCTTCCTCATGCCGTGATCATTTAATACAGTTCCTCATGTTGTGGTGACCCCCCACAAAAATCATTTTTGTTGCTACTTCATAACTGTCATTTTACTACTGATATGAATCAGGCGACCCCTGTGAAAGGGTTGTTCAACCCCCAGAGGGGTCATGACCCACAGGTTGAGAACCACTGTTTTACGGCATTCACAGCTCCAAGGACTAGTTCAATATTTAGATGTTTGTCATATAACCTTAGTAGTTATCAAGTAATAATCAAAATTCTATTGAAAATGTGGATCTTGACTTAGACATCTTTGGGTTTGCACAAAGATTTGTACACAATGAGTGTCCCATTATGCGTAATTGAAAGGTTGAAAACAAAAGAAATGAAAGTCTCGTTTTCAGAGTGAGAACCATGGAAAGTCAAATCAATCATATTTTTGAAAACTCACTCTTGAACTGTGCAAATGACGCTAACTGCGGGCAAGAATGTCTCACAGATAAAGTTACTGAATGATGCAATAATATTAAATGCTGTTTCATCTGCGCAAAAAGAGTTTTGAGTACTGGGAATCAAAATGTTATTAAGTGGAGAAATGGAATTTAAAGATAATGGAATTTCCCCACACATTTTGAAGGATACACACACATACATGGAGGCATGTTAGACTGGGTTCTTTAGAGAAGGTTCATCTGTCCTGCATATCACATGCCAAAATCACAGAAAACACATAACAAAGACTCAAGCACACACCTTCTATGCCTCACTGTTCACTCGTTTATTTTAAAAGAGACTCCCTATTTTCCATGTATTTTACAAGCCAGTGAATTATATAGCTGGTCCTGCTCTGAGAATGAAATCAAATAACACAAGCAGTATGGGGTACTTACTCGGAAAATGGGAATCCTTTTTCTTAGGAGGGAGGGTGTCATCTCAGCCACTGAAACGGATATGCCATTGATAGTCGGGGTGGTGATACCTTCGAATTTCCTTACTTTCTACCTGTTCAGAACAGATCAGTGCCGAACATGCAGTAATTAAAGAAGGAACAAAGGGCTTTGCCAGGGCTTTTCAGAACCCCTGAGAAGACGCTAGGAGATACACAAATCATCTGACATATTCAGCAAAATTGCGTGTGGTTTTGTGTAGACATTTGTCTCCAAAGTGCACACACATCAGTAGGTTCTGAAAAGGTATTCATAATAAAAACAAAAACAAACCCACCAGGACTCTGCCTTTAAGCTTGAAGAAAGATCATAGACCCGATAATTGAGACTAAAGAGGGAAAAGAAATCAACAGGGTAGCATCTTTCCGTCCTTGGGGAGAACACAGGAGCTGCATTGGCACCAACAGATCTCTTTAATTATTCAGAAATAGAAAGCTGAATGAAATTTCGTTCACAATTTCCTAAAACTCAAAACAATATTCACATTTATGTAAAAAATTGCACTTAGATTAAAATTAGAAAAGAAATCCTAAATTCTTGTATCAGAGCTCCTACACCAATTTCAGCATTGATTTTTGACTTCAGTCAAAAATGGAGTTATAGAATAGCTGTTATCAAGACGTCTCTCAGACTAGATAGCTCTGCCCCTGGCAAGCTGGAATGAGAGATATGTGGCCAGGTGCAGGAAGCATAAATATCATTAAGATTAGAATGAACATTGCAGTAGGCTTGCCACATCTTTCAACTCTTACTGGAAATGCCACACATCTTTTTATAATAAAGGCAAAAATAGTATCAGTAAAGAAACATGGCTTTTAATGAAATCACAATGTGCCACATCTCTGATGTGTCTAGCAAAACCGTCAAGACCTTTTTTTAACCCCTTGGTGTTGGAAATAAGTAGCTCTCTGACTATAACTTGGTGTCACCTCTTGAATGTAAAATGTATCTTTAAATGTTTGATATTGATAATATATGTAATGTTTGCATTGTTATATAATCAACAGAGCATTAAATTATCAGTCTCTATTCTGAATGTCATGTATTGTTGGCAGTCATGTTATTTTTCTAATAGTCACAAGAATTATCTTCCTCTAGGTGATATTACTGAGTAAACAATAGAGTGCTACAAGAATGAGCAAAACTTTAATGAAAGCAGTTACATCCAGGATGTTCCATAGAACTGGGAATAGAAAGACTCCATTGCATGTTCTTTGAACACTGTATTAGGTTGGACTCAATGCCCAGGAAGGGCCATTATCCTTGATTCAGAGTCAGCCAGGAAGAATGACCGCACATGGTGAGCTGCATTGGCACAATGTCTGTAATGACCACCTTTAGTCAAAGAAAATCAGCACAGTCTGAGTGAAATGAAAAATAAAGAACTTCTACTGAGAACAAAGTAATTTGAAAGCTGTTCCTCACAAAATCCACAGTATTCTTAACTGAATGATCCAAGGGGGAGCTCCTTTAGAGAGTTGTTATAAGAAAATACAAAGCCTCGCAGGAAATGTCAGTGATTGGTTGCTATTTGCTATGTAGGAAGCGGTTACAAAATTAAGTAATGGATCTATCTGATCTATGTAGGGGATTAAATACACTTCAAAAATGATTTCTCTTTTTCAAGTTCCAAAGTAATCATTAAAATGGGTACATCTGACCTCAAAACAATCATGAGATCTTCCCCTTGCATGACTGCAGAAAGGACATTGATCATTCTACAATTTACTTTAAGTAAGAATTTGCTTTAAAAATTGTTTGTTTGTTTGGGGGAGGTTGAAACTGGTTTCCTAAACAACAAGCCAAATCCCTTCTTTATTTTTTTTCCAGGGGTAAACAAATGGCACAGGTTCTATGTGCCCAGTTTTGTGGGAAATAAGGCACAGCGATTTCTATCAAAGTGAATGCCTCCCGGGGG
>NW_022106463.1:2956853-2961444 GCF_000313985.2 Echinops telfairi | reverse complement strand
GTTCATGCCTCTTTGTCTTCCTCGGCTTTAGAAGCAGACTCCATGGGCAGATGTGGAGAAGGTATGCCGGGCAATTTGTTGGGGGCTCTTCCTCCTTGATGCCCACATCGAACAGCTCCCGGGACAAGTCTGTTTGCTCCTCGTCCTCTAGCTCTTCCAACACTTCATCCTTATCCGCAATATCTCCAAACCCCACAGGCCACGAAATGGTATCTGAGACCTACTGGGGAAACATCTGCTCTTCCGTGATGTTGGCCCTCAATTCCGCCACCGCATCCATGTCCATGGTCTGGTATGTCTTAGTCATGCTTTGATCAGCAAGCCCCATCATAGGAAGCACTCTGTGTGGGTGATGGATTTCCCAATGGCATTGTGCTGAAACTCCAAAGTGGATAATGTCCCTTTGGTTTCTGCCACCTGCTATTGCAATCTTTTTGTCACTCATCAGTACTCTCGCCTCAACTGTCTCCAAAGAGAAACTCATAAAGAAGCAACATTACACAGTTCTTTGAAATTATTTACTAAGTGATACTCTCGGGCTCTGGTGCAGCATTGCAGCAACGACAAGTTACATTTCCAATTTTGATTCAAAATGTAGTTTTGGCCTCAAACCATCGCACAACCACCATCTCATATTAGGAGCTGTAGGTTAATTTGGGGGCTCTTCCCCCAGCTTCCATTTTGATCATGAATCTCAGTAGGAAGATCTTAAGGTCATGCCTTATACCTTGATGGGCATGTATCATATCTTTATAGTGAATTATTGTTTTTTTCCCTGATCACACACAAAGAAGTAATTCCCCCTTAGCAAGATCTTTTCTTGTACATGGTAGTTTGTCTCCACAGGTGTAAGACTACGGACACTGTGAGTAGAGAGTTGGACGCCATCAGATGGGAAAAAGTAGGCTGGGAGAGTAAAGAGCTGGAGGTCACTGATATAATTAGGAGATCGAGGTAATGGTGAGAGGGTGAAATCATGCAAATAATTGTTGTTGCTTCTGTTTGGGTAACTATGTGATTTTTTTCCTGTAAGAATGGAGTTAATGACTTCATCTGAATTATTGACATACATCTCTTATAGTACTTGAAAATACAAATAATGATAGCAAGAAAGCACAATTAAATTAATTTCTAAAGCAGAATGAAACCAAGATTCTATGACTTTGGATAACCAACTAGAGATATTTAAAATTGGAGAGTGGGGAAGAAGAGAGATAGTGTGAAGCTATCCAACATTTTACATGTCTGTTTAATATTTCATTCTACTTTTCCTGGATAGTTTGTACTAGCTATTCCCGTCTGAGCTAACATGGACAATATGCATTCTCAGAGTGAGCTTCAATAGAAAATGTGAACATCAGAAACAGAAACCCTAAGATAACCTTCGTACTATACGATGACTGCTCCAAAATAGTAATATAGGGGCAAAGCAAATACACATTATGGTAATGAAACAAAACAAGATCCTTCAGTGATTGACATATAATGATACAAGAACTGTTCAAAGAAACAACAGAAAAATAGTTGCAGTATTAAAAGTAAACAAGGGCAGTATGATTTCCATGCTACACATAGACATAGGGACTGGGATATTTATAACCTTAAACCAGTTAACAAAATACAGTTTATAGAATAAAGCTACTTTAAAGACTATAAGGATTAGACAAAGTGTGAACATTGCAAGAGCTAATATATGCTATTATAAAAAAACATGAAATAATATCACAAATATTCAGTACATGTAGAAGGAAAATACCAGTAATTAAGAAACAAAGTAAAAATGTTGTGATAACTTGAAGAAACCTTGTTTTGTGATCTTGGTTTCAGTTATCTACTTCAAAGTCAGTTATCTGCTTCTGGGTGCCAGGGTGATGGGGAGTCGAGGGATGCATAATCTTTTTTTTTTTTTTTTTGACACAGGTAAATAACAGAGCGTAAGTTAGCAGCACTAAGGTGAGTGAAAAAAGCTAAGTATGGACCTCTTCAACAAAGTTTGAGTGATTTCTTTAATTCTGCTTTTTCTAATATATGTCTCTTTTGGAGCAGTATTTGTCTGTTTTAGGATTTTAACTTATGGTCATCAAAGGCATTCTTAACCTTACAGTAATTCTATTATTTCACTTAGTCTTATGTAGTTAATTTTGGTTCCATGGAATTCTCGATTGGAGTCCTGGTGGTGTAGTGGGATACATGTTGGTCTGCTAACCATGAGGTTAAAAGTTCAAAACTGCCAGCTTCTCCACAGGAAAAAGATGAAGTTTTGTACTCCCATAAAGAGCTATAGTCTTGGAGACCCACAGGAGCAATTATACTCCGTCCAATAGAGTCACTTTGAGTCAGAATTCACTTTAAGGCAATGAAAATTATGGATCAATAGCAGTCTATTTGTTTATGTAAATCTTGGAAAGCTTGATTTGGTCCAATGGCATCCATGTTGGAAATATGATGGCCTATACATACGTCCATTCTTGTTAAATATATTGAGCAAACATTTTCAGCAAGTCAGTAAAGTAAGAACTTATCTGCAGGTGGTAAAACTTAATATGACCACTATTAACATACATTTCCTTCAGTGAAAGAGCTCATGGGACTTAATTTAAAAAAATGAATACAGAGTCAAATGAAATTATGAACACTTTAGAAAATCTATTTCCAAACTTACTCATTAACTTTATTTTCAGAGTTTCAACTATAGGGGGACTTCAAAATGTTTGAGGGAAACTAGAGTTAAAAGATAATAGATATTTTCCATGAACTTAAAAAAATTCACTGTATAGCATGATAATGTTCAAATGTAATACTGATATTGCTGATGCTGTCTGGTGCCATCATGCTCATTCCGACTCACAGCAACCCCGTGTACAGCAGAACCAAACACCGCCCAGTCCTGCCCCGTCCTCACAATGGCCTCTATGCCTGAGTGCAGCCCATCCTGCAGCCCCTGTGTCAGTCCATCTCCCTGGGGACCTTCTCTCGCTCTGCCTCTCTACTTTACTCGCATGATGTCTTTGTCCAGGGACAGTCCCTTCTGAGAATTTGGCCAAGGCACATGAGATGGAATCTATCCGTCTTAGCTCCCAAGGAGCACTCTGGCTGGACTTTTTCCAAGACAGATTCCTTTGGGGTGTTTTTCTTTGTTTGTGTTGTATTGGTTTGGGGTTTTTAGCGGTCCCTGGTACTTTCAATGTCTTCACCAGCATCACACTTCAAAGACATCCATTCTTTTTTGGTCTTCCTCATTCCATATCCAACGTTCGTATGCACGCGAGGCTATTGAAAATACATGGCTTGGGACAGGCCCACGTACCACCCTTGCTTTTCAACACTTTAAAGCGGTCTTGTGCAGCTGATTTTCCCAGTGCAACATGTCATTTAATAACTTGACTGCTGCTTTCCTGAGTATTGAATGTGGATCCAAGCAAGAGGAAACCCTGGGCCACTTTAGTCTTTTTGGTATGTAGACCTCATAGTACAGAGTAGGATGTATTCAAGGACCTACAGAGATTATTCATTCTCCCAAGATCTGAATAGTAACTTCATGGCTAAACAATGCAAATCCCCCTCTTAAACCATGAGTTGTGATTGTATGCATTGAAAAGAAATAAAGTTACAACTAGCTTAAGAAAATAATGGTAAAATTATGTCATAACATTATTGACCTATAAATTTTAACCCAAAGAAAAGTTGGCATTGCTCTTGATTTAACATTTTTCATGTAATTCATAACATACCTACGGAATCATTTTGGCATTGTTATCTTTATGAAACAAATAAATACTTTGTGGTTTTCTCTGAGGTTTTCAAATGGTCAGCATTTTATTGTAGGTTACCAAGGAACAATGGCTGAAGCATTCAATTCAAAATGTTAAAAGTAAAAATACTTGCTTTTTCTAAAGCTATGTAGTGTGCTTTTTGAATCAGGAATAAATCCTATTGATTCTTTGTCTTCAAAGGTGATTGAACAAAAAAGGAAACTAACTCTTCGGCCTATCAATCAGGGAACATTTTATTTAAGCAGAAAGAAGCCCAATTCTTAGCTCTATATGATATTTGACACTCAAGCTCTTACCTTTTCCTAAATGAACCTTTAAAATTTTTAACTGCAGCAGATAAAAACGTTGAAGATATCAAGTACAATAATCCTTAAAGAAACCTTTGTAAACATTGTCTTGTTGTATATTTCTTAACAAAAACTTAAGCAGACTCCTTGCTGTTTTTGGTACCCCAGAGTCAGTTCTGACGCATAGCAACTCCATGGACCACAGACCTAGACACTGCCCTCTCCGCTGACCGCCTCACAACGAGTCCTGTGTTGGACCAGCCAATTGAAGCAGCCTCTGGGTCAATCCATTCTTGAAGGTCTTCCTCCTTTACATTGGCCCTCTACCAAGAATGATGTCCTTCTCCAGGGACTGATCTCTTCTAACAATATGTCCAAATAATATGAGACAAAGTCTTGCCACCCTTGCCTCTAAGGAGAACTCTGCCTGTACTTCTTACAAGACAGGGGTGTTGCTTCTTTTGGCAGTGCATGGTAATTGCAATATTCTTTGCCAGCACCGTAATTCAAATGCCTTGATTCTTTTTTTTT
>NW_022106463.1:2930048-2956563 GCF_000313985.2 Echinops telfairi | reverse complement strand
CTCGCCCCTCTCACCACTGGTCCTGAAGGAGTCATCTATCCTGGATTCCCTGTGTTTCCAGTTGCTAGCTGTACCAGTGTACATCCTCTGGTCTAGCCAGATTTGCAAGGCAGAATTGGCCTGATTCAACGTCCAACTTTCGTATGCGTATGAGGTGATTGAAAATGCCATAGCTTGGGTCAGGTTCACCTTAGTCCTCAAAGTATCACCTTTGCTTTAAAGAGCTCTTGGGCAGCAGACTTACCCATTAAAATGTGCTGTTCTGTGTCCTGGTTGCTGCTTCCAAGGCATTGCGTCTGGATTCAAGCAAGACAAAATCGTTGATAACTCCGGTCTTTTCTGTTTACCATAATGAAATCTATTGGTCCAGTTGTGAGGATTTGGGTTCTGTTGACATTGAGTTTTAATCCATATTGAAGGCTACAATCCTTGACCTTCATCAGCAAGTGCTTCATAGCCTCCTCACTTTCAGCAAGCACGCTTGTGTCACTTGCATATCGCAGGTTGTTAACAAGGCTTCCTCCAATGCTGATGTCACATTCTTTTGCATATAATCCAACTTCTCTGACAATTCGCTCAGCGTACAGATTGAGTCAGTTGAATATATTCAGTAGCGGACCGAAATATGTGCTCAAGAGGGCAAGACAAAAGTATTGGTAGTAGGAGTCCAGTTCAAACGTACACGGATGTATCCTAAACAAAATGTGTTGAAACATGTCTTTATGATCAGTGGATGAATGCTGACAAGTAATGCACATACCTATTCTTGTTCCATCACCTGCCTGTCAGTTTGGTCAGTTTGTTGTACTGTGGTGGCTTGTGTGTTGCTGTGATGCTGAGAACGATGTCACTGGTATTTCAAATGCCAGCAGGGTCCCCCAAAGTGAGCAGGTTTGAGCAGAGTTTCCAGAATGAGAACAGACAATGAAGGACTTGGCTCCCACTTCAAAGGAAAACGCCTCCGAAAACCGTCTGCATAGTTTGCAACATCGTCAGAAACGGACCGCCTCCAGAATGGAGGCAGAGCATTGTTGGGGACAGTGCTGGAGGCGGGCGCCTCTGGTTTATGGGCACCCGAATTATGACTGAGGAGGAGTTGAATTCTTGGCCTGGATTGACCACGTGGATGTGAGTTGGGCAAAGTTTGGAGGATCTTCAGTTGTTGATGGGGCAAGGCGAAACAAGGTAAGGTGAAAGAGTTGCAAAAATCTGCTAATCATTGGAACTTGAAAGTGTGAAGTATGATTCTAGGAAAATTGGATGTGAAGGTCGTGACAAAAGTACAAATATATAGAAATGTATACACACGCACATAATACCCCCCAAAACAAACAAACAAACAAAATCAAATAAAATACTATCAAGTTGATTCTGACTCATAGTCGCCTTATAGGGAGGGTAGAAGTGCCCTTGTGGGTTTGGGGAGTAACTCTTTAGGGGGGTAGAAAGCCTCATCTCTCCTGCCAACAGGACTGTGGCTTACTGTCCAGCTTTCACATCCACACGAGGTGACTGGAAATACCATGGCTTGAGTCAGGTCCATATTAGTTCTCACGATGACATCGTGCCTCTTAACACCTTAAAGAAGTCTTTTGTAGCAAATTCGTCTAATGTAAAATGTTATTTGGTTTCTCGGCTGTAGATCCAAGTACGGTGAAATTTTTGATGATGTTCAACCTTTTCTTTGAATATCTTAATGTTGCTAATAGATGCTGTTGTGTAGAGTGTTGATTTCTTTACATTTAGATGCAATCCGTGCTGAAGACTGTAGTCTTTGATCTCCAACAGTAAGTGTTCGAATTTCTCATGATTTCAGAAATTTAAGTTCTGTCATCTGCATATTATAGGTTGTTAATGAGTCTTCCTCTAATTCTGATACTGTGTTTTTCATATAACTCAGTTTCTTGGATTATTAACTGAGGATAGATTGAGTGAGTATGGCAGAAATATATAATCATGATAGACACTTTTCCAGATTTTAAACCTTTCTGTATCCCCGCATTCTGCTCGGATGAATGCCTCTGGGTCGATGTGGAGGTTCCACATGAGCACAGTTAAGTGTTCTCAAATTCTTATTCTTTGCAATATTGTCCATAATTATGATCTACACAGTTGAATTCCTGTGTATAGTGAGGAAAACACAGGGAAGCGTTTTTTGGTGTTTTCTGTTTTCAGCCAGGGTCCATCTAGTATCAGCTGTGATGCAACTCATCCCACGTCCTCTTCAGAATCCAGCTGCAATGCTGGAAATGTTTATAAGTCCATTCCAAGGAATTTGGAAGACAGCTACCTGGCCAACTGGCTGAAAAAGACCCATATTTGTGCACATGGGAAAAGTTACCCAATAGAATGTAGAAAATGTCAAGCAAAATCATTCATATCATATGCAAGTAAAATTTTGCTAAAGTTAATTTTTAAAGGGGTTGCAGTAATACATTGACAAGGAATTGCCAGGAGTTCAAGCCAGATTCTAAAGAGGCCTTTCCAGAACATCAGATATTCATGTTAACTAGCTATTACAACATACAATAGTGCTCCTATCCGAGATACGCTGAGCCAATTCTTATACCTTTTTCATTGCAAATCTACTTTGAATTGAACTTGATCTCATACCTGTTTGTATTTGGCATCTTTTGTTTTGCTAACAATGTCTTGCTGGTGTTGGTAGGTGCCATCCAGTCAGTCCCACCTCATAATGACCCTTTGGATGACAGAATCGAGCACTTCCCGGCCTGTGCCCTCCTCACACTTGTTCTGATGATTGAACCCCTTGATGCAGCCACTGTGTCAATCCATCTTGTCAAAAGTTTTCCATTTTTTTGCTGCCCTGCCACTTTGCCAAGCATGATGTCCTTCTACAGGCACTGGTCTCTCCTGACAACATATCCAAAGTACATGAGATGAAGTCTTACCGTTCTTGCTCAGAGTAGGCTTCTGGCTGTACTCTTACCCAGACAGAGTTGCTTGTTCTTTTGACAGTCAATGGCTCTTTCATTATTCTTTTGCGGCACCATAAAGCAGATGCATCAATTCTTCTTTGTCTTCCTGATTCAATGCTCAACGTTCGCACCATGTGAAGCAAATGGAAATCCCATGGCTCAGGCCAGGAGCACCTGAGTCGTCAAAGGAACATTCCTCCTTTTCGATACTCTGACGCGGTCTTGTGCACCAGACTGATCTACTGCAACACCTCTCTTCATCTCCTTGACTGCTGCCTCCATCAACATTGATTGTGGAGGCAAGCAAGATGAAATCCTTGACAACTTCAACTGTTTATTCTCCTGTTCAATGAAGTTACCCGGGTACTACTCATTGCCTTATTATTTAATCTGAATCCACTCGGAAGTTGCTTTTGCAAAATAAATGCAAGTGAAGACAAGATTCAGTCATTTTAAAAGATAAAGTGCAGTAGCTAAGCAGCGACTTCACTGTGCCCCCCAGTTGGTGGCAGAGTAGGATTGGTAGTGTTGGGATCACGAAGGCCCTTCTCTTTCATAGCAACCTCTATCTCCAATCACCTGAAAGCACACCAGCACGATGTAGGGTAGGCTTGGTGCTTGGCCAATATCGTTACCTGGTAAAAACAACCGCTCGATGAGTATCTAATTTCTGTGATATGAATCTAATTTCTACTTGACAATGGGGACCATTATCCTACTACCTAGAGCTACCATGGCTGTTGCCTTATCTTTCCTTTCTGCTCTTTCGCACCTGCCCAAATTCCGTGCACGACTGTGTCTGGCATATGTCAATCTTTATATGAAGTGAACATCCCCTGCTCTTCCCTTGACTTCTTGCATTTTGTTATTCAGGCCTTCTTTTTGGAACAGTTTTATTGACATGGTTCACCTATCATACAATTCAATAGTTGATCACATTAAGAAGAGTCGAGATCATCACCACAATCAATTTTAGCACATTTTCTTTTTTCTTGTACTCATAGTTATTAACTCTTCTCCCCCAACCCCAACAACCTCCCCTACTGTACTCCTAAGATATCATTAAACCAATTACTGTCTCTGTAGATTTCCCTATCCTGGATTTCATATTCATAAAAACATACCAAAAACCCTAACAATTACAAAGTAAAACAGAAAAAAACAGCCCCAAACCAAAAGACAAACAAACAAAACCCAGAAAATATTAAGTAATAGAAAGAATTTTAAATGAGTCAAAATGGAGATCAAATGATAAAGTGTTACATTTTAATCAAACCACATCTTTAATAATACACTTTCCAATGCATGAGTATATATACACGGCATATCATTTTCTATTAGAGAACTTTATCAATCATCCCCCATAGGAAATATGGTGATTTCTATTGATGGTTTCATTAATTTAACCAATGGTTTAAAATTTAAAACATTGTTAAGAAAAGGACTATGCAAGTATAGGCTGGCTACAAACTATAATCCCTGAATTGCTATCTTGTACAGATTAAACTCTCACATAACTGGACACTATTTACACAAACAATTGGGGTTGGTTGTAGCATAAAACTTTCAATCAGATTCGTTCTCAATGGTGGAACCATGCTCAGTCTTCTTTATTCCTCATCTCATTTACGGCGCGGTGCCTTTAAGTCGTTTCTTGAGATGGCACAGAGTGTACTAAAGCAAGCACTCTTATTTAAGGTCTTTGACTAAAATGTAATTGACGATGGAAGATAATATCTGGAATAAATAAAATTTCCCCACCCTTTACACATGGTATTGGTAAACATTATTATATGTATTCTTTTGTTCGTGTGTGTAAGTAATCTAACTTATGTTCAGGACTGATTGTCCGTTTAATATATTTCCTCATGAGAAGAATTGGATCCAACATACACATCCTTTTAAAGCAGATAACCAAAATAGTTTTATAGAGCGTTCAGCAGTTAACCAAGCATGGCAATTAATAAATGATTCATCAAGCATGATAAACAGGGACAAAAGAATATTTGGTTTAGTCAATAAAGTCCACAATGAAAGCCACCTCACTTTGTAAGGTGTCAGCTGTGAGCTTAACCAATCTGATTTGAAATGCAACAATTTAAATCTCACCTATCTTTCTAAGTTGGGTATTATCGATGACTGACTTCCATGTTCTCTATCTGCTTATAATATCCAGATAATTCTAGCTCTTTTTCTTTTTTGGATAGGTATGGAGAATTTTAGAAAGACTGAGAAACATTAGGCCCCAAATTATCCTGATCATCTTCTTGGCACACTTAGCCGAGAAAGCTCTGTGTAGTTGTCTGACTTCTCAGCGCCTCTGCCTTTAATCTCTTCAGCTGGTCTCCATGGCGCAGGCAGCTCTGCCTAGTGTTCCCTGGGCACCACCTACCTCTGCAGAGCAGCTGTTCAATCCTCACCACGACAGCTCACTAAGAAATAACTTTATATTCACATGTAGTTTGATCTCAAATAACGAGATCCAAAGAAAAGAAAAGAGGGAATAAAGAGATCCCAAGAACATTATAATAGTGGTACTGTCTAGCATACAAATGGTTATTTTATAATGTACTTACATTATCGTAATCCTGTTATACAATATTTAATGAAGAAATATTTAAGATACAGTTTTCTTCTACTAAAATGAACTGTGTTTGAAACAAATGATCAAACCTATCGGGTTATGAAGACAAAAGTAGTTACCAATGAGGCTTATGGGTTGTAGAATTTTTTAAGGTGGTAAACCGGATGAGAAGAAGATAAGTATGACAAGGTACTGAGTGTTTGGCTAATGAGACGTCATGGATGGACCAGTAATCTTCAAGGAAAGCCACCTGATAGCAACTCCTTTTGATGGAGATGCTCGTCTGTCCCTGTGACTTTACGTTTCTTATTTGTGTTTGCTCCTTAGACGTGAGAACGGCACGGCTTCGTCTCATGAGCTTTGGACATGTCACAGAGAATAGTGTCTACTACACAAGGTGGCCTGCCCGGGAAAGTGGAAGGTCAGCAAAAAAGAGTAAAGCCCTCAAAATGACAGACGGTCCCACGGGCTGCAACAATAGACCCCAATGGTGGTCTATTGACTTGGCAGTGCTTTGTTCTGTTGTGCATAGGGTTGCAATGAGCTAGAAGCTACTAGTTGGCATCTAAAGCCACAACAATATGTACCTACTGTACCTATGTTTGCATGTGTGTCTTTAGAGAAAGGAGCGTATGTAACATTTAATACCATGCCACATTTACTTTCCAATAACAAAGATGCACTGAGTGAAATAATTGCTATTTATGTGAAGAGTCAGTAATGCATTGCCTTTAAGTTATATACAATTTTTTTTAAGATTGTATCTCAATTTCTTTCTTTTTTTAAAAATCAATTTATTGGGGCTCATACAATTCATCACAATACATAGATCAATTGTGTAAAGCACATCTATACAATTTTACCTGATCCTTGTACTAGACTATACATGGACGTAAGGAACCCTGATGGCATTAGGGTTTATGAGTTGGGCTGCAACCCACAGGGTCAGCAGTTCAAAACCACCAGCCGCTCCTCAGGAGAAAGACGAGGCTTTCTGTTCTCGCAAAGAGTTACAGTCTTGGAAACCACGGAGCAGTTCCATCTTGTCCTGTAGGGTCGCCCTGAGTCAGAACGATTCTGTGGCAGTGAATTTGTTTTGTGGGTATATGAATAGAGCATCCTTGTACCACAAAACTCACTGCCGTGGAGCTGATTCCGAGTCATCACGACCCTACAGGACAGAGCAGAACTGCTACTCTGGGTTTCTGAGCCTTTACATCTTTAAAGGAGCAGGAAGCACAGTATTTCTCCTGTAGAGAAGCTGGTGGGTTTGAAGTGCTGGCTTTTTACTTAGCAGCCCAACACTAATCTACCATGTCACCCAGGCTCCTTATTCCTGCACCTGCTTCACCTCAATGTTCTCCTTTCTCGTGTACCTACAGTCAATGCATTTTCGGTGTCTCGTAAACAAACACTAAGAGCTTAACAGTTACAGGGGCACCAAATATTCAGTCATCGGTATTTTCCTTTTTGAGCCCTGTGCCGATGTGGCTCCACATGTCACTGTTTCTAATCCTGTTCAAGTACAGGTTTTCAAATATTTTTTCATCATACATTAGATCTTATTTTTCCCCACTAGATCTTTTTTTAAAATTACATTCAAATATTGCTCACTGTTGGTTCCTGAATTTTTGGGGTCTCCCATAAATTGTGAGCCCAGGCAGTGTCTCATTTGTCTAACCTTAAGTTTCTTTCCTACTTTTCAAAAAAATAAGTATTTTGATGAGAAAATACAGTCATCTCACTTAACCACCTTAATAGAAGAAACTGTTCATATGTCTGTTTGTTTTTTGTTTTCCTTTCTTGCCTTTTGGCTGAGTGTTCAGCTGCTCAAACATTAAAATGTGTATGTAAATGTATACATCCTCAGTTCAGAATCAACCTTTATCCACACAACCCTGGTTCATATGTGCAAAAGTTTATGAGTTGACCTCTCAGCTTTGTACTTTGAAAAATATTTTCCTAACCACAAAATTTCAATCTAGTAACCAGATGTTAACCACCATGTCAGAGATTTTGAAACACAGTATATTAGAAAAAAAATCAGAGAACTTTCATATAAGGACTTTAGAAGTTGTCACACCCATTATTTCAACAAGCAACAAAAACTGAACAGCTGAAAATAAATTTTGGAATTACTAAAGTTTTATGCTTCAAGGAAAATTATCAACACAAAATTTGAAGGATCTGCTAGATACAGAGAAACAGACAAGGTTATTCCACCTGGAACAGAAGCCGATGGGGGCATATTCTCGTAGAGACACGAAAATAGCTATTGTTAGAGGCTATGTAAGTACTAGGCACTACATTAGAGGCAGTTTTTATAGGCCCAGAATTACAGAACACTTCATTTAGCACATGAGGAAACTGTACTTGGATCAGTGCTATGAGCAGAACAAGATAATACTGTATGATTTTAAATCAGAAAAAGAGTACATCTGAGTTGTCTCCTCTCATACTTGTTCCATCTGCATGCTGAACAAATCATCCGAGAAGCTGGGTTCTCTGGACAAGAATGTGGCCTTAGAATTGGAGGAAGGATTATTTACAACCTGCAATATGCAGAGAACACAACCTTGCTTGTGGAAAGCGAGAATGGCAGCTTTCCATGCAATGAAAACCTAAATCCTCACAACTGGACCAATCTGTCCAGTCTTGATAAATGGAGCAAAGCTCGAAGTTGTGAAGGATCTCGTCTGGGCTGGATCCACAGTCAGTACTCATGGAAGCAGAAGCCAAGAAATCATATGACACATTGCGCTGGGTACATCTGCTGCGCGAGACCTCTTTAAAGTGTTGAGAGGCAAGGCTGTTTCTTTGAGTCCTAACGTTTACCCTACCCAAAGCATGCTATTTTCAATCACTTTATGCCTGGGAAAACTGGGCATTGATTAAGGAAGACTGAAGAAGAATTGATGAATTCGAATGATGGTGCTGGCAAAGAATATTGAAAGTACCACAGAGTGCCAAAACAACAAGCAGATTGATTGGAAGAAGTACAGCCAGAATTTCCCTTAGAGGCAAAAATGGCAAGGCTTCATCTCATGTACTGTGGACATGTTATCAGGAGAGACCAGTCCCTGGAAACGGACATCATACTTGGTAAAGCCGAGAAGCAGGGAAAACAGGAAGGTCTTCCAAGAGATGGATCGAGACAGCGGCTACAAAGATGAGTTCAAACATATGAACCATAGTGAGGATGATGCAGGACCAGACACTATTTCACTCTGTTCTACGTACGGTGGCTATGGATTGTAGCCGACTCATTGGCACCTGCCACAACAACAACAACAACAATAAGGTTGGACTGTGTTGGGAGTCAGAAACTCTGTGGGCTTCAGTCTTGGAGAAGGTTTCCAGACTTTTATAGATTCTCATGACAAGGATCCTACCGGGATCCTACAGTGAAGGGTAAGGGAACTCATGCTGTGTCTTTGAAGTGAGGCAGAGAAAATGACCTGTTTTGAGATATGCCTAGTATGTTCTACACTACTGAGGTCCACTCTATAGTGAGTGGGGTTTAGAAGATTCATTTTACACATATCTGGAAGGGCAATAACTGAACTTCAGACTCCTCTAGCTTTTCTGCCCATTTAAAGAGAAAAGAAGAAAGGGAAGAAGCACGTTTGAAGGTCACAGAAAAGGAATTCAGGCCCCCTTAAAGACTGATATATACTCAAAAGTTATAGACCATGCTTGGCACCAGTCCTTACCACCATGCCAACAGGCATCCTATATTCTCACAGTGGACAACTCGTGAAAGAAATGCCAGGCAAAGATTCTGTTTAAGAAGGAGTTCTTCCGAAAGTCCAAACACAAGAAGACAAAAGTAAGGACATTAATTTTTTAAATGTTTTTAAAAAATATTCTTTGTCCCTGAGTTTTTTATTTCACTTAAAATTTGAAAAATTCTTAAGTCCCTTATTTTCCTAACCTCAGTCCTATTCCTATTCTTCAGAAAAAACCAAAAAACCAAAACATCTTAATGAAACAACCCAATGACATGTTACTCAATGCCATTGGTGTATACAGTGATATATATGCATGTGTATATGCGTATAAATGTATTTGCTTTATAGCTGAGTATGCATCTGTGCAAAACATTGAAATACATTCACATATGTAAACATAGAAATTGAAAGAAAAATATTAGAAGAATTTGAAGTCCCTGAGAGCGAGAGCTACTTTAAATACAAATTGACTCATGGCTCAACTTAACAACTACTGGCCAACTCACGCTAAAAAGCCTTATTTACCTAAGTCCTATCACCTTGTTCAGATTTAAAGAAAAAAGTTACAAGGCACCAAAAGACAAAAAGAACAAACCAAGAATCTGAACCATATGTATATAATAGAAATTTGCGGGTCATCGGACAGGACATTGACAGTGGTTATAATCAATAACCATCTGGTGGCCAACCAATTGCCATCAACTCCATCTGACTCATAGAGAATTTATGGGACAGAATGGAATTATTCCGTGGGGTTTCTGAGGTTGCAAACTTTTATCTGGGGTGGTAGCTTCGTCTCCTAAGGATAGACTGGTGAGTCTGAATCCTGTCCAATGCATAACCCAGTATGTCATGTGGGGGATTCTAATGGACAATGTGGACAATATCCCAAAGGAGGTGGTTAAATAAAAACATGTGACGATTATTTCTCAGAAATAATCAAATGTAAATTTCTAAAAATTATAATTATAACAGAATAGAAGAATGCTATGGATAGGCTCATCAGGAACTTGGACATGGCCAAGGAAAGCATCCGTTAGCCTGAGATGTTGATAAGATCTTCCTAAACTACCGTACTTTGAGAGGACAACAAAATTGAATGAAAGGAAAAATGAGCCTTCGAGAATGATGGGGCCTTTTGATTAGAATACTGGAAAGAACGGAGCAGAAGCATCAACACCAAGGTCAATACCATTGCGATGTTGGGTGTCATTAAGTCAGTTCTGCCTCACAGTGGCTCCCTGTGGTCGGGTAGAACTTTTCCCACAGCGACTTCTAGGCTGGAACTTTTATGAAAGCAGATCTCTAAGTCTCTAAGTCTTTGTTCCCTGGAGCCTCTGGGTAGGCTTCAACTGCGAACCTTTCAATTAGCCATTACAGCTCAAGAAAACTTATCCGAAGTGGTAGTGGCCAAGAACGTCCCAAAGCTAATGACAGGGCAAACAACAGATCCAGGAAGGTCAGACAACACCAAGCAGAATGAATATTGGACAATGTACAATTTCACTTTCAAACGTCAGATCCTGAAACACAAGCAAAAACTGAAACAAACCAGAGGGTGGGACGACCTTGATTCTAGAGCAGGGCCTGGGAAATTGCAGCACATGGGCCATATGCGGCTCTTTTGGTAATTACATATGGCTCTGAAGTGAAATTTAGATCATGGTGATTTAATTTGTTTGTAAAAATATACTTATGGATCCCAAATAAGTTTTAAGTTACTGTGAAGGACAGGTTTGACCCTTCCATCTCAAACGTTTGCCAAGCCCTGTTCTATAGGAAAATGGTTACGTGTTAAAGTAGACTTCTCATGATCGTCTATGCAAACAAGAAGAGGGTGGGTGAGATGTTTAAAGGAAAACAGTCAATCTGCAATCCACATGTAACATAATCAGTCTTCAGTTCAAACCACACCCACTGCCATCGAGTCCGAACGGGAAGGATGAAGACATTTTCAGAGCTTGAAAAATGGAGGGACTTCATCTCCAACTGCCTGTGCCTGAAAGAAAGAATGAAAAGATGTTCTTTGAATCGAAGGACAATTCCATAGGCCAGCCACTTGGGTATACTTAGGAAAGAGAAACGGTAGAGAAGGAAGAAATGAAGGTAACATTTTTAACTATTCTACAGCTGGCTGGTTTGAATGGGTGAATGGCTGCGCAGAATTTCGCATCAGAGTACAGGCGCTCCTGTGCCGAGGCTTTTGTAGGTAAATTGGAGCAGTTGCAGGCAGCTCTTCTTTAGCCTTACGTGAGAGCGAGAAAAGGCTGGACGTCTTTCTGATGACTTAAATCTGCACAGGTAGCACGTGCTGCTGACGGTGATGAAGAAGGTATTGCGAGCAGCGTTCGTTCAATTGTTTCAAAAGAAGGGCAGATGTGGGTCTCACATTTGTAACTGGCGACTTTACATAATGACAATAATACCAAAGTTCTGTGCAATCATAGCGTGTGGAGAAGTGACACTAATGACAGTGACGAGAGAAAGACGTTATAAATACTGTTCTTACCGTACTTAACAAAACCTCAAACAAATCAACTGCCGTGAAGTCAAGTCCAACTCGTGGTGAACCGGTGGGACAGAGAGTAACTTCCCCGCAGGGTTTCCAAGACCATAAATCTTTTTTTAAATCATTTTATTGGGGGCTCGTACAACTCTTATCACAATCCACATATACATCTATTGTGTCAAGCACATTTATACATTTGTTGCCACCATCATTCTCAAAACAGTTGCTTTCTACTGGAGCCCTTGGTATCAGCTCCTCAATTTTCCCCCTCCCTCCCCACAAACCCCTCCCTCATGAACCTTTGATAATTTATAAATTATTATGATTTTTCATGTCTTACACTGTCGAACGTCTCCCTTCACCCACTTTTCTGTTGTCCATCCCCCAGGGAGGAGGTTATATGTAGATCCTTGTAGTCAGTTCTCCTTTTCTAGCCCACCCTCCCTCTACCAGTATCGCCACTCTCACCACTGGTCCTGAAGGAGTCATCTGTCCTGGATTCCCTGTGTTTCCAGTTCCTATCTGTACCAGTGTACATCCTCTGGTCTAGCCAGATTTGTAAGGTAGAATTGGGATCATGATAGTGGGGGAGAGGAAGCATTTAAGAACTAGAGGAAAGTTGTATGATTCATCGTTGCTACAATACATCCTGACTGGCTCGTCCAGCTGCCTACAGATGGGCTTTGGGTCCTCAATCTGCACTCCCCCTCATTCACAATGATATGATATTTTGTTCTTTGATGCTTGATACCTGATCCCTTCGACACCTTGTGATCACACAGGCTGGTGTGCTTCTTCCATGTGCGCTTTGTTGCTTCTGAGCTAGATGGCCACTTCTTTACCCTCAGACCCAGACTGCTACATTTTTTTCTCCTCTGGAGCCACTGGTGGTTTTGAACTGTTGATTTGGGTTAGCAGTTGAGCACTTAATCAGTGTGTCATCAGTGGGCCTACAGGAACTACAGCACCCACAAATGAGATTTTGTTACTTGCAAGTAAATTTAAATTAGTTGGATAATTATGCAAGTAGTATGCCACTATTAAAGTTATTTTAAGACAAGAAAATGAAATTATATAAAATGCTAAGTTAAAAGTTGTGAAGTCAGAAAAAGAAGGTAAAGGAGAGTAGGAGGATCCTGGGAATACACATCCTCTTTGGAAACACTTATTTCCTAAAAAGTCAAAGTGTATTCACTGTGGTCAGAGTTTATGTGAGGGGGGATTGGAAACCATCACTTCAGAATGGTTTCCATTCTCCTTCCCGAGTACTGAGTGTCCTTGACTTCTCTGCGGATGTTTACTAGCACCCTGTGGTAGTTCTCTTAGTCATCGAGTTCAGCTCTAACAGATACACCACGAGCAGATGACTTCAACCAACAGAACCTTACTCTCTCACAAGTGAGTAGTTTCAAAGTCCAAATGTAAGGCGCCAGCACTAAGGTGATCTCTTTTTCAGCTCTGGGGACACTCTTTGTCTCCTTTGTCAGTCACCTGGTGTTCCGTGGAGATCTCCACCTACCTTGACACCAGTCTCTTCATGGGTCTCTGAGATTCTCAGCATAAGAATCCCAGGTCCAAAGGACACGCTTCTCTCCTGGCTCCTGCTTCTTACTGGAACTGAGGTCCCTCTGCCACTGCTCATTTGCTTAATCTCTCTTATAGGTCATTAGAAATTGACTCAGGATCCAACCTGTGTTAGACAGCATTCCCTAGAGAAACAAGACCAGGACACGTATGAATATATAGATAGATAGATAGATAGATAGATAGATAGATAGATAGATAGATAGATAGATATAGATATAGATATATACAGCACAAAGGAATATAACAGCTAATTAGTCCACACAGCAGTACAGTGGGCTCTGTTCAACTCACCTCTGTGGAACAGTTGATATACTGGAAGTCGTTCATCTCACCAGGGCTGCTGGGTCAAAGGTCAAGGAAGTAGACAGCTGAGTCTTCCCTAGGGCAATGCAGTGCGGCCACAGGCAGCAAACAACAGGGTGGGTCACCAACAGTCAGCAGCTCACAAGCTTAGCGAAGCAGGCCCAGATGGGATATCAAACTCAAGCACTGTATATACACCAGCAGCATGGCGAAGGAGGTCTTGAAGGAACCTCATGCTCTAATGACACAGTCCATGGGTTGGCTGTCCCAAAGCTAGTGTCGCTAACAAGTTGAGGCAGAGAACTAGCTAAAGCAACCATACCCTGGTCCGACCAACGGAGAGCAAGAGAGGATGATGGGGCTTGCCGAGCCATTTATCTCTTTGCCCTCCGATTAAGCTGTGACCTTATTAATCCTACATGTTCCTATTGGCCAGGTTGGCACAATAAACCTACCTATCACACAACCTAGTCCTTTTGCCCCATTAACATCATACTCACCCGCAGACATGGAGTCAATTCTGACTCATAGGAACCCATGATTTCAAATCTTTCTCCTGCAGAGCAGCTGGTGTGTTTGAACTGTCAACCTTGTGGCTAGCAGCCAACATGGGTAAGCAGTCACCTTACCCATGGCACCACCAAGGCTCCTACATTAACATCCAAGAGACTAGGATTTTATGAATTTTAGCTTATGAGAGGCATCTGACTTCCTCTAACATCAAAATGAGGAGGGGGATCAGGATAAACAGCCCGAGGATGAGTCTAACCAAAGGGACATCAGGCATGGTTCTACCCTTCCTCCAACCTTTTCATGAATTCTGACACTGTCATCCTTACAGTACTCCACTTTTCTTCTGCGTTTAATAACGTGTTGCATTAGCCAGAAAGCACATAAAATTTGGGGGTTAAATTAGCAATTTACAGGCTCAGAAGTGACTGGAAGCACGTCTTTCTGGCTTTCTGACCTTTTTCTTTCTTGGCCCTGTGTTCCCTTGGCCTATGCCCTACTAAGGCAAATGCTACAAAGCTGTTTAAGCTCTGAAAATAAGTGTTCAGAGTCAGCATACTCCACAAGCAAGCCTCTTGCCCCAAAGCAGTCAGTATTTAATACTGACTCATAGTGACCCTACAGGATAAGGTTGAACTGCCTCCTGTGAGTTTCCAAGACTGGAACTCTTTACAGGAGTAGAAAGTTCTATCTTTATGCCCCACCCACCCTCTAAAAATAGATACAATTATCCCAGTTAGGAAGAATGACAGGGTAAGGGGCAGATTAATAATATAGGTTTTCAGAAATACAAGATTGAAATATCAATTTGGGAGAAATGTGTGTTTTTAACTAAAGGTTTTAGATTTCTGGGATGAGCTTTAATTTAGAGACCCATTGAAGGCTTCTTGAATAAAAAGTAGCTCTGTGAAGCAATTATTTTTGAACATTAATCTCATGATATGAAAAAAATAGAAAGAGTACAGTTCAAAGGAACCAGAGGAGAATGGTTCAAGAGGAGTGGCCTTTCCGAAATCTACTGAGAAGGCAGGTGTGGGTGGAGAAAGAACAACGAATAGATTAGTAAGGATGCAAAAACAAAGATGTCCATGAGACAGTAAGAACGATCCCATAGTCCTGTTCCATTTAGCAATTGATGATGTCCCTCTTCATCTTCCATCTCTAGGCTTCATCACGTGTCATTTTACTCAACAAATCTTGTCAGTGATTTCAGCATTTTCCCAAAGATATTACTTTTTTTCCTTTTCTACCACTGTATTCCTAATAGAAGAACTTGATTTAATTAGATATTGCTTTCATCATCCCACTAAACTCTTAAGTCTTTATCTAATCTTCCCACTATCCTTACCTTCTTCAGTTCAAAAAAATTTTTGCAGAACCTCCCTCGTTTTTTTCTTCACCTCTTCTACATCATCAAAGCATGGTCCTTTCATGTCCCTCTTCACTCATGGAAACAAAAAGAAGTCACAAGGAGCAAGGTCAGGTGAGTCAGGTGCGTGGGTCAAGAGAGGCATGGCAAAAACTGGCTCTCTGAGGTGGCTCCATGAACAGGTGCATTGTCCTTTTGGTACTCCAGTATCACCTGGAAAACATCGACTCGACCGGGATGTGATAAGTGATGTTCAGTCTATAATTATATATTTGGGGGCAAAATAAGAAGGTGTCATAGTAGAAGTTGTATTTTTAAAATAGCTAGAAGAATAATTAAGTGTGTGTTGCTATTAAGCGAACCAGAACTTAATAAAAATATTCTCAGTGTTAGCACTCAATATTAAGTACTGTGGGATTATTTTTATAGATATTTATTGGTGCTGACTTCATATTGACCTTTCAACCTCTCCTATTGTTTTGATAATTTACTGAGAGTAAGAGCTATTTTTAATAGTTAATACATGAACATGACACCATTTGCATATTTATTATGTTTGTAAACATAAAATTATATATATACAATTGAGTGCTCTGGAATTCCCATTCTGCATTTAATCCATAGTTTGTTATTCCAATCACTAGTAATTATTAATGAATCTTGATTGCCTGTTAGATCAATATCAGACAGAAGATGTTAGGCAAATTTTTCATTTTTTTCACCACTGGCTTTAGAATTGGTTTTTGAATTTGAATAATACTGATCTTCGTTGTCAAACTCTTGCTCTATCAATTTGAGCAATAGAGCAATAGAGGGCTACTACAAATCAGTATCAACTTAATGGCCATGAGTTTGTCTTTTTGTTTTGTTTATTTGTTTTGTTTTCGGTCTTATAAAATGCTGACTAGATGTGATCATAAGGATCGTCCTTATTTACTTTCAGCTTCTCTCCAATGAAACTAGTGTTGACTGTTTATATATCATTAATTATATGTTAAGGGATTTTCCTTCTATTCCTATTTTGTTGAGGATTTTTATCAGGAGTGTGTGTTGGATTATGTCAAATGTCTTTTCTGTGCTGATTGATATGATCATGTGATTATTTCCTTTTTTTAGACTCATTCATGAGAAACTTTGATATTGTTATAGCTCTATCCTCCTACTTGATCCATCCTTTAATTATTATATTATTGTCTTTTTTTTGCTTGGGATGCCGTTGTTTTTTTTTTGGATATACAGTACGATTATTTATTTATTTAAACACTTTATTAGGGGCTCATACAACTGTTATCCCAATCCATACACACATCAATTGTGTAAAGCGCATTTGTACACCGTTTCTCAAAACATTTTCTCTCCACTTAAACCCCCACATTAGGTCCTCATTTTTCCCCTCTCTCCCCGCTCTCCCCTCCCTCATGAGCCCTTGATAGTTTATAAATTGGTATTTTGTCATATCTTACCCAGTCCGCCATTTTTGTTTTAAAGTCTATTTTATCAGAAAAAAATTGCTACTCTTGCTTTTTTGTGTGTGCTTGTTATTTGTTTGATATGATATTTGTTCATATGTTTTTCAATCATTTTATTTTACTTATTTTTGTCTTTGTGTCTACGGTGCGTCTCTTGGAGACAACATGTGGATGGGTCTTCTATTCGTAGTCATTCTGGTCTATTAACGAGTGCCTTTAGACCATGTGCACTCAGTGTAATTATTAGTAGGTATCAGCGCTGTCCCTCAGCCGGGTTTGTTTGGTTTTGGTGCTGCCAATGGTGTCTTTGTTCTATAGATCATTTTGTGTGGGTTCTTTTTTTTCATAGATTTTTCCTACATTTTATTTATTGCTCTTTCATTAATGTTTACTAAATCTTTATGATTTTCCTCTTTTTACTTTGATGGGAAGATTTGTTTATTTTCTTTGAGGTTATCCTCTAATTTATTATTTTATTCTCAAATTCAAAAGTCTGTTCTATTTCAAAATCATCTTGATTTCCTGTCCATTTGGACATTCTTTAACTATGATAATTAGCCCCTATTTTTCTTTGCAATTGTCTTTATTTACAAATAGATATCTCTTGTTTTGTTTTTTTTCTTCCAGTGTTGTTGAACTGTCTCTATTTGTGCTGGTTTCTGACTGGTGTCATGGATGTTCACCTCACGTTGCTGTCTGCACTTCCCTGAATTCAGTGCTTCCCTTACTGAAGAACTTCTTTTTTATCTTAAGGTTGTTGTAATTTTCACAAATCACCTTAATGTCTGTTTATGACAAATCTGAATAGAACATTGCCATCTAATTCAAACAACAATTTTGCTGAGAGTGTAATTCTTGTCTGTCTTTTTTGTGGTGGTTCCTTTAAAAATTTTATAAATGACACCCCATTGCCTTCTTGCTTGCATGGTTTCTGCAGAGAAATCAGTTTATTCTGTTTTTTATTTTTTTGAAATCATTTTATTGGGGGCTCATGCAGTTCTTATAACAATCCATACCAGATTTTATTCTTATTCGTTCTCTTTTTTATGTATAATTTCATTTTTCCTTAACTGATTTTAGGATTCTTTCTTTGATTTTGGAAAGCTTAATTATAAAATGAGTTCATCATTTTTAGGGAGGTCTATGATGTTTGCTCTTTTTTATACTTCTGGAATTCAATTTTTCTTGCCTTTTGTGACAATAGTGAATCTTTGACAATTTTCGTGTGTGTGTGTGTGTGTGTCTGTTCTAGAATTCTGATCAAAGTAAATTATCCCTCTTTATGATGTCCCACATAATTTTAAACCTTTAATTTTGGTCTTTTTTTTATCATTGTTCTTCTAGCAGGTTTATATTAGCGATATGTCTTCAAGCTCCATTTCTTCTCTCCATTGACTCAATTCTATTCCTCTCTTTTCAATGTGTTATCTATCTCTAAAATCTTAGTATTAATATTCTGTATTTCTTTTTTATTGTTTTTGTGTGATATCTTTTCTTGTTTATTACGGTTGATGTATTTTGTATTTTTTCCCTGAATTCTTCGTGGGTTTTGTCTGTGTTTTCTTTGATTTTGTCTTTTCTTTCTTAGGTCTTTTCTCAATTTGTTGAAGGTGCTTATGCTTCATTGCTTTGAAATCTTTATCAGGTAGTTCCAATGCAATAGTTCCTCAGAAAAGTTTTTTTTACTCTATCTTATGTCACTTAATTGTGCTACATTATCGTGTTCCTTTATGTCAATTGAGGTTGTCTGTTGTCTCCAAGATATTGTGGTAGTGTTGTCTTAATACTTACATGGTGATTTGTATGTTTATGTTTTTTCCTAGGTTATATTTTGATTTTTAATTTTTGTTGTTGTTTATGTATTTGAGTGAGTAGGTATGCATTTTACTTGGCTCTCTAACTTGGCAGCACGTAGCCATACACCACATGTATCTTGATGGGTGTGATAAGACTAGGAGTGGCTACACAGCTCTCAGTTCACTATCTGTGTAGAGTAGCTGAGGGTGGTTTTCACTAGTGTTGTCTTCTGTCTGTCATTGATCAGGAGGTCTCATCATTTGGGTGGAGCTGCAGGTGATGCATTTTGACTGGTCTGTGATCTTGTCTGGGAGGTAGTGTTATAATTGCCAACTACTGGTGTTAGTGCTAGTACAGACCTGGATGAGTGGAACTGATTATCTGTTGCTACCCCAATTAAAATGTTGCTTGAAAAACTTCAGAGCGGTTGTGCTGTCAATGCAGTTGGTAATTTACCATTCTACTTGTCTCCTTTTTTCTATTTGTTCAGTGTTTAGTTTCCTCTAGCTGGTATTTAATTAACTTCTTTATGCTTCCCTTGAAGCTTAGGTTTCCAGGATTATCCTCTTCATCTGTTTTACGAGGCTTTGTGTGTCTTATTGAACAGGGTTTGGTAAGTCTCCTTAGTGTGCCATTATTCTGAAACACTTAAGTCTTGCCTTTTAGAATAATGTGATTTTTGTTGTACATTTTTCTCCCATTCTATCTGGGATGTTTTATTATGACCCCGCTCTGTGTAGTTGAAAGAAGCAGCCAGGGCCTTGTAGTTCTCTTTTTTATTTTTATATCTTGTAGAACCTAATAGCATGACTTGCATAAAGTAGGTTAATAAATATAGATTGACTTGCAAGCTAAATTGCAGAGCTAATATATGCAACTTCTATATGTTTAAAGTCACAAAACTGCTTCTGTTGACAAGACTACACAAAAAGAAAACAGTCAAGTGGAGGAAGTAAGTCTGCTTCCCATGACCCCGTAACAGTGCATTGAGAAGAAACAGACCTGGAAAGATGACTACATCCAAGGGAATACGTGGTGAAAAGCCCAGAGACAGTGAGAAGGAAGACAGAGCAAAAGCAGTTTCAGAAAGGGGTCGAAGCAATTGCTACAGAGCGGGAGCATGGCAGGAGATGGTTTCCACGGTGGTGGCCACATGAAGGATTTGAGAGTCAACTTGTGCCTCAAAGTCAAGGTGGACACTTCTGTGTGAACACTCGAAAGATACTGTGCGCAATTATCCATGTTTACTATGAGATTTTGGAGGCAACTTGCTTTTATAATTTGGCAGATAATTGTAAATTAATACTATCTTTAAAGAATTCTGCAATCCCTGCAAACATGAGCATTATCATGAGGCTTCTTGATTCTTTCTAAATCCATGACCAGTTCCCGCCAGAGCCAACTACGAGTCATGGAAACCTGGGTGTGTCAGAGTAGATCTGTGCTCCGTGAAGTTTTCAATGGGTGGCTGTTCAGGCATAAGTCACCAGGTCCTTCTTCTGAGGTGCCTCCACCCTTTCTGTGAGCAGCCAAGGACATTAACTGTACCACCCAGAGGCTCCTGTGCTCACGAAGCTAAATGTCATGAGGCCATGACATTTAATGGAAAGTGCTACACAAAAACCTATCCTTTAGGACCAGAGCTTGGTCAAGCTTTAAATTATAGTATAGTCTTCTGTCAGAAACAGTTTCAGGGCTTTCTATTTGAAATACTTTCTTGTCATGTTTATTGAAATCTCTTTAGGATAATTCTAAATAAATATTCATTTATATGTGCCTAATTACTTTTTAAATCCTTTCATTCTTAAGTATGATAAGAGAATAAGATTTTATGTCATTTGGTTGTTAACATTTTATATAAATTACCCATCTTCACTTTCTTAATCCCTCAAACGGGGACAATAATTGGGGATAATGAGCTGGGGCTTTAAAAACACTTAGGGTAATACTTGACACACACACAGCTTTTTTAATTTTAGGGTTTATTATTCTTATAGACACAAACTGGAAATTTTGTTCAATCTGCCACTTATCCTAATTTTAACTTTATTAAAATGTATTACAAGTTACTAGAAAGTCTCGGGCAAATATTTAGTATGCAAGTAAATCAGATAGGCCCTCCTTTGACCACCTCCAGCTATGCCAGTCCTTTCACTGGCAGCCTGAATAACCATTCCTTTCCTTTCACAAAACTAGAGCAATAGATATTTTTAACAAGATTAATGTGTGTGAGGATCTACCATATCCCTTTCTCGAGTCAGGAATCTGTGTAGAGATTTTTTTCTCCTCTGTGAATGTATACAGAGCTTTAACGTGTTATTTTCTAATTTTTACATTTTTGTTGTATTTTTATGTATTTATTGCAATATCCAGCTAAAATAAAGCTGAATCCAATATATCAAGTGTTCTCTTCTTGAATGCATATGCAAGTAATTTTTTAAGATCGATTATAGAAAAGAAATAGAATTATGTTTAAATCATGTGATTTTAAAATACTTTAATATCTACTTCTAAATAACCTTTCTGAAATAACTATCAAATTATATTTCCCAAAGCAATACATTAGCATACAAGTTTCCACTCACCCAGTTCAACCCTTGACATTTTAAAACACAAGTTTGCCAATAAGAATGAGTAAAAATTATGACATTTGATTTAATTTTTATTATGCTGACTATTAATGAGGTCAGGAATAATTTTAAATGCTTATGACAAATTTACCAATTTTGCTTTCATAGTCTGATAGGCTGCCCATCATTGTTTTTTCATATTTTGTTGTTGGAATTATTGTCTTATAAGTGTTCTACACCTCATCAGGATAATATGATCTTCCAAATTCTGTTTCATAAGTGTTATTTTTATTTTCTAAATTGCTTTTACTATCTTTTGTCATTTAAGACCATAAATTCTAGTGTCTTCAAAGTCATCAAAGAATGCAGTAAAAAATACCACTGTCTTCTGTTTTTGTGTGGTGGATTAATAACTTCCTTCAACTTTCTTGGATATGTTGCAATGGTCAGGATATTTTTTAGAGTTTTATTGGCACATAAGCCACATATCATACAATTCAATAGTTCAGTCAAAGCGAGAATAATTGTACAATCATTATCCCAATCAATTTTAGAACAATTTCTTTTGTTTTGTCATGGTTAAATCACTTTTTTCTCCAACAGTTTTATTGGCAAGTAATTTACATATCATATAATCCAATAGTTCAATCATTTGATCCTGTCACAGAGAATTGTACAATCACCTCCACATCCATTTTAGAGCATTCTCCCTCCCTCATAGTTAAATTGCCTTAGAGATGATCAATGCAATCACAATCCACTCTAGTGGGCCTTCTGCCCTCCTGTCTTCATTCCTAACTCCCCAAATTCCCTTCCCTTCCTTATCTTCCCCCTTGCCCATATTCTCTATATCCCTGTATTCCCTTATTATCATATACATCTACTCATCCTGTGCTTCACAGGTGGGAGACCCAACGGAAAACAATGCACAACAGAAGTACACTAAGGTGGTAAGAGTAATAACATAGTAGTGCACAGACAAAAGTACTAATAATGCATAAGAAGCAAAAGACCCCCAACAGTAATCAAAAAAGCAGGGAAGAAATTGCTGTCATGGAACCAGTAAGAAATACTTGCACCCAGAACAATTCAAGTCGCATCTATTGGGTGGTCAACTGTCCAAGTGTCAATTCTATCCAGCATAATCAGGATTACAATGGTCTCTGCCTGATAGTAAGGCTAATGCAGACTCTTGCCTGTGGCCAGAGCGGATCTGGCTCAGTCTGACCAGATACTCTACAGATGGGTTTAGGGCTCTCACCATCCCCCAAAGCCCTCCACAAATTGGGTGTTCATCAATTTTGCTCTGATGCTTTTCTTCTCACCATATTTGAGTTTTTTAATTGTGATCTTTGGATCACACAAGCTGGTGGGCTTCATCCCTGTGGTCTTAGTTGATACGTTGCTTAGATGGCTGTTTGAATACAAGCCTGTAAGACCTAAGACATTATTCTGATTGACAGCTGGGCACCATCTGCTTTCTTCACCACACTTTGCTATATAGCACGCTAATCTTCAGTGATCATTTTATGATGGTGAGTATCGAGCAGGGCCATGATGTAACAAATTATTGTTCTTAAGTTCGGGATAGGATTTAGTGCAAGCCCCAAACCCATTCTTGGATCAACGCCTTTATTTTATTTATTTATTTTTTAATTAATTCGCTGTAATTTGGGAGTCAATACATATGTCATATGTAATGAGATAACCCACAGCACATGCAGATATAAGATGCCATGTCCCAGAGAGAGGCCCAGAACCTGGTGAGAGATGGCTTCACAGCAGGTTGAGTGATTCTAAGCAAGGAGCTAGCAGGAAAGGTTTTAAGCAGGGCCCAGCATAGGTAGAATTGCAGATTTGTGGATTCGATCTGCAAATAGCATGCAAGATACACTGCGTTTGAGGATAAGGTCCTTTACTGAACTCAACTTTTTAGAGTTTGCAAGGGGCCTGTCTGATACACAAATTCTTCACCCACCCCCTCATGTTCATTCTCCTTTCTCATGTCATCTGCATTCTAAACTATTGCTTCATCTTTCGTTTTTTGATTTTGTAATTATTCCACTCAATCTCATTCTTTTACACCATAAACTTCTGTGACCTCAGAAGGTATGTTGCTTCAATATCACAATTTCCAATGGACAAATGAATCTACGAGCATCTTAACTTTAAATAACTTTTCTAGAAGATCCTATTAAGCTAGCAACAGGGTGGCTTCCCAATACTGGGACCTGGGTTTATTTGCTGGACAAGCTGGTTTTGGGAAGATGTATCTTTAAAGACAGCTGTGTACAGTCTAAAAGCAGTTACTCAGGAGCCACATTTCTGTGGGTCAAATCCTGGTTCTATCACTTATTAGCCATGTTACCATGGGCAATTTACTTACCCTGTCTGTGCTGAAGACTATTCAACCTCAAACTGAGGATAATAATGCCATCACCTCACTTAGTAATATACAGGTTAAGTGTGTGTGTGTGTGTGTTGATATTAAATGGCATTTATATATTACAGTATTTTGATTTTATGTGGTACATAGTGTGAAGCAAATTTTAAAATGTGGTTTTACATTTTTCCCCTCAAATATGTCTATATATAAAAGAGTGAGAATTTTGCTCCATGTTCCCAGGTTATTCAAGGAAATATAAATAAGAAGGTTAAAATGGATGTTAGCCTTCAGTCAGTGTACTTTTGTACTTTATTGTACAGTAAAAAGTAAAAAGAAAGCTTGAATTAGATAAGGAAAAAATTGTGGTTTATTATATTTAAGAAGTCCTTAATAGAATTGCTTGAAACTGTCACTTGTAGTGGAGTGAACTGATTATAGAAAATTAAAACATCTTGATTGGGCTAGAAGAGAACCTAATGAAGGGCATGTATGAAAAAGAAAACAAAACACAGTTAACACTTATTTTATGGGAAAAGACACTATTTTCTCTTTAAAGCAAGGGAAAGACAACCATGCTGTGATAGGTTTTCTGTGCCAGCATGGCTCCCTTAGGAACATGTAGACAGAGTTTAGCCTGTCAATCAGGTCACATACAATCTGATTGGAGAGTAGCCAAGATCACTGGAGGCAGGCCACTCTCTCTCTATGCTTCCACCTTTCTATTGACAAGTCACAGGGAGCCATGCTATGACCTGTGAGAGCCATGCAGATGCTTCCACCACCACTGGATCCACAAGACTTTGTACCCAACGGCCTGTGATCTTCCTGCATTTTGCCTCATTGCATGTGCTGTGTAAGTCTGAAGAAGGGATGATTTATGGACTAGTATCAAACTTATGGGCTAATATCGTACTTACGGACTTGATCTGGGCTGGAATGTTTTCTTAAAATATAACTTCTCTTTGATATAAAGCTCTTTCTTATGCATGCGTGAGTGTCTCTGGATTGGTTTTGCTAGTCAACCTGTCTAAGGCATTATGGTACCTTGGGAGTGGGGTTCTTGAGAAACAAATCATGAAGATGGAGAGTGGTTGCTTCCCTGATGTCTGCTCATGGCAGTCTTTCTTCTTTGACTAGCTGGAGGTCAGATACCGCCTGTGGAGCTTACTGGGTTGTTTTCTGGAAAGAACATGGGAAGTTAAAGTTTGGATTCTATTCTTTGGTTGATGTCTTTTGTTATTCCTGTTTGAAGTGCGGAAACTCAATGTGTGAAATGCAAATGTTGAGCTGATGGGTGGGAAATGGTCCACTGAACTTCCCTGAGACTATGCTCCTTAGTCAGAATGGCTGATGGAAGATTAAAATGGCTGAGAGAAGGCCCCAGCCTGGCTTGATACAGTCAGAGGCCTAAGCTATATTGCATATAAGTGGAATAGTTTAAATGAGGTAAGATTGAATTTGACTATTGCAGAATGTGTTTAAGATTTGACTGTACTAGGATGATACTGGTTTCTTCTAACCATTGTTATAGAAAAAACTATGGTAGAAATCATTGTTCAGAAGTATAAAAATAGAGAGTTTGTATGCTCACTTCTTTCAGCCATTAGATCTTTAGATGGGTGGAGGGCACTCCTGCAAAGAATGCTCTGAAAAGATGAGCCCACCTAGTGTTTTGAGTTCTCAGGACATTTGCATGCAAAAGACTTGCTGACTGAGGAGACTTGTTGTCAGACTGAAGAAAAAATGAATTTGGCCTTTTTGAAATGGAGCACAGGCTGTGCTCAACCACTTTCCCGCTGTGATCCACACTGACCCAGACACTGGGCTCAGAGTAAGGCCTGGAGAGAGACCACCGGAGCTCATATAGCAGTCCAGAAGCCAAAAAGGCCTCCGAAGTTGTGATAGCTGCCATGCGGGACATGAGGGTGGCCCAGTTTCTCTCTCAGATGGTCCCAGCCCTCAGGAGTTCCTGCATGATGGTGAAGTTTCGCAACTATTAGCTCCGGACTACCCCCTGCAGCAGCGCCTTCTTGCCTTCTCCCACTGCTGGCTCAGCATCGCCCAGGTCAAGTCGTGGCTAACTTGGAGCAGGAGCTGTTAGGAGGGTGTGTTATTTGTAGCAGACGGGTACTTCATCCTTTGCAGCTTCTGAAATACACCTGATATTGCTCGGGTGTGTCCAGCAAAGGCACCTCTTCCACATACCCTCTGCGAAGGACCCTTTGGGCACAGTGGTGCAAACATGGTAAAGAGAGGAGCTTCTACACTCGGAAAGCTGCTGCCTTTCCTCCAGATGTTTGGACAGTAGCTCCAGAAGGCAAAAAAACCTTTGGACTTTCGTGGAGCCACAGGGCTTCTTGGGCTTCCACCCAGTTCCTGGTCAGAAACAGTTCTTGGGCACATCTCCGGTTTGTGGCTCAAGCTGGAAAAATGTATAGCCATGAAGGAACTCTTCTCTCTAGGACTGAACATTAAAGGGAGTCTGTGGGAAGCCTGAAATGCTTGCTAGGTGACCACCTGGATCCACTTGTTGAGGGCAAGTGGAAAAAATGCAGCAATAGAGAGACAGGTTGAGTCTGGCCACCGACACCCATGGACCTGGTTCACAGGGACTAGATGAAAGAGAATTGGCTCGTCTGAAGTGCATGATCTAGCCCAAGGGGGCAGGGTTGTTGAGAACTTGTGACAGGGCCCATGGTCAAAAGGTGAGGTGGCCAATGGGCACCCTAGTGAGGCTGTATGAGGCAGCCCACATTGAGTT
>NW_022106463.1:2883790-2928594 GCF_000313985.2 Echinops telfairi | reverse complement strand
CTCCCATTTCTGTTCTTGAGGGGTTTATCTGACCTAGATTTCTGTGTGCCATGAGCTCTTCTCTACCAGTGTACATGTTCCAGTCTAGCCAGAACTGAAAGATATGATGGTGGGGGGTGAAGAAACCTCAAAGAAGCAGAGGAATATTGTGTGTTTCATCAGTGCTATACCGCACCCTGGTTGACTCATTCCTTCCTTGTGACTCTTCTGTTAGGGGAAGGCCTATTGTCTACAGATGGGTTTCGAGTCTCTGCTCTGACTCACTCATTCTCAAGAATATGTTTTGTTTTTGTTTTTTTGTTTTAGGTCTTCTGATGCCTGTTACCCAATCCCATTGACACTTCAGGATCACACACAGGCTAGTGTGCTTCTCCATGTGGGCTTGTTGCTTCTCTGATAGATGGTCGGCTTGTTTCACTTCAAGCCTTAAGACCCCAGATTCTATGTCATGGGTTTTTTAAAGTCCCTTCATAGTCATAAAATCCCAAAGAATCCACAAGAAAACTATGAGAGTTAAAATATTTTACCAAAATGGAGAGTTTCAAAATCAATACACAAAAATATCTTCATGTTTATGTATACCAGCAGTGAATAATCTGAAAAAGGAAATTGAGAGGGAAAAAAAATCAAAATATGGTGGCATTTAAACGAATAAAATGATTCAGAATAAATGTAACTGGGTATGAAAAATATTTTGTACAATGCAAGCGATAAAACTTTGCTAACAGAAATGAAAGAAATTCCAAATTAATTGGAAGGATATCATGTGCTCATGCATTAGAACATGTAATGCTGTCAAAATGCATATTCTATCCAGAGTCATCTCCAGATAAGACACAATTACTATTGAATTCCAAAAGCCTTTTATATAGGAGTAGAAAACAAAACCCCGTTCTGAGTGATACTTAATTCTGAGGTATCCTCGGTGCACAAAGTGATCTTGAAAAAAGTGAAAAATGAAAAAAGAATACAGTTGGAGAATTCGTACAACAAACCTTCAGTATTCAAAACAGTGTAATACTGGCATAAGAGTAGACATAGAGAACAATGGGATAGAGTAGATATATAAAAAAAATAGTGCCAGGTTACCTGTATCTCCACATGCTCAAGAATGAAGTTGGAATGATATCATCCATCATACCATTTACAAAAACTAAATGAGAAACGAAGTGTTACATGTAAAATCTAAAACCATAGACTTCTTAGAAGAAGACACTGAGTTTTCTAGGGCTGCCATCACAAATTACTATAAGCAGATGACTTTGAAGAACAGAAATGTATTTTCTGGCAGATCTGAGACTAAAAGTTCAAATTCAGGTTATCAGCAGGACTACTCTCTATTGGTTCTCCGTGAAATTCCTTTTATTGTTCAGGTTAGAATTCCTTGGCTTGTAGACAGAGCTTCCCATACAGTCTTCTTTCCTCCTTTTTGTCATTCTGTTTCGGTGTTTGACCTTCCCTTTTCTAAGACGTTACTCAATGGTATTAAGCTTCATTAACTTAACTAATGACATCAACAAAGAAAACCTTCATTTTCCACATTATCTTTTTGGTTGACACAATTCCATCTAGAAGAAAAACACAGGTATAAAGCGTCAAGCCCTCAGAATTAGTTATGGATTCTTAATTCAGATGCCTGAAGTGTTGATACGTTGATAAAATAGGCAAAGGACAGTCCCAAATTAATGAAAAAGATAATCTATGAAAAAGGAGAGAATATTTCCCAATCACATACCTAATAAGAATTTAGTGTTGAAAATGTATAACTAACTCTGCTAACTCAAGAATTAAAATACAACCTAATTTAAAAATAAGCAAAAAAAAAAAAAAGAGAGAGGATATTCCAAGAATATGTTTTGCTGTTGATGTTGGGTGCCCTGAATTCAGTTCTGATGCACAGCAATGCCAGGCAGAATGGAATGAAATACTGCCCGGTCCTGTGCCATAGTCAATCGTTATTTTTAAGCCAATTGTTTCATCCACCATGCTAATTCATCTCATTACAGGTTGACACTTTTTCCTTGACCCTGTATTTTACTAAACGTGATATCCTTCCCAAGGGTCAGTCCCTCCTGATAACTTGTCTGAAGTGCAAGACAAAGGTTTACCCTCCTCTCTGAAAAGAGCATACGACTTATCCATCTACCAACCATCTGGAGATTCTTATGGAAGTTCCAAGTCAATTTCTTTGCCAACAGTCTAACTCAAATGCATCTATTCCTCTTTGGTTTTAGCTATTCTTTGTGCAGATTCCTATCCATGTGAGGTGATTGAAGACACTACCTGTTGGGTCAGGCACATCTTAATTCTCAAAGTTATACCTTTACTTTATAACACTTTAAGGACGTCTTGTGCAGTAGATTTTTCCCAGTGCAATTTATCACTTGATTTCTTGACTGCTGCTTCAATTAGCATTTATTTAAGATCCATGTAAAAATAAAACTTCATCTTCACTATATTCTCCATTTATCATGTTGTTGCTTATTGATCTAGTTGTGAAGATTGCCGTTATCCTAAGGTCAGGTGTAATCTTGATGATTTTCATCGGTCATTGGTTCAAGCCATCTTAGCTTTGAGCAAATAAGGCTGTATCATCTGTATGTTGCAGGTTGTTAGTGATTTTTCCTACAATCCCAATGGTGTGTTCCTCATTTAGTTCAGTCTCTCAGACTACTTGCTCAGTTTATAGTTTAAATAATTATGGTGAGAGAATACAATCTTGAAGTACAACTTCCCTGTTTTAAACCACACAGTGTCCCCTTGAGCTGATAAAATGATTGATTCTTGGTCTATATATATCTTGTAACTCTAAAACAAGACAACATCTCATGGCCATCTAGTTGATTTTGACTGATAGTGACCATAAAGCTTATAAATGAGCATAAGCAAGTTTTCTGGAATACTAATTCTTCACAATAGTATCTCTGATTAGTTACAATCTATATGGTCATATGCCTTTGTGTAGTCAATAAAATCAAAGTAAGATTCTTTCTGGTATTCTTTGCTTTTGGCCAAGTTCTACCAATATTCAACAATGATTTCCCTCCTTCCACCTGTTCTGAATCCAGCTAGACTTTCTGGTAACTTTGTATTGGTGTACTTCTACAACTGTTTTAAGTTATCTTCAACAAAAGTGTCCTTGCCTATGTGATAAATGGTAACGTTACATAATCCCACATTATTTTTTGGTCACTTTTCTTTAGAATGGACACAAATTTGGATCTCTTACAGTTGGTTGGCTAGGTAGCTAGCTGTCTTTTAAATTTCATGACATTCCACACATTTGTTTCAACACCTCAAATCATGTTTAAACATCTCAAATCTTGGAGCTTTGTTGGCATCAATATCTTCAGGTAGCATTGAAATGCCACCCATTTTTTATTGTCTGCCACCTTGTGAATATTGCAATATTTAAAGATTATACACACAAAGCATTGACTGATTCAGGAAACATCAAAAGAAGATGTAATTAATACACAAAATCAATTCAGCAAAAATAATTAATATACATTCAACCATTTCAAGAGACACATGATCAAAAGCCAATGGTACTAAAAGGAAGAAATCCACACTGCGCTGAAAGCATTAGCCTAAAACAAGGCTCCAGGAATTGATGGAATACCCATTGAAGTAGTTAATGAGCTGATGGTGCACTGGACGCACTCACTTGCCTATGCAGCAAGAATTTCAGAAGACTCCTTCCTATCTAATCAAATGACTAACAGATATGCATATTTGTACCCATTTCAAAGAAAGGTGGCCCAACAGAATGTGTCAATTCTAGAATATCACACGCAAGTAAAATTTTGCTGAAGATCATTCAACAATTGTTGTAGTGGTACATTAACAGGGAGCTGCCAGAATTTGGGCTGGATTCAGAAGAGGATGTAGAACAAGGGATATTATTGCTGACAACAGAAAGGAACTTGGCTGACAGCAGAGACTACCAGAAAGATGTTTGTTTCTATTTCATTGGCTATTCAAAGACTGTGTGAACCATACAATCTATGGATAGCCTTGGGAAGAATGAAATTCCAGAACACTAAATTGATTACTTCAATCTTTTATCCATTTATCATGATGTTACCTACTGGTTTAGTTGTGAGGATTTTTATTTTCTTTACATTGAGTTGCAATCCTTGCTGAAAGTTGTAATCAGTGATCTTCATCAACAAGCACTTCAAGTCCTCCTCACTTTCAGCAAGCAAAGTTGTGCCGTCTGCATATCTCAGGTTGTTAACCACTCCCCATGCTCCATTCTTCTTCATACAATTCAGCTTTTCTGCTTACTTGCTCTGCATACACATTGAATACTATGGTAGAAGGATACAGCCCCTATGCTACGCTAGGTTGACTAAAGAAACCAATCCAGAGACACTCATATATGTGTAAAAAGTAATTGTATGTCAAGAAGTAATTATATACTGAGAAAACACCCCAGCCCAGTCCAACTCAAGTCCTTAAATCTGATGTTAGTCCATTAGTCCCTCTTCAGACTCACACAGCCCCCATGAAATGATGCAGAATGCAGGAAGATCACAGGCCAGTGGGTGCAAAATTGTGTGGATCCAATTGTGGGGTCTCTGGCAGCAATTAGGGTCAGCCATCAGGAAGGTGAAAGCAGAGAGTTAGGGGGAGGGTCCCAGGGTTCTCCTTATGAGAGGGTCATGCCCACAAGGAGTCATCATCAGGCTGTGATGTGAGTGACACTCTACACTTCACCCCTACACTTTTATATATCTTCAAGTTACATGAAATTATGCAACTTCCACAGCCCAAAACACACCTTTCCTGATTTTAAACCATTCCCTTATTCTGTCTGAATGCCCGCCTCTTGGTCCATGCGCTCTCAAGAAGTTGTGCAGTTATAATTCAATAAGCTTGTTGCTTCCTTGCACTCTATCTCAAAGACCTGATGCAGTGAATTCACTGTCAAATCTAGAATATGATCTAGATCTGGATCCAGGTAAAAACTTGCCTCTCCAACTCATCAGTTAGATGAACTTGGACAACTTTTTAAAATTCCATAGACTTGGCATGTTATGTCTTGTACACAAAATTCCCAATGCCTTAATGACATTATTATTGAATAATCAATTATTTTTAGGACAAAATGAGTTATATGCCATACAAACATCGAAATTATGTACAACCTGTAATTAGGAACTATGAGTTGGGCTGTGATCCACAAAGTCAGCGGTTCAAAACCGCCAGGCACTCTATCGAAGAAAGATGGGGCTTTCTACTCCTGTAAACACTTATAGTCTTGGAAACTCAAAGGGGCAAATCTATCCTATCCTACAGGGTCACTATGATCCAGCATCTACTTGGTTTGGTTTGGTAGTTATGAATAATCCCAATAAAATCAATAATATTAACACTATTGCACTACACATAATGGTTCACAATATCAAATAAGTGCCACCTTGCGGGTCGCTATGATCCAGTGTCCACTTGGTTTGGTTTGGATTGGTAGTTATGAATAATCCCAATAAAATCAATAATATTAACACTATTGCAGTACACATAATGGTTCACAATATCAAATAAGTGCCACCTTGCGGGTCGCTATGATCCAGCGTCCACTTGGTTTGGTTTGGATTGGTAGTTATGAATAATCCCAATAAAATCAATAATATTAACACTATTGCAGTACACATAATGGTTCACAATAACAAATAAGTGCCACCTTGCAATATTTAGAGATTACACAAATAAGTGCTATTTTTGACATTCATTGGAACATTAATATTATGGTGTTATTATTTTTAAAATGTTAGTGCATCTGGATGTGTTTCTTTAATGTTTATAGAACATTAAAGAACTTTTCTATACACTATAGAACATTAGTGTATAGAAAGGTATACTATATATTTAGATAAACATTTGGGGAACTGACATTAGATATGAAGTATCTGTTTTGATTTACATATAAATTTGACTTAAAGATAGACTTAGGAGCAGAGTTTGTTCGTAATCCAAAGTGCTCATGACACATTGATTGCACTAGGCAGAATTTCTAACACAAAGTCTGCTCCCATTATATGATAGGCTTTATTAGTATTTGTATTTTAGGATACTGATTTTTATTATAAAGGATCATGTATAGTTTACATTTAGAAAATATATCATTTGGTAAATGAAACATTTTCTCAAATCACTTCTTTATAGTCTAAATTTATTAATGATGATCTCTGTCTCTTATGGCATATTTCAGATATGGATAAAATAGCCCTTTCCAATGTCTTCATAACATTTATAAGAGTTGTTTGAAATGTATTTATTCTTCTTAGAGAAATAGTTGAATAATTGCTAATGGGAACAAATAAATAAGATGGGAATTTAAATACAGATCCCTCATTATGGAAGTGGGTACAGTGCTTAACTGTTAACCAAAAGATTAACCCATTGAACTCATCAGCCCCTTTGTGGGAGAAAGATGTAACCATCTTCCTTACAGCCTTGGAAAATCATTGGAGTAGTTCTGCTCTGCCCTACAGTGTCACTATGAATCAGAGAATTGACTCACCACTGTGGGTGGTGGGAGTCCCCTGGTGATTACATATTTGAGTTATGACAAACCGCATTTACAACCATCTGCTTTTGTCCATTTTATCATTAGTAACATGTACTATATACAGTGTTGCAGAATGTAATTTGTTGATATTATCGTTCTCAAATGTTCACTCACAGATGTTCAATGTTATGCGTTACATTGAAAGGATTAGCTTAAGGTTTTTTCTAAGCTGAATCAGAGACTTCAATTGCTTGAAAACATGGACCAAAATGCGGATCACTTTGCTAAGGTTAATAGATTCAGGAAGCAGTGAAATGCTACCACATGAAATATAAAGAAGAAAAATAAATGACCATGTTGGAAGCTCTCACTTATTCATAACTAGAAACGCAAGCTTCACTACCATAGACAATCCAAGTGATCTAGCACTTTCCACAAGTGGCCTTGTTATCTATCACAACTGACAAAATGCCAATGTTGGCCATTTCTTCCTTGTCAGAGTAAATGTTTATGGAGTGTGTATTTTATGTGTTTTCAACATTCTTGTACTTTCAGTTATTGACAACATTGAAAGTACTGTGGGTTGTCAAAAGAACAAATCGACCAAACATCCGTTTTGGAAAAAGTACAGCCGGGATGCTTCTTAGTTGTAAGGATGGCAAGACTTTATCTCAAATACTACGGTGTGTGGTCAGGAGACATTGGTCCCTGGAGAAATACGTCAGGTTGGTAAAGTGAAGGGGTAGTGGAAAAGAGGAAGCCCTTAATGAGACGGATTGATGCAATGGTGGAAGCACAGGGCTCAAACATAAGAGCAATAGTGACGACGGAGCAGGACAGGCAAGGTTTTGGTCTTTGTGCAGAGAGTCTCTATGAGCTGAACCAACCCAATGGTACCGAACAACAAAAACAACAACAGAAGAAGGGAAAAAGAGTAACTTTTGAAGATAAACCATTAAAATATTTCTCATTTGATTGCTTTATTTATTTTCTTTTCAATGGTATGAAAGTCCAGGCATAAGATGTGACAAAATAACAATTTATAAAATATCAAGGGCTCATGAGGGAGGGAAGAGCGGGGAGGGAGGGGGAAAAATGAAGACCTAATGTCGGGGGTTTAAGTGGAGAGAAAATGTTTTGAGAATGATGTACAAATGCGCTTTACACAATTGATGTGTGTATGGATTGGGATAAGAGTTGTATGAGCCCCTAATAAAATGATTTAAAACAAAAGATGGTGCTCCCTTCTGACAATGCTGTCATAAATTAGCTGGCATAAATTAAACGCCTTTTCTATTGCCTTTCAGTGTCAGCATTGTTATAAATTCTATCTCCATTTGTTTTTGAGGGTTGAAGCACATTGCTCATGAACTTTCAGATACGTTTTAATACATGATAAAATGTTGTTTGTACATCAGAAGGAAGCACCACCCAGTTCAGGGTGTTTTTAGTATCCTTTTCAAGCACCATAGTTAGAATGAATCTAATGTTTTTCAGTATTCCTTACTCAATGTCCAAATTTCACATGCACTTGGGGCAATCGAAAATACCCTGGCTTGGGCTGGGAGCCTCTTAGTCCTCAAAGTAGCATCCCTGCTTTTCAAGACTTGAAGAATTCTTGTGCAGCATAGTTCCCCAATGCAATGCATCCTTTATCTCTTCACTGCTGCTTCCAGAAGCATTGCTCTTGGACCCAAACCAGAGAAAATCCTTGACAACTTCAATATTGTCTTCTTTATTATACTGGTACCTATTGGCTCAATTATGAGGATTTTTGTTTTCTGTACATTGAGTTGTAATGAATTACAATACCGAAGGATGCAATCTGTAATCTTCATTAGCAATTGCTTTAGGTCTGCCTTACTTTCGGCAAGTGACATTGCGACATCCACATATCTCAGGTTGTTAGTAATCCTACAATGATCTCACATTCTTCTTCATCTGCTCTACCTCCTCTAATGAATTGCTCAGCATATAGATTGAATACAAAGAACGACGGATACAACCTGGATGAATACAACCTTGCCTGCTTTTAAACCAGTATGCTTCAATTATTTGCACAACCTCCTCTTGATCCATGCACAGGATCATCAGGAGCACAATTAAGTGTTCTGGAATTCCCATTCTTCTCTGCACTCTACTTTGTTTGTTATGGTCCACACAGGCAAATACCTTTTCATAGTAAACGAAACACCCGTAAAGATCGTTCTAGGATCTCTGCTTTCAGTGAAGATCCATTTCACATCAGCAATGCTATTTCTTGTTCCAGGTCATCTTCTGAATTTGGCCTGAACCTCTGACAGCTCTCAGAGAATGTACACTCAGCAAAATTTGACTTGCATGTCATATTGTGATATTGTTCTGTAATTAGCACATTGTATTGGGCCACCTTTCTTTGGAATGGGAACACATATGGATCTCTTCCTGTCAGTTGGCCAAGTCGTTGTCTTATAAAATTCCTGGCATAGATGAGTCTTTTCAGTGCTTCATCAGCTTGTTGAGACAGTTTTATTGGTATTTCATCAATCACTAACACCTTGTTTTTGGCTAGTGCTTTCAGTGCAGCTTGGAATTCTTCTTCAGTACCATTGGTTCTCGCTCATATGTTACCTATTGAGATGGTTGAATGCCCACGAGTTGTTTTTAGTCCAATGACTCTCTGTATTCTTTTCATCTTCTTCTTTTAATAGTTTATAAAATTAATATGTACATTATTATATATAATTAGTTGGAAGTTAATACATAGATCTTATCATTCCACCATTCAATCACGTCAGGCAGAATTGTACAATTGCTACTGCAATCTGTTTCCAAACATTGTTTTTCTTCCTTGACTCCTTGACATCATCTTCCTTTTACACCACCACCACCACCCCTCTTCCCCTCTCTCCCAGAAACCTTTATTTTACTTGCTGTCCCTACAGGTTCATCAGTCATCTTCTTTTGGTGTATCCTACATCATTCAATATTTCCCCTTCAAACTTTTCAATATTTCAACTTGAAGTTTGCCTTTTTTCTTGAGTTTTTTCTGTTGACAATATGCTGTGTGTCATCCAGAACCCAGCCTAACACCGCAGGGTTGCAAGTTCTATGCGCACCAAGGCCTTCCAAGAACTTAGCGGGAGGCTTGCTGGTGTCACTACATACAATTTAGGGATGGCCTAGGGAGAAGTGAGCATTTAGCAACCAGAGGGGACTGAGGAGTGCTTATCTGAGGCCAAGGCATACATCGGGTAGCACAATTTCTGACCTCATATCTTGGTGATAGAGCAGATAGAATTTGGAATCTTGATGTCTTAGGTTGGGTTCTCTAGAGAAGTAAAACTAGTGACCTTGGGTAAACCCAATGCAGTTCAAATCTTTGGGTCAGATGTAACCTGAAGGTTTCTTCTGACTTTTGTAGCTCCAGGGGCTGATGAACAGGAAAAAGGAAAAACACAGGCTGGCGGATGCCAAGCTTAACGAATTCAAGGTTAGCAATCTGCTAACCTTGATGACTCTTGGGTTGGACAGGCAACTTAACAGGAGGTTGACAAACCAGATGCAGGATTCCAATCCAGCAATAGAAGTCCACTAACTTCTATAGTCAATTTATATGAAGAGTAGGCCACACCGCGTATGAAACTTCTGCCAATCATATCAAGGCTGTCACCAGATTAAGGAAGTCTTTTCTTTCCCCAATTGCATGGCTGCTTCACAGAAGGTTCCATGGTGGAGTTGACCACACGATGTTAGATCATATCATGGGAGAATCCTGGCCCACACAAGTTGACATGAAACTTAAGTATCAAAATCTATCCCTTATCAGCTTGGCACTTGTACATATATCTTTAACCACACATAATCTCTAAACAAAGATCATAATAAAGTCATAGTTGTGCTTACCATGATACTAATACAAGTACAACTGAAAACACACTATCCCATTTCTTCCAATCAATGCCCTCACTTAGTATCAGACATGTTTCTGGTTTAGTTGACATCATAATTCAGTTAATTTTAGAATAAAACTCCAGGTTTGGTTTGTTTCTAGAAGAGATAAAGCTTTCTTTCATGCACAGCTAGAAGCTTGGGGGTCTTCTATTCTACATTTGAGTCTGAGGCCCTCTAAAGTTCTCAGTTAATTATTTTCCTTTCCCAGTTATTCTATTGTAAGTAGTACCAACCAACCAACTTCTATATACTTCTCATCCTGACAAAATGATAGAAAGATATCAAACATGTGACCAGTCAGAGCCTCACTTCTCATCAACACTTTATCTATCGGTAGTGCTATTTTGAGTACTAATTTTGCCACCTCATGGCATAGGTTAACTGCTTATCTGTGCTACCAGATACACAGGCCTAATCAGACTTGAGAACCACTCACATACTAGAGACAGCCCAGACCCAGTACATTTGAGTGGAGACAGTCAAACTGGGAACTTCTTTCCCTACTAGGTCTCATTGATAATGTGTATTAAAAGTCAAGACATCAATGATTTCAATGGAAACTGAGAAGCTGAGCTTCAGCTCACACCACCAGGGACTCTGTCCATGGGTCACAAGCCATGGAAAGGTAACACTGGGTGGTCCAGGGCAGGTCAGTCAAGTTCAGGCCACCATGGTGATGCCATCTGCACAGCCCTACTTTCATGCCCAGGTCATCTCATCACCTAGGCCATGACATCCCTTTTCTTTCTGGGGTCCCTAGTAACTAGGCAGGGAGGCGGAAATGAGGATAAAAGCTGCTTGACAATACAGGGTCCATTTGGAGAGAGGTAGGTGAGTGAGCAGCAGGGAAGGGGAGAGCTCACAACCTGGGAAGATGTGAGAGTGGCGATTTCACTGCCAGAACTCATTGAGGCTTCTTCCAGCTCTATCCCCATGGTCACTCACCCTCACGGGGTTCCTGGGGCTGGGTTTGACTGGAAATGGTTTGACGAATGGGCTAGTCAATGAGGCTGTGTGCTTGTGTTGGGTGGTGATGCCCTTATCCTATACCCCCTCATTACATAGGATGATAAGCCTTCAGCTGATACCTATGTGCTCTGTTCAGATCTTGTCTTTAAGAATGGATGGTAAGAGGCACTCTCCCCTGGGCCTTCCCGGAGCTTCAACTGGTTCTGTGCATGACCGTGATTCCATTGGCCCATGCTCCTTGATTTGCTGAGTCACTGCTGACCCACGCAGACCGGCTCCTCCAAGGTCCTATTGCAGTACTGTTCCATCTTTCAATGTGCAACCCTGCCCGGGAGCAACTAAACCTGATCCGTAATCACTCCAAGTCTGTGATGAAAGCTGCGTCACGGCATTAAGCCTGTCCGAGGTGCCAGCATTCTTTTTCACGTTTCCTGATCTGTTATCAGGGTGACTGTGGGGCCACAGTGGGTCTTGAGAAGTTGAGCCACCTCTCTGTCCTTCCCCAGCCGTTTGGATGATCCCTCCCTGACCCATCTTTTCAGCTCTTTGGTCTTGGGGCCAGTCTTGCTCTCACCTCCAGATCTCTAGCTTTCCCCCTTGGCTGAATCTGGGACCATAATTCAGGTGTCAAAACCCCTTTAACGGGTTCCCTGTGCATGGTATCAAGTTGGGGAGTGAATGAACTTCACCACCTCTTTCTCGCTGAATCAAGTACAGACCGGGCCTTAGGAAGCACAAAGACAAGACCATGGAGTCTAGGAGTCAGGCAGTTCTGGAATGACTGCCTGACTTGTAGCAGACACATGAAATCACTAAGGCTCTGCTTTTTCTCCTGTAGGAAAGGTTATTGTAGGAGGATTCATTAGGTTTCCGGGGAGATGCTGATGGTAATAAGAGGGTCCAAGATCTTCTAATGTTATTGAGAGGTGGCTTGAGGTTTTAAGACCCTCCTCTCTTGGTTCTTGCCTTGCTTGCAAGAAAGTTTTCAGAGAGGTGTGTGGCAGAGTATTCAAGCTGGAGTCAGAGAAAAAGCTTTGACCAGAACTAGTGAGGTTACTAAAAGGGCACCCAGTAGGGAACTGTGAAGGGCTCCCAGCTAGTCTGTGCATGCCTGAGAGATGGAAAATTAAGATTTTTTTATATCACTGATGGCAGACCTTTTGTTGTTGATTCATGTTCTGTACTGTATCTTCACTTTCCAGGTGATGTGTACCACCACCCCCAAATGTTCATGGGGGGGGGGGTGTCTTTGTTGCTCAGTCCTAAACCAAAAGTCAATGCAACAACCACTACGGGGGTGCGAAGAATATGCTCCCTTTGTCTGCCCACGCCCTTTCATGGTCTCCTCCTCTTCTTCAAAAGTGCTGGACGAGGAAACTTGCCTTCACCTCTCTTTTCCACCCGAACTTCTTCCATACTGTCCAGTCTCTCCCTTCGCCCTCTGTTTACCTAGCACACCGCTTACTTCATTAACAGCAAGACTTCAGGGGCCAAATATTTTTTATCAACTTCTGCCTCCACTTCTACTTCTAAAACGAAGCCCCATCTTCTACCAGAGGCTCTCATGCCCTGCTTGCCCCAAGACACATAAGGCAGAGGGTTCTCTGTCTGAGCTCCGCTCCCCAAATTGCCCCGTTCAGGTGGCTGTGTGTGACCCATGTGCCACTGACTGTGGTCCACAGCACACCAGGAGACCTGCTACGACCACAGAAGACGTCCTTATCTCCGGAGTGGTTTGACCTCCATAGACCTTACCTGTGATGCTATAGGACCTTGGCCGCCACCAAGGAGGTCTTCGGCCTGTTGTTCCAAAGGTGACTGCCCAGTCCGCCTCAGCACAGGGGGACTCTTGGCACCTATAATTGGTGAGCTTGGGAGTGTCCCTTCACCCCTCTGTGCCTCAGTTTGCTCCTATGGGACATGGGGATGTAAGAGGAACTACCGACTAGAATGACCGTCAGATGGGACGAAGCACGGAAATGTACCCAGAAAACCTGGCTCTGTGGAAGGGGTTGCTGGACAGGGTGGGCTACACATATATTTTCTTGACTTTTCCTTCCCGAAGAAGTTGATTGCCCCATTCCTCACTGGCTGGGTGCCATTGAGGAAACAGATTGCTCGTTCATAAAGACAAGTTGAGGTGACACATTGTGAGGTTTCCTTGTTGTGGCCAGGACAAAAACCTGCGGGGGCTGACTGCAGGCCCGGGTGATAAGGTAGCTGAGAAGGTACGGGCTCATTCACTCACAAATATCTGTGCAATGGCCACAGTTTAGACACTGCTCCAACCACTGAGCATCATTCAGTGGACTAGCAGACCCTCGTGGGCCTCCATTCCACTCAGGCAAGCAGGCAGGAACATCAGCCTTCTTGAGCACACAGTGTCCCTGTGATACCCTCACACCTCCTCTAGGCATGGAAGGAAGCGGCACAGTCAGCCAGCAGAACTACCCAAGAAACTGCTCAGCGAGTGCGGACATTTGGAGGGGAGAAAGTGAAGCATTTTTCTCCACAAGCCGTTGGGGTTCGTGTGAACCTGTGTCTAGTCTTGGTCTGGATCTTCCACAATTAGATCAGGATTTAGTTCAGGATTATCCCTAGCATGATTAAGGAAGTGACAGAGCTAAAGGTGGGTCAGGGTCTCCTTGTAAGCAGAGGAAGCCTGGGAGGTCAGAACAGACTTGAGAGAATGAATAGACTACAGCTCCCACAGTCCTCTCCAACTCTGCTTCCCCCTCCCCTCACCCCTGGTCTAAGACAAGAGTTGTGGGCAGAATCCTCCTCCAGATCCTGAACCCCGTTAGGGTGTCTCAGCTGCATGTGGACCCTGGTTCTTCATTAAGAACAGTGTCAGTGGGAGAAGAGGCCCTCGTGCATCTGCTGAGGATCAGACAAAGCAGAGGGCCTGGCAGACTGGGCTAGGGGATGGGCTCTGGATGCCTCTCAAAACTCCAAAACCAAACTCTCATCAGGTCTATCCGACTCGCATCCTACACATAAGACAGGGTAGAACTGCCCTCGTGGATTTCCAAGACTGTAAATCTTTACAAGGGTAGAGAGCTTGGTCTTTCTCCCCTGTAGCAGCTAGTGGTGCTGAACTGCTGACCTTGTGGTGAGCAGCTCAACTCCTAACCATATGCCACCAGGGAGAATCCTGTGCACTAGGCTGGAGGGGGGTGAATATGCAGTTTATTCTTCAATGGGAAGGATGCAAGGGACAGACAGGGACATAATTCAGGCTTCTTGAGGAAGGAGAGTTGGTCAGACAATTGAAGGGGAGCTCCAAGGACCGAGGCTCTTTGTTCGTGCCCTGCTTGGTGACCAGGCCGACCACTGAACTGCCATAAGGGGTGGGAATGTGACTGCTCTCCAGCAGGTGTGGGCAGACAGAGGGATCCAACCCCTTGTAGAGGTGTCCCGTGTGACAGAAAGGTTGAGCACCTGAACCTGCTCTTGCCCTTCCACCCACAAATCCCTTTCATATAGCCTGTCCATCAAGAATACTTTGAGGATTTTAGTCAGCCCCCAGCAGACCTGAAGCTCCTAATGGAATAGATATAGATATAGACAGATATAGGTATTGACTTATATATGTCTATATATGTTATATGTACATATTGCTATGCCCAGGTCAAGCCCACATGCACTAGTATACCTTTGCTTGGCTCTGCTGGGGGTTGTTGAGGCAGATCTCAGGGGCAAAAGGACTGAACATGATTCCATGTGAGATATTGAGGTTATACTAGGCAGTTTTACCCAGACAGGACCCCATATCTAGGGTGGAGCAGAGCTCAGCGTCACCTCAGACCCCTCTCCTGGGATGGCTCTCTGGGAAGACTTCCTGGAGCAGGAGCCTTGGGAATGGGCTTTTCGTGGCGGTGGGCTTCATCTGTTGTTGGAAAGACAGTCATGCCGGCTCAGCTCCAGAGCCAGAGACAGGGCTGAGTATTGCGCATCCTACAGCACCTGCTCCTGGAGTACCTGGTGATGCTGCTGCTCTAGCTCCTGACCACCACAGGAGAAGGAGCCATTGCCAAGGACCCAGCCCACGAAGAAGTAGGATCCACCACTCCCCCACCATGAGCTAGGAGGATATCCTGTCGGAATGCCAGTATATTATCTGAGTCCAGCTCCAGAACCACTTCCTAGAAGACCAGAAGATGGGGCTCTGCTCTCACAGCACCCTGGAGCAGGAGCCATCCCCGCCAGAGCACGAGAGCTCAGCATGGATCCCACCGCAAGTTGCATCCGACGAACCAGAGGGAGAGCCTGCTGAAGTGCTGGAGGGGAATCTTGAGCCAACTGCATTCATGCCCAACATGCTGATGAATGCAACAACACTGGGGTTCCATGGACTTGGGGTCCATGTCCAGCCTGGCCTGGGTACCAAAGGCCGGGCCACTGGTACCAATGAATAACAACAGTGCTCCGTCCACAGTCAGGGAGCATCAATATGTGAAGTGCAGCCTGGGAATGTGTGTGTGTGTGTGTGTGTGTGTGTGTGTGTGTGCACGTGATAGTCTAATCTCATTTTATACTCTACAGTTCATGTTATTTTAACTAGTAGATTTCTCATCAAATGAATTTTTTAAATGCTTAAATGTATCATATAGCAATATTATACACTGTCATTGACTTATTAAAAAAAATACCAGTATCTCCTTCCACATTTCATCACCCCAAACAGAAACTTCACACCCATGAAGCAGTGCCTCCCCCACTTAGCCCATGATAATCAGGGTCAGTTCTCTATGTCTTTGCTAGATTTCTTATAAATGCAAATCCGTAGCCTTTTGTACCTTGCTTTTGTCACTTAGCATAGTGTCTGTAGCCGGCATCCGTGTTTAATTTCCTTTAATGCCCAGTGGTATCCCACTGTGTGGAAGGGCCACACTTTGCTCATCCATTCATCTTTTGGGTTGTGTCCTCCTGAGACTGATGAGAGTAGTGTTGTGAACATCGCAGGCAGGTATTTGCTGGCGTGTCTTTCCGTCAGAGGACTCCCGGGGTGGCTAAGGTGGATGTAGAAGGCTGAGAACACAGTGCAGGTACGGAGAGGGAGGTCATCAAGCCTATAAGCGATGGGGACTGAGAAAGCGGAAAGGCCTGGGGCATTCCCAGAAGGAGCTAATAAGGAGACAGGCAGGGTCCGGAGGAGGCAGGATTGGTGTAGTGAGGGAGGAGGTGGGAAGAATGAGGGTGGGAAGGCAGGGCACCACCAGGTGAGGTCCGGAGCGAAGCTTGGACTCCGTGCATTAGAAGACTTTGGGGTTTTAACCCTTGCTGGCAAAGACCCTGCAATTCCTTCCAGCTCCCACAAAATCCCAACAACCTCCCACCAATACAGTCTGATCCAGGAGAGCAGATTCTTTCTCTCAGAAAATCTAACTGGGCTATTTAGACAGCTTTGAATTTACTGTGGCCCAGGCAGTGACTTGCACAACCTTTCCGTGGCATTTCTGAGTGTAGTTTTGGATTCAGTTGTCTAGAATTTTGGCTGCTATCTCCTGTTATCTTCAAAGGTATTTGCACTAAGTCTTTCCACCCAAGCTTTTGGAATCCGTATAAACGTCTCCTCTGTATCTGCCCTTTGCTTTGTAAGTTGGACTAGACGTGTGCCAGTAAAACTCTCACCGAGTATCCAGGGGGCAAACAGGAGACTGCTTTCGGTCCAGATCAGAGCTGGAGAGTAGTCTGTTCACCGCGCAAGGAGCCACGACTAAGGCCGTGTCTGATACAAAGCCGTCCTCTTAGGGGATTCTTCCGAAGGATCATGACCTTTAAAACTGCAAAGCCTGCTTGGCCAAGAGAGGTGGCAGCATGTTACTTGGATCTGCACATGACCTGACCTAGACTGGCCGCTCCTCGCGAACCCAAGTTCACCAGACAGTGTCTACAACGCAACCGAGCACTCTGACTGAGGATGCCAAACATCTCACTGCTCTTTTTATTCCAAAACTATCAGGGATTCCGGCAGGCATTTGATAACTGGTTTAAAAACAGGACCACACAACAAAGGAGCAACATCAAAAATGAAGTAAGAAAACGTTTGTGCATCCTGCTACCTGGTTTGCCATCAACGATGGAAAACGATCTAATTTTTCTTTAACCCATTGTGAGCCATTCACTGTTGTTGAGTTCATTCAAAATCATAGAAGCCCTAGAGAACTGAGCAGGATTGGCTCTATAAGTTCATGAGACTGCATATCTTTACAGGAATAGACAGCCTCATCTTTCTTGCATGGAAAAGCTGGTGGGGTTGAACTGATGACCTTCTGGTGAGCAGCTCACCTCGTAACCCATGAAGCCACTGGGGCTCCTCCCTGAGTGATCACACCCCTATTCTTCACTTGGGATCACTGTTTATGTTCATCACCTTGGTGTGACACATTCTCCCTTAGGCTTGTTTTATTTTGTGCCCTTTATATCTTTGACAATATTAAAATAAGTAAGAGAGAAAACAATAGGCTGTATTTTTTACAACCCCTCCTTGCCCTATCTTTAGGAGGGAAGCACGTGTACATAAAGTTTGCATTTTCCATACATATCTTGACATTTCATGTATTCTAGCAAATAAGACCATTAATGACCTACTTTGGTTCAGAAAATGCCTTGATGCTTGTTTTTGTTTTTGCACTCAACCATATGCCTTAGACATCACTGCAGGTCTGGATCAAATGGGTAAAAAGCCCCATCTTGGTCACTGAGAAAACGGAAACTGCACGCACCTGATGGTCCCGTGGGCTTTGCCTCGCGCATGGGAAACTCTCAAAATAAGCCCAGGAGTCTCTTTACGGTTATCATGGGGAGAGGCAGTGCAAACATGATGCAATAAGGGACCATGTCCCAATACCTGATCCTCCTGGCTTCTGAGGTCTTCCTGTAATTTGCATACGACAGGTGTAGCTTGTCCTCCACACAGGTTTCCACGCAGAGCAGTCTTTCACTTATCACCCTTTGTCATTGACGGGATCTGCCACCCGTAATGAAAGTTCAGGAAGCTGTATATTTGTCGCAAAGTGACGCACCTGCTCTCATTTGCCTAGAGATGGCCAACAGCTTTCCTTCTTTGGTGGACTATCGCAGATTAAAACACAAGCTTTGATATTGCTTCTGGAACTTATCCCACATGGCGGTTCCAAGCGCCAGTGATAGTACAGTATAACCTTTGTTACCTTTGCCAGAGCCATGCTTTTAAAATTTTCTTCGCCACAGTAGCATGGTGCAAGAATACCAAGAATCATGTGTGCACTCTTTCAGGATGCTGTTTGGATATCCAGAATGGAGGATCACAGAAGCTTCTAGCTTCCTATGCCCTTCCTTCCTCCTCAACTCATGTCTCATGTTTGTACTTTCTGCTCTTTGTTCGCTCTGGCCTTAGCTCTGACTAGCTGATAACAAGCCATCTAACATAACAGGCCAGGGAGAAGGAAAAGAGGTACCAGTTACAAAGATCCTAATGGCACACTGATTTGTAAGGAATGTAGGCCCTCCACCACAGTGAACTAAGAAATCTTTGTAGATAAAGAAATTGACACAGCCTTCTACTCTCCCTGTGGCCACCGGGCCTGGCACAAATCCTTCGGTCTCTATGGGAACCTGGGAGGTTGCACAAAAGGATGCTTAACCACCGCCCTCTCTCTTATCCAGGCCCCATGTCAGCTGACAAGTCCCTGAACAGATTGTGCTGGCCCGGCGCCAGGTCACTGCCTCTCCATTTCTGTTCTGGCAGGTCCCCTGCTTCCTGCGGGAATGTGGGGTGGATGCCTTCCTGCTCTGAAGCCAAACTGTCCGGCGCCGGGGGGACATGTGGTCATTCTAAGCAAGCACGAGGTGCGGCAGCTCCTGGTTAGGAATCATTTACCTGAAAACGCAAAGGGCAGGACGCTACCAGTTCACCTTGCAAACTAATAGGTCAGAGCTTCCTTCTCAGGCTGATTTGCGGTCATTTGCAACATTTGTTGTCCTTCTTTTAGTCCTTCACATCCATTTCACACTCACTGGGTCTTTAGATGTTTTAAAAAGTAGATGCCGTGTTGAGTGCCTTATTTTCCTCCCCACTACTAATGTGATATTGCAGAGTGTAATTGACCGGCCTGGATTTCTGGGACAAATGCATTAATATGCAAACAGAGACAGAGTAAAATAGAGCCAAGCCGGTCACCTCACCCTCAGCCCTTTTCTGCGACTGCTATTTGGAGCTTCTCCAGTGAGTGGGATTAAGGAACCTGACAGGGATCAGCTCACAGGCGCAGTCAGGAGTCAGGTCAGGAGACTGCTGGTGAGCAGGCAATGAGGGCACCTGGTAGGCAGCGTAGTGCATGGCAGGGAAGAGTTGGGACTAGCAGTGTAGTAATCTCTTGACATTGAGTCAGAGGACGACTGTGGTTGATGGACATTTCTTAATATGGCTCTTCTATCAATGCCTTTCTATAACTCCTACCAAATCATCAGGAAGGACTAGGCAAATAGAGCATGCTTAACAGTAGTAGAGGGGATTGGCCAGTTAAGTTTCCACTCTCCTGGCAATAGGGGTGAGCCATCTGGGCAAGAAGAGAGGAGGGTTTTGGAACCCAGGGAGCAAGAGCCTCCAGGGCAGCATGCCTGGCATCTCTCTTGGTTTCTAGTCACCTCTTAACTCCCCTACTACCTCCTGCTAATTGGCAGTACTCTCTGTGAGTTCTGTGCGGCCACTGCCATGGGTTCTCGAACCCAGCATCGAAGTAGAGTGCCACAGGAGCAACAGTCAGTGTCAGAATAGGTAAGGGAGGTGCAGGGTGGAGGCATGTCGGACCTCGGCCCTGTGTCCAGAGGGAAGCTCTCACCTCAGCTACCACGGCTCCCAGGTCTGTCTTAGCATGGCTGCAGAGACGCCAAATGGCTGCAAGCCAAAAACATCTTTATTTGGTTGACCAAGTAACGGAGTGCACTGCGACTCACGTGGCCAAGATGGCGCCATGAGTTCTGGACCAGGATTACCAATTACCAGGGTAACTGGTGTGTGTGGTTGATCACAGGTGACTCTGCCCTAGACTTCTGTGTATCTCCTCATTCAGGAAGGCTACCGCAGAGACAATGCTTCGTCCACATCGTCTGGCCATGCCGGTGGACCCAACCAACAACAACCAAATGAGCTCACTGCTACTGAGTCAATTCTGACTCCGTCAAATGGTTGCAGAGGGGCAGTACTAGACACATACTGGCGGGTTAGATCCATTGCTAGTTGGTGCTCTAACCCCAGGGTCTGTTTAGAACCTTGCCAGTTGATTCCACCTCTGATCCACAATAGGCTTACTCTGGTTTTCAACAATTTCTGTGTTTTTGTTTGTTTGCTTCTTCATATTTGGGCTTATCTCACAAGTGTTATGCGATGGGGAGTCACCCTCTCGAATTTTTGTTCTATGCTTTCCTATTTTTGGGCACATGAAACCCAGGGTTGATGAACCTGTAGGGGCAGCACGTAGAATAAGGGTTTCTGGAGATTACAGTGGTGGTGGAGTGGGAAAGAATGTTTTGAAACTGCTGTGGTAGCAATTGTACAATACAGCTTGATGTGATTGAACTACGGAATGATACAATATCTGTATTAACTCCCAATAAAAATGGTTTGCAGGGGAAAAAATCAAGGAGCTGGTGGCTTGCCTAATAAAGAAACAAGTAGAAAGAAGAAGTTTGATTCCAACAATGTCTATGCCAGGGCAATTGGTTTTGGTCAGTCTGCAATTATAGTTGGGCAGGGACCAGAAAAGAACAAATGTTGATTGGAGGCCATTTGCAATGAGCTCAGCCCACAGCACAGCTTGAGCAGAGTGCATGGAGTTAGGACACACAGACCCACAGAGCAAGAAGAGAACCAGGGTGCTCCCTTGTACAATGGGTTTGGGAACTGTCACCAACTGCATGTGTGCCAGTCCCCAAATCTGTCCACTGTGGCACCTCGGCAATGCTCCTCAAAGGACAGCATCTAGCTGGTTTGGGGGTCCTAAGCCATCCCTATTGGTGCCATTGATCTTGGGAGGAGCTCTAAGACAAATAGCAGGTTTGGGGCAATGTCATTGGTTCAATGAGACTCTGCAGGTTCCCACCCTAGTGTAGACATAGCTTGTTGTTTGGATATAAAGGAGACTCTTACCATGCTTAAGAGGAGCCCGGGTGGTATAGTGTTCAACTGCTAAGCACAAGGTCAGTAGTTGGAAACCACCAAGCACTCCATGGGAGAAAGACAGGGCTTTCTACTCTCGGAAAGAGTTACAGTCTGGGAAACTCACAGAGGCAGTTCTACCTTGTCCTATAGAGTCACTGTGAGTTGGCAGCGACTCAATGGCAGTGGGTGAGTATCATGTCTAAGAGCCACTTTTGTACCTGTGAAATGGCGATGGCTTCTTTATCCATCCAGTGCTCACATAGGAGGTGGCTGGGCTGGTGAATGTAAATTATCCTCTTCTTTAAGTTTTCCTTTGTCTTCTGATGACACTCTTCCGGTGGCACTATCAGGAAAGTAGTAGGCTGCGAACTGCAAGGTAGGGGGGTTCAAATCCACCAGCCACTCCTTGGAAGAAAGACGAGTCTGGCTGATCCTGTAAAGAATTATGTCCTTGGAAGCCCTATACCATATAGAATCGCTATATGGCAGTGGGTTTGGGGTTGTTTTTAATTTAATTTGACTTTCTGGTAAAAATAAAAACAAATAAGCTCACTAGGACCCACAGAGTCTCTGTAACATAAAGTGCTCTTTGCATTCCATGGTGGTGGTGGTGGAAACCATTTGAAAGTGTGATTGGTCTTTTCCCTCTTTCTCATGGGAATTATAAATCATAGAAATTAGTTATTAGAAATTAGAAAATAAACATTTTGAAATTGTTTATTGTATATATATGTTTCCAAGCATAATGTGGATAGTGATCCTCAGTATATCTAGGGGTAGAATGACAGAAACTGGTTTTGTGAGGTCAGTCCAAAGCACTGGGCGTTTGCAGCAGGACAGAATTGGCAGTACATGGTTCGATTCATCTCTGTCACTTTCCCCTGGCTGTCAGTTTAACCTTGGCATTTCATAGGTTAATGAAAACATATGACTGATATCTTTGCACTTTATGTGTGCACAGATGTTTGAGTGATTTCAAAACATCCAAGGAGAAATAAAAAGGTATTGTTACAGTGGTCCCAGGTCACATATGCATGTGTTTATTCCGAATCAAACATGTCTAAGCATGTCTCTGAGATCGGTGGCTGGCTGCAGACTAGCTCTCTTTGTGATGCACTGTTTCCATCTCCTTAGGGCAGATTTGAAGGAAAAAAACAAAGAAGGAAGAGATTGAGTTCAATGAAAGTAGTGACTTCTGGGGGAATCCCCTGGGCCAGGTAAATTCAAGGCAGAGAAGTCAGCTTAAAAGGTTATGGTAATTGTTGGGGAGGGATTACCATACCCAAAGTGTAAGCTTGAAAGATTTTCTTGAACAACACTAAATGATCCCCAGGGCATTTGGAGTAAGCTTCACAAAAATTTAAAACTGCATTGGTGAGCTAATGATCAGGACATTTGGACCAAGACTTGTTTTTCTCTCATCCTGACAATGCACCTGCTCAATCTTCCAGGTACTGAGGCAGTCCTAAAACAAGTTCCTTGGGAAACCTTATCCCACCCACCCCACGGTCCTAATGTTGCCCCCACAGTCTTCTTTTTGTTCCCCAAACTCCATGGACATGGTAGAGGAATGTAATTAGTGCAACCTGGAGAAGAGCAGAACCACTGTTTTGAAAGTATCTGAATCGAAGAGCACAGCGTTTTTTCAGGAAGGTGTGTAGATCTAGATGAAAGAGTTGTTGAGAAACAACAGCATCACATATTGATATTTTAAAATAAGGGTGTCTGTGATTTTTGTTATCATTATTTTGTTTTGACATTTGAATTGTGGTGCTGGAGAGGAATATTGCAAGTACCATGGAGTGCTGAAAGGACAAGCTGATCTGTCTTAGAAGAGGTGAGGCCAGAGTGCTCCTGAGAGCAAGGATGGACAGACTTCATCTTAAATACTTTGTACATAAGTTAGAAGAGACCAGTCCCTGGAGAAGGACATCATGTGTGGTAAAGTGGAGGAGGGGCAAAACGGGGAACACCTTTGATTCATTGGATGGACACAGTGGCTGCATCGATGGCTCAGACACAGAAACGATTGTGAGGGCGGTGCAGGACTGTGGGGTGTTTTGTTCTGATGTGCAGAGGGATGCTGTGTGTCGGGCTGACTTGACGGCACCTAACAAGATTGTGGTAGCGATACTTTTTGACTTGTCATCTCATGTAATATTCTTCTCCAATCCCATAATTCAAATGCAACATTTTCTTTCTGGCTTCTTTATGCATTGGCAGGCTTTCACGTGCACATGACATGACTCAAAATAGTCAGGTGGTGAACCTTAGGCCTCAAAGTGACATCTTTGCTTTTTACCTCATTGACGAGGTCCTTCACAGTAGATTTTCCTAATGCAATATGTTTTTTGATTCCTTGACTGCTTCTACGGTCAATGATTGTGGATTCAAGAAAAATCTAACATAACTCAATCAATTCCATGATGGGATCTATTGTGAGCAGTCGTGTAGTTGTGGGTGTATTAGGGTGGAGTGCAAGTCCTTACTCAGATCCCAGCAACTTGGAGGAGGTTTCTCTGTGCTGTGTGTGGCCTCCGGCCCATAGTCGTTGGCAGTGTGGGGAAGCTACACTCTGGAGCTGGCTCTCTGACCTCCAGTTTTTGAAACTTAAATCAAAAGCCTACCATCTTGCCTACTGATGCTGGGAGTCATAAGCAGCCTGCCATGAGACCAACTGATAACGGATTCATCCACTTCTGTAGTCGCCAACCTGTGGTCTTCCTTCATCATGGCTGGTTTTCCTGTTTGGTGGATTTGAACAGTCAATCTTACTATTAGTATCCCAATTTCTAACCCATGGGACCAACAGAAATCCTCAATTAAAAACTTGTGTGTATTTGAAGCCCTAATGGTGTGATCAGTAAATACTTGACTTCTAATAGCAAGGCTAGCAGTTCGAACCGACCAGCTTCACGACAGTAGAAAGATGTCTATCTGCTCCCATGAGGACTTGTAGCCTGGGAGTCCCTATCTAGGGTCCTCAAAGTTGAAACGGACTTCATGACAGTGGATGTCTGTGTGTTGTTGTTCTGTTTGGTTTTGGGGGGGGCTGGGGTGCTGTGGATTAGAGCCACCAACCTCAAGGTGTGTGTTTCAAACCTACTGGCTGTTCTGTGGGAGACAGAGGAGGAGTCTATTTGCTCCCCTGAAGATTGACAATCTTAGAAACCCCAGGGAGATGTTCTACTCTGTCCTTTAGGGTCGCTGTGAGTTGGAAACGATGACATGGCAGTGAGTGGGTTTTTTGTATTTAAGTTATTCTGATAAATATATCAATCGTTTTTTTCCCCCTCTTACTAATTCTGTGCCAACGAAGTTTATCCCAAATATCCCCCCTCTATGATACTTGTAGATGTTCCATTAACTCATTATTTCCAGTTAATTTTCTTACGGGCGGTGCTGTTGAGTAAGCATTGGGCTTACCCCCAATGACTCCAACGTCAGTGGTTCAATCATACTAGATGCTCTGGAGGAGAAAGATGAGGTTTCCTGCTCTCGTAAAGATTTTACCCTCAAAAACACCGTTATAGGGTCACTATGAGTTGTAATCTACTTCATGATAGTGAGTTTGTAATCAATTATTTCTCAGTAAAAAATAGATGCACCAGTATTTTTACAAATATACAAAGACAGTCTCTTTGACATATAAAAATGTATTTAAAAGGAACAGAAGCTTTGAAAATTAAATAAAAATGCATCATCTCAAGCGTCAAGCATCATCTACATAAACGATTATACCCATGATATACTAGATCAGCAAGATTAAATACCAATCTGCTGCTACTTTTTTTTTGGGGGGGGGGACAAATGGTTATTTACAAGCAATTTTTAGACCAGGCTGTTTAATCTAAATTGTTTTGAAAGCATTTTGCAATTAAATCAGTTGGAATAATTATCCAAAAAATAAATATTAAATTCATCAGTTCCTGAGAATGTCATTTCCTTTTCTCTTGGGGCCTTCAGACACGGGTCTTACTGGTGGCGCACCAGCAAGTCTGTCTGTTTCTGGAACTGGTCACCTGCGGAGCGGGTGGGGGGAGCAGCCCAGCTGTCACTGGCTCTGCATGCGAGCTTCCCAGCTGCCCGGGAAAAGGGCGCCTGCCTGGACTCTTTCTCAGTGAGTTCGGCAGCAACCAGTCCTGTGAAACCAGAGGCATGAAAACCGCATGCCTTCAGTGCAATGTGGCCCCTGAGACACCAGTGGGCTGAAAAGCTGTACACAGCAACATTTCATTCCCTCGGGTTGGGAGAGTGCTAATAGGCTATTGTCCAAAGTACCTGGCATGCGATCAGAAGGGATTACTCCCTGGAGAAGGGCCTCACTGATGCTTGGTAGAGTAGAAAGGCAGCAAAAAAGAGGAAGGCCTTCCCAAGATGGACTGACCCAGAGGCTACAGCCACGGGTGCAACCCGCAGGACAATTGCGAGGGTGGCGCAGGATCGGGTGGGGTTCCCTTCTGTTGTACGTGGGGTCACCAGGAGTCAGAAATGACTCAAAGGCGCCTGACAGCAGAACCACAACAGGCTGCTCAGATGCTTTTTCACTTCGTTGACTACGCCCAAGGCCACATTTAGTTCATCGTTTCACACCACGCTTGTTACCAGCTAGATTAACGTAAAATGAATTCATTTCTCAGTTGTTTTTGCCTTTGGTCTCTGATTCCTACACCAGTGGAATAAGAAGAAAAAAGTAAGCAAGTTGTGGACAAAAGCAAAAATACAGGTGATACATAAAACAAGGAAAGAAACCCAAAACTGGAAAATCTTTCACTCTTTATTAGGTAAACCCTTCTGTGTTAGTCTGGGTACTTTAGAGAAAGAATCCACAGAAACTCATGTAAATATGAGAGAGTTTTATATAAAGGGTAAGTGCACATCAAGAAAACATCCCAGCCCAGTGCTGCCCAAGTCCACAAGTCCAACTTAACCCATTAACCCATATGTCCCACACCAATGCTCAAAGTCCTCCTGCATCTCACAAAACACACACAATGACGCTGACTGCAGGAGAAAAGCCGAGTCAGTGAATGTGTAAGCATCTCAGCGCTAGCAGGGGTCTCCACATGGCTACTCCAGCACCCAGGGCTGCCTTGGGGTAGGGACATGTGGCTTCTCCTCAGGGATGTCTTGCAGGAAGTGAGCCTTGCCAGCTGAAGCAGGGAACTGGCTAAGGCAGCTGCACCCTGGTCCGACCATCAGAGATCAAGAGACCCGAGAATTTGAAAGGCGAGGCTCACCGAGCCATTTATTCTTCCGCCCTTCAATTAACCCCACATGTGTTTATCAGCCAGGTTGGCCCAATAATAAACTAACTACATCACCTTCACAAAGAAGGTGACCTATGAGTCCAGAGTTTAAGAAAGGACATTTCAGGAGGAGCAACTATTTCAACAACAAAACCAAGTGTGAAATCCCTGAAGCAGGTGCTTGCCTGACATGCTGGAGAAGAGTAAGGCCAGCCCACCTGAAATCAAGTGAGAAGAAGAAGGAGAGAATGACAGGAAGGGAGGTCTCAGAGGTGTAGCACGGGAGGTCAGCTTGGATAAATCTAATTAAGTGGTCTTCGCGTTCAAATTCTGTTATTGATTAGTAGGTCCAGGGTGGTGCCTGAGAGTCTGCAATTTCAGTAAGTTCTTATTTGCCATATTGAAGAGCAAGAGTAAAGGGACTTTTTATGCCAGGTGACACCTTTGAATTTACTTTTGGTGATGTAGGAAAGCACTGGAAAATTTTGACAGGGAAAACTCTCATACCTTCCCAACATATCTTATATTGAGGATAGTAAAAAAAAGCAGCAAGGATTCCAAAGGGTATTGAGACAATTCAATAAAGAAAGAATCCTATTTTCAGTGAATGGTGCTGGGGGCAACTGGATAACCACATGAAAAATCTTGGATTTCAACCCCTACCTCAAATCATTACAAACATTAACTCAAAACAGATCATTGACCTAAATGTAAACACTAAAACTCTAAAACTCCTAGAAGAAAACAGGAGTAAGTCCTCATGACCTTGGCTTAGGCAACAATTTCTTAGGTTTGAGAGGAAACTCAAGCGACAAATGAAAAAAACAAAAAAAACCCAGATAACTTGCACTTCATTAATATTCGAAATATTTGTGTTTTAAAGGACCATTGAGACAACAATGAAAAAACATCTGAAGAGGACAAAAATTTTTCCAAATCATATATCTGATAATGAACATGTGTCCAAAATACTTAGAGTACTTACAAACAACTCAAGAATAACAAAAAATAAACCTAATTTAAAAATGTTTATGTAAATATTTGCTGCCATGCATGTGGTGGGGCAAATAGAAAGAGATAAATTTAGGTGGATGAGTTGCAAGACTATTTGCAAGTTCCTATTTGCTGTCATGGCCGGGCCTAGGAAGTCTGGGAAACAGACCCAAATAGGCTAAGCCACAGTGGTGGACACTACAGTGAGTTAGGGTCATGTCTCCACCCAGCCCAGTCAGAGCAGCCAAGGCAACACAAAGAAGGGTTTGGTAAACTTGGGGATTTCTTCGTGAAGGTTCCTTTTGTAAAAACAAAGCTTAGCCTCAAGGAACCTAGGAACGGTGGTGTTCCAATATCTAGACCTGCCAAATGAATCAGAGACATCTATTTATAGTGGGCTTCTCAAAACAGTTCATGCACTAGATCCCAGATAGTGAAAGTAGTTAAAAAATAAGCTTGGCATACTCTTAGGAGGCAAGAAACTATTAATCACTTAGAATATTTTCTATCAAGAATGATTAAATATTTAAAATGTATTCCTCTTGAACTTGTATTCATTATGTCTCTAATAGTATTCTTCAAAACATTAAATTAATATAAAAATAAGCAAGTATTTGAATAGGTAGTACTACAAAGAAAATGTAGAAATGGCTACAAATGCATGAAAATACACTCAGTGTCACTTGCTAGTAAATTAAAAAATGAAAACCACTGCTATTAAATAGATTATGACTACCAGTGACCTCGAAGAACAGATTGTGACGTCCTTGGGGGGTTCCAAGGCTGAAACTCATTGTGGACACAGGTTTCAACGATAAACCTTTGGATTAGCAGTCAAGACGCTGAAACTGTGTCACCAGGGCTCCTTCATTGGCCATTAAGAGGCTGCAAATCACAATCACAATAAGACACCATTTAATACTCCCTAAATCAAAAACAGATGAAAAGAGCTGAACAGATCATTTCCAAGGGCAGCTCGAGAAGACAAAGTAGATTGTGACAATGGAACATGCACAGACCTAGGGTTAGAGAGCAAGAATGTGCTCAGCGTGTCCTAAACTGAAAGAGCTCCAGAAAACATTACACCACAAGTCGCAATATTAAATTCTATGGGCAAAATGTTGAATCCTGTAAGCAGCATCAAAAAAAGATGGAGACAATACATAGTGTCACCGTATATTGTCCCAAAAGAATTAGTCAACATTCAACCATTTAAAAGGTAGCATGTGAACAAGAACCAAGGGTACTGAAGAAGAAATCAAAGCTGCACCGAAAGCATTAGCCAAAAGAAGGCTCCAGGACTTGAGGGAATACCAATAAAAATGTTTCCACGAGCTAATGAAGCATTGGAAGTACTCTCTTGTCTATGTCAGAAAATTTGGAAGACAACTACATAGTCAACTCACTGGAAGAGATCCATATTTGTGCACATTCCAAAGAAAGGTGACCCAATAGAATGCTCGAATTGTAGAACAATATCATTGATTTTGCAAGTACAATTCTGTGTAAGGTCATCCAACAACCGTTGCAGCAGTACATTGACAGAGATCTAGGCAGGATTCAGAAGCCATGAAAAAGGGGATATCATTGCTGATGTCTGATGAATCTGGCTCCGAGCAGGGAATACCAGAAAGAGGTTTACTTGTGTTTTATTGACTATCCCAAAGAATTCAAGTGTGTGGATCATAAAAAATTCGATAAGGATTCAAGGAGAAGAATAGGGATTCAAGGAGATTTAATTGTGATCATGTGGAACTTGGACATGGATCAAGAGAGGTGTGAGGGCAGAACAGGGAAATACTGCAGGATTTCAGCTCAGGACAGGTGGGCGTGCAGACTGTACCCTCTCACCATGCTTGCTCAAGTTGCATGCTGAGCAAATAACCAGAGAAACCAGGTTGTATGAAGAAAAATATTGCATCAGGATTGGAAGAAGTTTTGTTAACAACCTGCAATATGCAGATGACACAACTTTGCTTGCTAAAAGTGCTGAGGATTGGAAGCCCTTGTTCATGAAAATCAAGGAGCACAGTCTCCAGAATGGTTTCTAGCTCATTGTAAAGAAAACCAGAACCCTCACAACTGGACCAAAAGGCAAAATCATGATAAATGGAAATGTTGATTCCAAGAATCAACATTCTTGGAAGCAACCATCAAGATATCAAAGAAGGCATCACCATGTACTCCACAAGACCACTTAAAGTGTTGAAAATCAAGGATGTTACTTTGAGGACTAAAGTGCTATGGTATTTCACGATGGGCTTATATGCATGTGAAAGTTGGACATTGAATAATGAAGGCTGAAGAAGAATCAATGCTTTTGAATTATGGTGCTGGAGAATATCAAAAGTAAAACAAACTGCAAAAAAACCCCAAAAACAAAACAAACACAATCAAATAAATGTGTCTTGTAAGAAGTCCAGCCAGAAGGCTCATTAGAAGCAAGAATAGTGAGATATGGTCTCAAGTATTTCTAACATGTTATTAGGAGAGATTAATTCCTAGAAAATAACCTCAGACTAAATGAAATAAAGTGGTAGAGAAAAATATAGGAAGATCCTAGACAAGATGGTTTGATACAGTGGCTACAGTAATGGGCTCAAACATAAGAACAGTTGTGAGGATGGTGCCGGAATGGGAGCTATCTTATTCTGCTGTACGTATGGTCACTATGAGTCAGAACCAAGTAAAGGGTGCCTGACAACAATAACAAACAAACAAAAATCGCATAGCCACCCTTTAAAGCAGCACTGAACTGGCCCTGTGCATTTCTGACGCTGTAAATCTTTACAGGAACAGAAAGACTCAACTTTCTCCAGGCACAGCTGGGTTAAACTTCTGACCTTGAGGTCAGCAGCTGAGCACATAACACCCTTTGCCGTCAGAGCGTCTGTGAGTCAGAATAGATTTGATGGCAGAGAGTTTGGCTAATTTTGAGTTTGACACCAGAAGAAACCAAACCTGTAGCCCTTCACCAATTCTGACTCTTGGCAACCCCGTGTGTTACAGAGAATTGTTCCATTCTCTCGCAAAGCTTTACAAACTCACAAACTCTATGGAGGGGTGTGATGCGTTGAAGCTGACTTAATGGCAATGGGTAATCCTCACTAGAGTACCTTAGGAAAGGCAGTGACAGTTTGGTGGTAGAATTATTCCTTTCCGTGTGGGAGACACAGGTTTGATTCCTGGCCAATGCTCCTCAGCTATCACTACCACGCTTCTGTTAATGGAAATTTAGTGTTGCTATGATGCTAATCAGGTCTTATGTTAACTCATTTCATCATTTATATTGGTATTTACTTCCTGCATAAGATTGAGACAAACTTTCTCTTGTTTTTATTCATTCAAACAATAAAGTGAGTGCTTTCCCATATTTCTTGATACCAAGATTATTTGAAGACATGCAATACCCTTTTTTTATGTGAATCAATAGAGGTAGCTGTGTATATCTTATCTAAATTATACAAGTATGGGAGAGTCACTTTTGTGTAGTCCAATGATGATTTTGAAAATGTTTTAACTGTTCCCTTATTCTATGTGGATAAAAATATTCACCAAGATATATAAATGAGAAAACATATTTACAGTGTCTCCTACTAAAAAATACTTTAGTAGAGCTTCCAAACTAAGACAGACTAGGAAGGAAGGGCTGGTCATCTACTTCAGAAATCAGTTGATGAACACTGGATGGCCAAATTCTTGGGGTGTCCAAGAGTTGGGATCTATTTTATACCAATTAGCAATAGCAATAGGATGGCTAAAATAAAAAAAAAATAGTAAGTGTAGGGAAGAGGTGTAGAAATTGGAAGCCATAAATATTTCTGATCAAATTGTGAGATGATGCCACCGCTTTGAAACAGTTTGGCATTCCTCAATGGTTAAACATAGAGTTACCATATGACCCAGCAATCCCACCCCTAGATATCGACAACAAAACAAATGTCTATGCAAAAACTTATGCACAAAATTTTATACAGCAGTGTTATCCATAATATACTTCAAAGCAGAGAAAATCCATATGTCCATGAACTAATTAAGAGATTAGTAAAATATAGTGCAGCCATGCAGTAGAATATTATTTGATCCCAAAATGGAATTAAATACTGATATATGCAGCAACATAGCTCAATCTTGGAAGCATTAAGCTAAGCAATATAAGCCAGACACAAAGGGCATGATCCTATTCATATTAAAAGAACTAAAGAAGTAATTTAAACCTCTAGTTGTAATATTGAAAGATTCCTTGGGAAAAATATTGAATAATGCAGGAATCCTCAGAAGAAGATGGAAAGAAAACAGAGTCACAGTACCAAAAATAACTAATTGACATTCAATCATTTCAAGAAGTAGCATACATGCAAGAACCAACGGTACTGAAGAAAGAAGTAAAGCTGCACTGAAAGCATTAGTCAAAAATAACGCTCCAAGGATTGATGGAATATCAACTGAGATGTTTCCACAAGCTAATGAAGCACTGGAAGCACTTACTCATCTAGGCCAGGAAGTTTGAAAGACAACCACCCAATCAACTGACAAGAAGAGATATATTTGTATCCATTCCAAAGGAAGGTGACCCAGAAGGATGCTTAGATAATAGAACAATATCATTATCATATACAAGTACAATTTTGCTGAAGGTCATCCAACACCAGTTTGCATTGGCAGAGAACAGGATTCAGAAGAGGACATGGACCAAAGGATGTCATTGCTGATGTCAAAAGGATCTTGGATCAAAGCAGATAATACCAGAAAGATGTTTACTTGTGTTTTATTGATTATGCAAATGCATTAGACTGTGTGGATCATAACAAAGTACGGACAGCCTTGAGAAGAGTGGGGATTCAAGAACACTTAAGTTTGCTCCTGGTGAACCTGTGCATGACCCAGGAGGCAGCTTTATGAAGAGAATGAGGGACGACTGCAGTTTAAGATCAGTACAGCTGTTCATCAGGGTGTATCCTCTCACCATACTTATTCACTCTGGATTATATGAGGGCAAGTGTGGCATCAGGCTTGAGAGAAGGCTTGTTAACAACCTGAGAGATGCAGATGACACAATTTTGCTGGCTGAAAGTGAGGAGGACTTGAAGCACTTGATGAAGATCAAAGATTGCAGCCTTTAGTATGGATTGCAATTCAATGTAAAGAAGACCCAAATCCTCGCAACTGGACTAATCAAGAAAAACTGAGGAAAGACTGAAGTTGTCAAGGATTTCATCTTGCTTGGATCCACAATCAAAGCTCATGGAAGCAGCAGTCAAGAGATCAGAGGTAAATGTGGTACACAAGTCCTCTTTCAACTTCTGCAAAGTAAGGATGCTATTTTGAGGACCGAGGAACGCCTGATGCAAGCCTAAAGAACAAACCCCTAAAGGAGCCAACTGATCTGTCTTGGAAGAAGCTGAGTCGAGATGCTCCCTAAAGGCAAGGATAGTGACATTTCATCTCGTGTGCTTCGGATGGGTCATCAGGGAGGACCACTTCCTGGAGCAGCACTTCGCGGTTGGTAACGCAGAGGGATGATGAAAAAGAGGTTGCCACCGTGATTACAGCGATGAGCTCAAAGATAAGAACAATTGTGAGGATAACACAGCACTGGGTAGTGTTTTGTTTGAGTTTACATAGGAATCAAGGGCACTAAACAAAAACAACAACATTCTAATAAATATCCAGAACAGACAAATTTACAGAAACAGGAAGAAGTGAGGTAGCTCCTAGGGTTTTGGGAGGGAGAATAAGAGATGCTAAATAAAACTGGGTTTTATCCCATTGACCTGTAGTTAATCTGGACTCAGGGTGACCACTTGTGCTAATAGATGCAATGTTCCTTTGTTCCTTTAGGAGTTGTGAAAGTACTTGAGTACTGATTGGAGCATTTTCCACTTGTTTATTTTTAGAACTATTTATTCATATATTTTGTCCTTTAGTATTCTGAGAAATTTTTGTTATCTTATTGTTATTAATTTTGTGGTGGGAGAGGTGTCCATTCCAAGCATGTTTTATGGTACTCACACATTTTAAAACGTTTTCTTTAATGTGTGCCTGTTACCGTTTCACGCCCCTCTGCTGTCTTATACTGTCTGTCAGAGAAAGCATCCTTTCTATAATTCCCATGAGTCAAAGGAAAGTAGACTAAAACACTGCTTAGTGACTATGAGTAGCAACCGTCAATATTTTATACTTACTCTCTTTACTGGGTTCAAAGACAGTTGTTTGATAATGTCCTAATACTCTCTCTCAGCTGAAGCCAAATATGAACAATTCATATTTTGGGGGGTTTTAAGTAGGAAGCTGGCTCTGACTTTAATTTTAGCGTCAATAAAATATCTTCTCCATTGTGCTGCTTTTGTTTTTGTTGTTTTTTTAGTGAACTTTAGGTTATTTCATGGCCAGGGTATTTCCAATCACCAGCCTGCCAGAAGGATGAACAAAGCTATCATGAAGAAGTACAGACAGAACCTAATATTGGCCTCCCTATCTCTTAATTTTCTGATCCAACAACAGGAGCACCAGGCCGGTGATTTTACCTGGATGCCATCTGGACTCCTCCCTCCTCCCCATGTGCTTTTGACAGGTTGTCTGTGAGACAAGTTCCTGGCTGGAGGCTCAACAAAAAAGAAGATGCTCAAGGAGATGGATTGACACGGTGTTTTCAACAATGGCTCAAAGATAACAGCAATTGTGAGAATTGTGCAGGATCCGGCAGTGTTACATTCTTTTGTACATGAGGTCACTATGAGTCAGAACAAAACTCCATGGTATCTAAGAGCAACAGCAATAATGGGTAGGAGTGGGAATAGGCATTATTCTGCCAGTTTTCTCCTCTAGTAACTTGAAATTGAGCAATAGCTGCAAACCCATAGTATCAGCTCAAGAGAATTATGGATGTGGTGAAAGGTAGAAAAAACTTGATCCCTTCAAGTTTCTTTAGAACTTGGTTTTAGAATCTGGTTTTTCTTCTAAGATCAAGCCTGCCTGCAGACATTCTTCTGCTTTTACTGGCATGGAATAATAAACTCAGGCCAACCCAGGTATTTGTCGTTTGCTCATGCCTCACAATGATCTCTTAGTAGCTACCCTCAAAATCCACCATTGATTGCAAAACTTCAAAATAAAGAAAGCCATCCAAAACAATTATATCATGGCTGTGTCCTGGAAAACCTTAGCCTCAGCCCATCTGGGTAATCATTGGTTTTTCCTTTTGAAAACACTGCATTTATAAGAGTTAAAGGGTTAACACAATGACATAGAGTCAATTTAAGGAGTGGGAGTAAAGAGCAGTCTCTTTATTTCATTTCTTTTCATTCGCACGCCAAAGCTCTAACCCCTAAACCACAGCGCCATTCCCTCTAATTACTCTCTTAGGTAATAGGTGTAAAAATATGCTTTTGAGGTAATGAGATAAAATTAGAGGTTGGGCGATTGGGTAGATTTTTTTTTGGTTTGCTTTGTTTGCATCCAACTTGGCCACTAAAACAAAAATCTATGAATAAATGGAGCCAAATGGCTTCTTAGCAAAAGAAAGTTAATGGAGCTTCTGAATACATTCACACCGCAAAACCAAAGAACCATTTAGGAGTTTCCCTGAGCTGCCCAATCCAGGAAATCTTCTAATGCTTACGGGAAAATGTACAATTAAAAATCTCGTGTTTTGAGGTTCTGTGTTGCTTTTTTCTTACAGAATAGCTCTTTCAAAAGCATGCTTGACCGTGTCCTCATCTAGGAGCGTGTCAATTCTATTTGGTTTTGTTATGTTACTCTTTAAAAGTCATATATCAAGTGTAATGTTTTCTAGTTTAATTTGCAATGGTTTTAGTTGTCCCTATGAAGATGATATGTTAAAAAAAATCTGGAAAAAAGTTTGTAATAGGAAACATTAAAATTGTGGAATATTACTGTCATTAAAGACCTACTTGCCATGCCAGTAGTCTTTGCGTTTAGAAACTCCTATCATTTATGCCATGATAAATAGGACCTCTTCCCAGCATGAGACTTGGGTATTTGAGTTACCTCACTCGATTATCAATGTAGTTAATCCAGGTTGATCAAGCTGTATTCAAACCTTGGCTTCAATGTATGTAAAATAGGATTATGAGTGTCTAGCCTAACTACTTTACAAAGTGCTCCTCTGTCTCACATAATCATTTCTACGTTTTCAGCTTTGTCACCCACAACACTCTCTACTTCCCTGCTGGGTTCCATAACTCATTGCAAGGGCCCCACAAAGCTCACAGACAATGCTGCTCAGATTATGGAGTTTACTGTGGAAGTTAGTAGGTTACAGTCACGGTGAGGACGGTTCTGGATATAGTTGTTCAGTCTGGCCATGTTACAAGCTTTTAAAACACTGCTAATGCATGTGCAGATGGCATGCCTCTCTGTTGTAAGTCTCAACTGGGAGGTTTGAGCATTGAAATCACCCACTCTGTGTATCGGCAAACCCAGCTCCCTGAATTAAGTGCTCAGAGGGACCCCACTCTACAAGCAGCCTCTTGCCCCAAAGCAGTTAACTGTATTTGCTTTGTGGGCTGCAAAAATTCCATGCTCTGTCTCCTCATTCTGCTGCAGAAGTTCCCTGGTAATTCCTCTGGTGTCAAAGCTGTCTCCCAAACCAAGGAAGATCCCTGGACAGGGATTTCCAGGTACAGAAATGTGCTCCACTCCTGGCTCTTGTTGTTGTGGAGAACTTACACCTTCCTGCTTCTGAGATGGTTCTCTTCATACCCAGTACGACGGCAATCACTCGCAGCTCAATCTCCTCATACAATCAGTATCTTCCCTACACTCTTATCCAGACCCATCAGGGAAAAGTCCTTTGGTGAGAGTTACTAAGACTGGCTAGAACAAGCATATTAAAAAATCCACTTCCCTACACCGGGATTCTATAAGAAAAACATTTAGACCTTTTGGGAATATATAACATTCTGAAAAAAATCTCTTACATTAATCTCTTAAATTTGAACTTATGTTTTTAAATAATAGGCAGATGAGAAAGAAAATTCCCATGAAAGGGTTTGTTGCTCTCCTCTCAGGCAATAGATGCTGGGTCTGGCTAACTGACAAGCTTTCTATTGTAGTCTGGTCCCCTCAAATTAGAACTAAAATTATACGAGCTAGGCAAAACCATTTTGAGCATGAACTATACATGCTAGGTCCATCTAAGATGATTCTGATCCTGTTCCTTGCTGACTAAATTTGCTTTCTAATGTTCCTTTCTGCTTTATCCTTTATCTCATTGGGTTTTTGTTTTGCAGCGATTGCTTTCTAATACATTTTCTGTAATACACATGCATTTGTAAAATTTGGACTACGAGCATTTAAGGATGCATAGATTTAAAGTCAACCTAGTTCATGGTTACAAATGAATATGGTACCAGATGAATGTGATTATTGTGTGTAGGGTGGTGGGGGTAGTGGTGGTGGTTATGATCAGAAAAGCACACTGTTACTTTTTAGAAACGCACATAAAAAAGTATGAATTTGTGGGTGTAATGAAAATTGCTCAGAATTATTGAAGCAACTAAATGATAGAATTTGTGTAATTCTACAATTAAGGTTTTATTACTTTGAAAGGTAGCAAAAAGCTCCAGCAAAGATGGAGTAAGAGGGCTTGCACACCAGGCTAACAAATACCCTCCTTCTATCCCCATACCAAACTATAATAAAATTGGACAAAATATTTGAAATAATAATTTTCAAACATTATGGAAATGGTAGTACAAATATCCTAACAAAGAAAATGTCCAAGACAGAATACTATGAGGAGGAAGCTGCAGAAGCCTACCCTTGAGGTTTGGGCTGAATTCTGATGTGTGCATGGGTAAGAGGAAACTACCCAAGGGCCCAAAAAAGATCCAATAGAAAGGGAAAGGTAAGGGAAACTTTACTCACACAAAGCTGGGACTAGTCCACTCATGCCCCCTCCATGATACCAGTAAAACTTCATTGAGTATATTTTACAAAAATGTGACATTTTAGTAATATGATGAAATCAGATTAGGAGAGAGGCTCGATCAGATTAACCAGGAAGACAGATTCAACTGCTTTGGTCTTGGTTGAGCAACACTTGAAAGAGAGTTTTCACATCTGATTATTCTAAACAGCAACAAAAAGTCCCCAGGCAGTATTTAAAGGAAAGCAACAAAACCCAGAAATTAACAGCATAAAATTCACAATACCTGGAAGAAAACAAGAGTGTATGACCGATAAGAGGGAGAAAAGTTAATGATTAGCAATATGCCCAGAAATAACGAAAAAGGGAGAGATAGCAGATGAACTTGTAAAGAGGCTGAGGTAGCGAAAATGAAAATGGTATAAACAAGAACCTGATATAAAGAGAAATGAAAGAGAGGGTCAGAGCAATTGGCATTTAGCAACCCAAACAAGTGAAATGGCAATAATACAATGAAAGGCACACTCAGCTGGATTGTCAGCAACTGAACAACGCAGAAACGAAGTGATGCCATCTTTCCCACTTCACCACTTCTGAGCAGATTTTATAGTGATTGACTTTTCTCCTAGAAATTGTCACTGATGGCAGTATAGAAATGTAAACACTGCAACATAAAATGCAAAGTAAAATAAAATAGAAGATAAACACTGAAAATAATACATATAGTATCAATGGCCTATGGGATGGTATCAAGCAATCAAGGTATATGTGATACAAGTCTGTGAGGGATTGTTGAAGGGGAAAAAACATATGACTCATAAAAACTGAGATATTTTGACAATTATAAGAATAACAGACATTAAAAATTATTTAAAGAAGAATATATTGTGTGAGTTAAAGCATAAATACAGTAAAATGTATGATAACTATAGTTCAGAGGACAAGAAAACATAGAGCTAGGATGCCATATGGCATTTCTATAGCATATCTGAAGTGATATAGTTTTGGAATTTGAAACTGATAAATATAAGGGCAAGTAAAAAACATTGCTACCGGGGCTCTGGTTCTACAGTCATGATTTTGGTCCTTCGGGGTTTTTGTTTGTGGTGTTTATTTTGTTCCTGAAACTAAAAGAACATTTACAAGGAACAGTTTGAGTCCATCAAGGATGGTAAAGCTGCTGTTTTTAACAAGGTGTAAATCAATATTTTTCTTTAATAAACATTTCTGTGGTTTTTCACTTACTTTTGTACATGTTGAAAATTCCAAAGCAATCACTAAGAAATAAAAAAAGAGGTTTATCTTCTATAATATTAGTTGACATAAACCAGATTCATTTTTAAAAACAACGAAGAGGAGTGTGAAATGGAGAAAAGTAGCAAGATACTAGATTTAAGCTCAATAATTACCTAAAATGCAAATAGCCTGCACAAGTCAAGTGAAAAGTCAAATTTGCATATTGGACTAAAAATAAAAGACAGAAAAGACCAAGTGCACATTGTCCATCAGCAACCCGCTTATGATGCTTAAGGTTGTATGTCAACTTGGCTGGGTTATGATTCTCAGTAGTTTAGTAGATACAATGTATTAATTGTTCAGGATAAGATCTGATATAATGTAGTCATCTCCACAATGAGAACTGCTATGCCTAGCTAATTATTTAAAAGGGAGTATCCTTGGAAGTATAAACTGCTTCCAATATATTTAGACAATCTGGAAAATCTAACTTACTTTTTGTTGGCTCTGGACCTTGCATCTGATGCATCATCTGACCTCTGATTCTTTGAAATTGAGCCACGAGTCTGTCGTATCACCTGCCATCAACAGCTTGCCCTTTTACCCACTGACCTTGGATTAATATGCCTCTGCAGCCAGTGGCCCGCTACTTGACCTACCACTCTTGGGTTTGTAAGACCCTGCAGCTACATGTGTCAGAGGAAGCCTCCTGCCTGACATCTGACTTTGAACTTGCCTGCCTCTACAAGTGCATGTGCTCACTGGTAGATAGCTTTCTATTTATATGTACATACATGAACTTTACTTTATTGTTTTTCTATAGAACCCAGCCTAAAATGCTATAAAAATATAAACACACAGGCATGAGAAAACTAATCAAGTTTGGAAAAGAGATACATGATGCAGACCATAACCAAATTAATTCAAATAGTTATATTAATATCAGAATAGTAGATTTAAGAACAAGATATGTAACAATAGATTAGGTGAAGATTTAATAATGATAAGGTGGTAAATTAATAAAGAGGATATAACAGTTTCTAAATAAACGTAAAGATTTTTGAACTGGTTCATTCTAATTTGACCTTCTGCTGAGAATCTGCCTTTCCACATTGATTTTGGATCCACAGTCAATGTTCATGGAAGCATCAATCAGTAAATAAGTGACTTCTTACATTGGGAACATCTACTGCATAAGATGTCCTTAAAGTTTGGAAGAGCAAATATGAGGACTAGGAGGTGCCTGACTCAAGAAAACCATGATGTTTTCACCCATCTCATATGCATGTGAAACCTGGACAACGAATAAAGAAGAATAAAGAACTGATGCATTTGGATTATAGTGTTGATGAAGAACATTGAAAGAAAGGCCGCGGACTGCCAGAAGAACAAATAAATCCACATTGGCTAATGTGCTGGCAGATGCTCCTTAGAGGCAAGAATGCTGAGATTTCGTTTCATGTACTTGGGACATGTTATTGGCAGAGCCAGTACTTGGAAAAGGATACAGTGCTTGACAAAGTAGAAGGGCAACAACAAAAAGGAGGATCATCCAGGAGATGGATTGATACAATGGCTGAAAAATGGGCTCAAACATAACAATTATGAGGATGGTGCAGGAGGATGCTAAGGGTGGGAATACCATCTAACAACATCAATCCCAAATATATTAAACCAGAATTATATTAAATCTAACAACATCTACAGAAGAGTCATGCATTCATTAAAAAAAAAAAAGCCCATATGGCTTATAAAGATCACTTGAGGATTTCATTGAAGTATAGATTCTAACTCAGTGTATGTAGGATAAAACACTGCCATCAAGCCAACTCTGACTCATAAAGAACCTATAAGAAAGGGTACGAATGTTCCTTTGAGATTCCAAGATGATAACTCTTTATGAGAATAGAAAACATCTTCTTTCTCCTGCAGAGTGGCTTATGATTTTGAACTTCTGACTTTGTGGTGAGCAGCCCAATGCATAACCACCACACCTCCAGGGCTCTTGTATCTAGGAAAGGGAGGCAAATTCTCATCAGGGGATCAAACTGCAATGAATCATTTCAAAGCCAAGATAAAAATGGGTTTAATGATAGTCCTTCTAACTATATTAAACAAAACTAAAGAAGCTAATGGTTAAAACAATGGTGAAAATAAAAATATAGTGTCATATGGAAGGAGCCCTGGTGGTGTAGTAGGCTATGCTTTAGGGTACTAACTTCAAGATCAGCATTTCACTCACTGGGGCAGTTCTAGCCGGTCCTGTAGAGCACAGTGTTTGACTACTTCATATTTCTTTCTATTCATCTTAGAAAAAAAGAAATAATCACTTAACAGCATGACCAGGTTCCAAAGATTCGGGTGTTATGGGAAAATTTATGTTACATGAAAACGGAGAATGACTAAATCAGACGACATAATGCAGAATTATTAAATCTTTACATAGTGTCAAACAACAGAATAATGGTCTGGCTGAGTTGTCACAATCTTAACTATCACCTAGCATTACTCTTGCCTCATACCTCAACGTTATTATTGCTAGATTTATGTGGTTAATGTGCAAAATAACCAGATTTCTATTTGAATAAAAGACAAGGCATAAGTTTTGCACAAAATCTTGTACAAGAAAAGCCATAGCATGTTCATTAATAATTTCCCAAACTATTTTTTCACCATTGTTTTAAATGAGAAATGTCAGATATGAGATAGTTGATAAATGATGAGTATGCATATAGAAAATCAGTAAGGAAATAGAAGATTTGAACAGCATGCACGAGACTGTAACTCTTTATGGGAGTTAGAAAGCTACATCTTTTTCCCATGGAGCAGCTGATGTTATTAAATTGCTGAACAGTTAGTAACCCAACTTGTAACCATTATGCCATCTGGGTTCTTTAATCTTGCACTAGTGGTTTTTAAGAGAACAACACACTAAGGGCGTGCAACAGAACAGCAAGGGGAACAGAGCAACGAAGTCCCCAGGGAATATCAAAAATACACTTTGGGGCTGTGACATGACACCCCATCAGAATCAACGGGAAAATACTCTGAAAGGTCAACAAACAGACCATGAACTATTTACAGGCTTGTCTTTTACTTGTCGTTGGTTTTTGCTGTTGTTATTATTATTTTGTTGCTTTGTTTTGCTCTGTCTTGTTTTTGTGTGCATATTATTGTGTCCACAGGTCTCTCTAGATAAAATAAGTGGGATAAACAATCTTCAGGAGAAAACAACAGGACTGAGGGTTCCCAGGGGGACATGGAAGAGGGTAATGCCAGGGAAAGGAAGTGGGTGTTAACAAACCCAGGGACAAGGAAACAACAAGTGATCAAAAATCTATGATGAAGAGGGTGTACCAGGCCTGGTAGGGCTTGATCAAGGGCAATGTAACCGAGAGGAATTACTAAAACCCAAATGAAGGCTGAACATGATAGTAGGACAAGAGGAAAGTGAAAGGAAACAGAGGAAAGAACTAGGAAGCAAAGGGCATTTATAGAGGTCTAAATACAGGCATGTGCATATGTAAATATATTTACATATGATGATGGGAAAATAGATCTATGTGCACATATTTATAGGTTTGGTACTAAGGTACCAGATGAACACTGGGCCTCTACTCAAGTTCTCCCTCAATGCAACAACACTGTGTTCTATTAAACTGATATTCCATGAAACTCACCTTCCCGGCATGATTGCTGAAGTAACAAAGCAGGTGCATAATCAAATGTGGTGAAGAAAGCTGCTGGTGCCCGGCTATGAAAAGATTTAGTGTCTGGGGTCTTAAAGGCTTGAAGATAAACAAGTGACCATCTAGCTGAGAAGCAACAAAGCCCACATGGAAGAATCACAGTAGCCTGTGTGATCATGAGAAGTTTATAGGATCAGGTATCAGGCATCAAAGAACAAAAACTCATATCATTGTGAATGAGAGGTAGTGCTGAGTGGAGACTCAAAGCCCATCTGTAGGCAACAGGACATCCCCTTACAGAAGGGTGGCAGGGAGGAGACGAGCCAGTCAGGGTGCAGTATAGCACCAATGAAACACACAACTTTCCTCTAATCTTTAATGCTTCCTCCCCCCAGCTATCATGATCCCAATTCTACCTTACAAATACGGCTAGACCAGAGCATGTAAATTGGTACAAATAAGAGCTGAACACGGAATCAAGGACAGATAAACCCCTCCGGAACAATAATGAGGGAGGGTGGGGTGGAAAGGGGGAACCAATTACAGGGATCTACATATAACCCCCACCCTGGGGGTGAAGGGGGACATCGATCAGTGTAAGACATGACAAATAATAATAATTTATAAATTATCAAGGATTCATGAGGGAGGGTGAGAGATGGAGTGGGAAAAATGAGGAGCTAATACCAATAGCTCAAGTAGAAAGAAAATGTTTTGAGAATGATGATGGCAACAAATGTACAAATGTGCTTCACTCAATGGATGTACGTATGGATTGTGATAAGAGTTGTATTAGCCTCCAATAAAATGATTAAAAAAAATAAGAGAAAATCAACCTTAGAAAATATAAGAGCATTTAAATCATACAAAGTATCTTATCATATTGCAAAAGAATTAAATTGGAACTTAAAGACAAGATATATAGTAGAATAAATTAAGTATATTTCTCAATAAATTATGACTCAACAGGAAATTACAATGTATTTTAGTTTAATGAAAATTAAGACATGACATATGGAAGTATATGAATAAGGACTAAGTGTTCTTAGGCAAACATTAACATTAAATGATTATATTTAACAGATATGACAGTATCCCCCAATTGATCTTAAATTCTGTCTTAAAATGTTAGAAGAGAATGATGAGCATATTAGTAATTTGTCAGAAATATGTTCCACTAGTGATTATGGTAATGATTGTACAACTCATCTTGATATGAACTATTAAATTGTATGCCATATGGAGGAAGTGACAATAAAATGGTTTAAAAATTCATCAGAAATAAATAAAAAAGAAAAGTGTTTAAAGCCACCTGTGAACAAATTAATGTAGAAAACGTTAATGACATCAAAGTTGGTTTCTTGAGCATGTTAATAAATAATTGGTAATCACAAGTTCAAGCTGAAAATGAAAAGAGTAAGGGATCAAATAACAATAATGACAAATATCAAGAATTAAAGAAAAGATAGTATTTAAATTTATACTGATATTAAAAGGATAATATAAAGATATGATCAAGATCATGTCAATGAAGACAATAATGAAGATTTAACAGATACTTTTATTGAAAGATGCCAAATGCCAAAGTTCGTTGCAGAATAAATAGCATGAATGAGTCTTTATTTATTAAATAATTTGAGCACATAGTTGTAATATTTAAAGAGGTCTTTTGCAATGGATTTGCTCAATGCAATATTTAGTTAGTTTTTTTTAATCATCTGCTGCCATGAGTATTGATTGTGGATCCAAGTAAAATGAAATTCTTGACAACTTCAATATCTTCATCTATCATGAGGTTTCTATTCATCCAGGAGTGATGATTTTTGTTTTTCTTTCATGTTGATGTATAACAGACTAACAATAAATTATTAAGATTTGAAAATTGAATAGATAATTTACACAAGAAAAAGTATGGATAAAAAAGCCCACATGGAAGAACATATCAGCCTGTGTGATCACGAGGTGTAGAACGGATCACTGAAGACAAATAGGTGCATAAGCAAATGTGGCGAAGAAAGGTGATGGTGCCCAGCTATCAAAAAGTATAGCGTCTGGGGTCTTAAAGGCTTGGAAGGTAAACAAGCGGCCATCTAGCTCAGAAGCAAAAAAGCCCAATGGAAGAACATATCAGCCTGTGTGATCACGAGGTGTCAAAGGGATCACTGAAGACAAATGGGTGCAT
>NW_022106463.1:2880858-2883155 GCF_000313985.2 Echinops telfairi | reverse complement strand
TTGTGATAAGAGTTGTATGAGCCCCTAATAAAGTAGACATGTAAAAAGATACTCAACAGGATCATCAGTCACTGGGGTCATGATAGTGGGGGGTGGGGCACTAAAGAACTAGAGGACTGTTGTGTGTCATCGGTGCTGTACTACACCCTGGCTGACTCATCCCTTCCTTGTGACCCTCCTGTGAGAGAATGGCAACATATATACAAATGCGCTTGGTACAATTGATGTGGATTGTTATAAGATCTCTTTTTAAATGATTTATTAAAATTAAAAATATTAAAAAATAATAAAGTACCATAAGTCACCGAGAAAATACAATCAATACCATAATGAAATACTCTTTCACACCTAATGAATGAAGTAATTCATGAATCATGGTGGGGTAGTGGTTACATACTGGGCTGTTAAAAACAAGGGCAACAACTTAACACCACCATCTGCTCTATGGGAGAAAGGTGAGGCTTTCCACTCCTTTAGAGTTACAGTGCAGGAAATCCAGATGGATTATGCTATTCTTTTCTTACAGGGGGTCTAAGAGTTGTCATCAACTCAGTGGCAATCTCTTTAAACATTTTAACCTGAATTGAGTGAAGGTTTACAGAGCAGATCATCCATTTCACATTCGATGATTCATGCATGTCTTGTTTCAAAGTATTCATCCACTGCAATGCCCTCAGTCTTTTGATCTCTTGACTGCTGCTTCCAAGAGCATTGATTGTAGATTCAAGCAAGACAGAATCCTTGACAAATTCAATCTTTTCTCCATTTATAATGATTTTATCTATTGGTTCAGTTGTGAGGATTTTGGTCCTCTTTACATAGATTTTTTTTTTTAATCATTTAATTAGGGACTCATACAACTCTTATCACAAACCATACATACATCAATTGTGTAAAGCACATTTGTACATTCATTGCCCTCATCATTCTCAAAACATTTACTCTCCACTTAAGCCCCTGGCATCAGCTCCTCATTTTCCCCCTCCTTTCCCACTCACCTCCCACAAGAACACTTGATAAATTATAAATTATTATTTTGTCATATCTTGCACTGTCCAACATCTCCCTTCACCCACTTTTCGGTTGTCTGTCCCCCCGCTTTGTCTTCAGCGATTGTGTCAGGAAGGTGAGCATCATGGAATGCCTGTTTAATAGAACAAAGTATGCTTGCATTGAAGGAGTACTTGAGTGGAGGCCCAATGTCCATCTGCTACCTTAATATTAAACCTATAAATATATGCACATAGGTCTATTTCCCCATCCTCATATATAAATATATTTACATACCCACATGCCTGTATTTAGACCTTTATAAATGCCCTTTGCCTCCTAGCTCTTTCCTCTATTTCTTTTGACTTTCCTTTTGTCCCACTATCATGCTCAGTCTTCATTTGGTTTTCAGTAGTTCCTCTTGATTAGATTACCCTTGACCATGCCCTACCAGGCCTCCTACACCCTCCTCACCACAGATTTGGATCACTTGTTGTTCCCTTATCCCTGGGTTTGTTAACTCCACTACCTTTCCTTTTAATCCATAATGAAAGGCTGTGATCCTTGACCTTCATCAGCGTGTTTCAAGCCCTCCTCACCTTCAGCAAGCAAGGTGATGTCATTTGCATATCAAAAATTGTTACTAAACCTTCCTCTAATCCAGTGGTTCTCAACCTGTGGGTCACAACCCCTTGTTGACTGTGAATGTACCACGGTTCCTCTTGATTGTGTCATTCCCAGCATAGTAAGCCGTATGATTTTCTGATTCAACATGTCCACTACCAGTCCCATTTCAGATGTAATACATAGGTTATCAATTGTTATGCCTTTCATTTCATTTTTGATGACTCCAAATTTTTGTTGATTCATACATTCCGAGTTCCAATTATGAGAATTGTACAGCTGTTTCTTCTCACCTTGAGTTACGACCCATCAAGGAATAAAGATCCCCAAGGGTCCACTCCCACACGCTTGTCTCGATTGATTTCATCTTGATGGACTCTACTTTGAGAGAGTAACTCTTTCCAGACAAATTTTGATTGCCCGTTGACCAGAGGGGCCTATCCTCAAGCACCATCAGCGACAATGTTTTGCTTCCATTTATTAAGCCTTTCATATCTGGCAATGTTTCATAGCTGTGTCTAAAGTTTTCGGTGGATTTATATCTAACATCCTGTATATAATAACATCATTTTTTCTTTGGCCATTTTTAAGAATTTTGTCATTATTATTGTTAAATACCTAAGAGTATTTTCCCTTGCTGTCATCATGAGTAAGTCTTGCTGTACTTTTTGTACATTGTTGTT
>NW_022106463.1:2877193-2880384 GCF_000313985.2 Echinops telfairi | reverse complement strand
GTCAGGCACACCTTAGTCCTTTAAGTAACATCCTTGCTCTTCAATACTCTGAAGAGGTCCTGTGTAGCAGATTTACCTAATGCAATTTGTCTTTTTAATCTCTTGACTGCTTATTCTATGAGCATTGACTTGAATATCCAAGCAAAATGAAATCCTTGACAAGTTCAGTTGTGAGGAGCTTGGGTTTCCTTGCATTGAGTTGTAATCCACACTGAAGGCTACAATCCTTGATCTTCATCAGCAGGTGCTTCAATTCCTCCTCACTTTCAGCAAGCAAGGCTCTGTCATCTGCATACCACAGGTTTCTAATAAACCTTCCTCCCATCCTGATGCCACATTCTTCTCCCTATAATCCAGCTTCTCTGATGATTTTCTGAGCATACAGATTGAACAAGTATGGTGAGAGGATAAAACCCAATGCTTATATTTTCTGATTTTAAATCAGACGGCATTCCCTGGTTTTGTTGTCTAACTGCCTCTTGATCTATGCAAAAGGTCCAAGTGAGCGCAGTGCCGTGTTCTGGGGTATCCACAATACACTGTGGATACCCCAATCCTCAGGGGTATCCACAGTGTATTGTGGTCCACACAGTCAATCGCCTTTGCACAGTCAATGAAACACAGTCAACATCTTTCTGGTTTCCCTGATTTAAGCCAAGTTCTTTGTGACAACAGCAATGCTATCCCTTGTTCCACATCTTCTACTGAATTATTCTGAACTTCTAGCAGCTCCCTGTCGATGCAATGCTGCAACTGCTGTTTTATGATCTTAAGCATAATTTCACTTGTATGCAATATCAATGATATCGTTCTATATTTTGAGCATTCAGTTGGGTCACCTTTCTTTGGAATGGGGCAAATATGGATCTCTTTTAGTCAGTGGGCCAGGTAGCTGTCTTCCAAGTTTTCTGGCATGGGCTTCTTTAGCTTTCTGAAGCATTTCAATGGGTCCTCTGTCAATCCCTGGAGCCCTGTTTCTGGCTAATGAATTCGGTGCAGTTTGAACTTCTTTGTTCAGTGCCATCCATTCTTACTTAAATGCTCTCTTCTGAAATGGTGGGATGTCGACGACTTTTTGATACAGTGACTCTGTTATTCTTTCCATTTTCTCTTGCTGCTTCCTGCATCATCCAATATTTTGCATATAGAGTCTTTCAAAATTGCAATTGGAGGCTTGAATTTTTTCTAGAGTTCTTTCAATAACAGACATGCTGAGCATGTTCTTCCCTTTCGGTTTTCTAATTCTAGCCCTTGCACATTTCATTGCAATATTTGAGCTGACCTTTGAAATGTTCTGTTTAGACCTTGGTTTTATCCTTTCTTCCATTTGTGTTAGGTACTCTAAGATCAATAGCAAGTTTCAGAGTTTCTTCTGGCATACACTTTGATCTTTTCTTTCTTTGCTGTCTTTTTAGTGACCTTTTGGTTTCTTCTTGAACGATAGTCTTGATGTCCTCCCATAGCTCATCATCCAGTCTTCTGTCATTAGTGTTCAAGGAGTCAAATCTGTTCTTGAGATGCTCTGAAAATTCAAGTGAGATAGACTCAAGGTCGTGTTTTGGCTCTTGTGGAGTTAATTTCCCCCTCCAGCATCACAAACTTTTTACGAGCAATCGATGTTCTGTTCCACAGGGGGACCTGGTCTATTTTTAGCTGCTGATATTGAGCTTCTCCATCATGTCTTCCACAGTTATAGTCCATTTTATTTCTGTTCATTCCATCTCCTGGAATTACATGTGTATAGTCACCTTTTGTGCTTTTGACAAAAGGTATTTATTATGAAAAAGTTGTTGGTTTTGCAAACTTCTATCATTTGATCTCCTGTTTCATTTCTATCACCAAGCCCACATTTTCCAACTATTGCTCCTTCTTTTTTGTCTTCAACTTTTGCATTCCAATGGCCAATAACTATCAATGCACCTTGATTTCTGGTTTGAACAATTTCTGAATGAAATCCTTGGTAAAATTCTTCACTTTCGTCATCACCAACTTTTGAGGTTGGTGCAGAAATTTGAATAATAGTTATATTGATTTGATTTCCTTATAAGTGGGGAGATATAATATGATCACAGATAGCACTGTACTTCATGATGGATTTTCCAGCATCTTTTCCAACAATGCATAGTCATCCCTCTTGATTGTGTTATTCCAGCCATAGAACATCTTTTGATTTTCTGATGCCAAATGACCAATACCATTCCAGTTCAGCTCACTAATGACTTTTTTATCTTAATCTTTTTGCATTCCATTGAATTTTTGACCACTTCCAATTTTCCTATATTCATCCTTTACACATTGAAAAGTCCCAATCATTAGATTTTTGTAGTTTTTTCTCTTTACTTTAAGTAGTACTCCCTCAGCTAATGAAGATTCTGAAGGCTCCATGCCCACAGAGCTTACCGGACTCAAATCACCGTGGTTGACTCCTCTCCAAGAAGTCATTTCCTCTTCAGTCACATTTCAAATGCCCTCAGACTCGGGGGTGCCCTTCTGCCTGAGGTATTTCCGACAACATTCTGCTTCCTTTGTGTAGGCTTTCAGTATTTGAAAATGCTTTAAAGCTATGCATAAGTTTTTTAACTGCTTATTTCTCCAAAATGGTGGGTTTACTTCTTCATTGTCGATTATTAGTCTCAAAGCGCCCTGAAACCTGTTCACGTTGGGTGACCCGATTGGCATTTGAAATACCAGTGACATGACTTCACGCATCACAGCAAATCCCAAGCCACCAAAGTAGGACAAACTGACGGACAAGTGGTGGTACTTTTTATATGCGTAAGCTAATTTTTCTTCCATATTTAGGTAATCTTTTGGCCTTATTTCCTCAAATACTCCTGTTTGTCTTTGTCTCTTTTTTTGAAAGTCCCAATTAATATATTTTGATGGCTTGATATCAAAGATTTCTAATGCTCTTTTTAACCTTTTAATTTTATTATTCATTTTAAGTAATCTCTATCTTCAAAAATACTAAATCTTTCTTTTAGAACTCTAATTTTCCATTGATCTCACTCAGTTAATTTTTATTTCCAGTTGATTTCTTTTCAGATCATTTTATTTCACTGTTGATATTTGCTGTCCTTTTACTTATTGATAATATCTACTTATTTATTTTTTAACAAATTCAATTTTCTTTTGTTTAAACATGCACCTACAGACAGCCATGTGGATGTTTCTGTGTGTGTGTGTGTGTG
>NW_022106463.1:2856206-2876242 GCF_000313985.2 Echinops telfairi | reverse complement strand
GAAATCCGATCTCTCGCACGTTGAGCAAGTCAGGGTCTTCTTGCCCCGGCTCTTCTCTGCCATTTCTTGTCTCAGTAGCTGAGGAGGATGCTCACCACCCGACAACTAGAAAACCCGAGAGGTACAAGCCTTACCAGTGCATTACAGGTTTGGGAAATGAAAATCAAGTAAACGAGTTTCCCTTCAGGTTAGTGTGCTCACGGAAGATGGAGTTGGAAAGTTTCAGAAGTGAAATGATCAGTTTTCACCGTTATTTTCTGCATGACCTCTGGGCTATGAGCGGAAGTCCAGCTGTCTTACCTACAAGTAGGATAGCAATCCCTTCCTGTTTGGCTTTTCTTTCTCTGTGTCTACGTTTTTCTCTCACCCGTGTCGTCCAAGACTGGTCAACAATCAGGTTATTCTTTCTTCCTCCAAGCGTTATGCTCAGGTTCTCAGACCCTCTCCCGATGTGCTCATGACGCTGTAGACCCTTCAAAGGAAGAAGAGTCAAAGCGTGCTCTTTGACACTACATGTCACTGCATTCTCTTCTTTTCACCTATACTGCTTCCTTCGGCTTCTCTGCTCGGCTCAGTGGGAGGACTTATTACTGGGAATGACCATATACGATATGTGTCCTCTTTTTCATCGTCCACTTGTATTTTCTAAATACAAGGTGACCATTTCCCCTAATACGTACAGCATGTTAGGCATGTAGTTGTATGAACAGGAGCCCTGGTGGTGTAGTGATTTCAAGTTAAGCTGTGATCCGCAAGGTCAGTCATTCGAAACCAGCCATCCTGTGGAAGAAAGATGGGCTTTCTACTCCCGTGAAGACTTAGTCTCAGAAACCTACAGGAGTAGTTCTACCCTGTCGTATAAGGGTGGCTATGAGTCGGCATTGACTCGATGACAATGGGTTTTTGTTTGTATGATTTGATTAATTAATGTGTATATTCATGTAAGTACTGCCACACTCAAGATACAGAAATGTCCATCATGTGTGTCGATTCTTTCATTCCCCTCATTAATCAAGCTGCCTCTCTACATTTTCCCTGGGAAACTTATAGCATGCTTTATGCTAGATTGAAACTCAAAGCCTCTGAGTGGATTGTGACTCATAGCCACCCTATATATCGTGTTTCCAAAGCCATACGTCTTTATTGGATCAGATAGCCTCTTCTTTCTCCTGTGGACTGGCTGGTGCATTTGAATCACCAGTCTTGTGGTTAGCGGTCTAATGCTTACCCATTAGCACCACCAGGGCTCCTCTTATGCTGAAGATCCTATAATTAATTCATACATTATGTAGTCTGTTGTGTCGGACTTTATTCACTCAGCATAATGTTTTGGAAACTTCTCCATGCTGATGGGTTAGTTCATGCATTCTCTCTCTGCAATGTATTCTGGTTTCCAGTCTACAAGTCTCATAGCATATTTTGTTAAATTAACCTATACATAGGTTGATAGTTTATGGTGATTTTTAAGTACTATTTCTTTTAACATTTTATTTCCTAATGTATAATTGACTCAAGATCCTTGCTTTGTAGGCACCTTTTTCCCCAGAGGAAATCCACTAATTTAGTTATTTGTTTTCCTTCGAAATTCCTTAGGATCTTCTACACATCATGGTTTCTGTGGATAAATATAATGCTACTTTTCTTTTCTAATCTGTATGATTTTAATTTCTCTTTCTTGTCTCATTGCAGAGTGAGACAATGTTAATATAAGTGAAAAGAGAGGACCTCCCCGCCTGGTGTCAAATGATTTAAAAGGGGGACAGTGGAAAGTTTGACTATTACATATAATTTAACTAGCTGTTTCCCAACTGTCCACGATGATATCGCAGGGCAACTTCCTCCTTTTCGACTTTTGTTAGACTGTATTTCTCATTTTTAAATAATACGTTTCTGTTGAGTTTTGTCAAATATTTCCGCATGTTTTGAAGTGGAGCTCTCTTCTCTCACTGCCATCAAGTCAGTGCTGACTCATAGTGACGCCCTGCGGGTTTCTGACACTGTAACTGTCCAAGAGAGTAGAAATCCCAGTGCTTCTCATGAAGAGCTATTGGTTTTGGACTGCCAATCATGTGGGTCACGGCCCAATGGGTAGCCTCTGCTTCACCAGGGCTCCATATAGCTCTGCTAGCATAGTTCATTAGGGGGATTTATTTTTAAGTGTAATCATATATTGCAGATAACTCTGCAGGGATATATCAGTTTAAAATAATGGTTAGGTTGAATTTGGTAATGTTTCATTAGGATATTTGGTATATGTTCATGAGTGATATTATTCTGTAGTATTCTTTTCTTATAATTTTTTGCAGGATTTTTACTACCAGAAGAATAGTGATCTCAAAGTATGGTAAGATGTATTACATTTTTTCTCATTTTCTAAAAGACTAAGACATAAAGTTTTAAGAAATTATTTTTTTTAATGAGCTGATACCACAGGCTCAAGTAGAAAGAAATTGTTTTGAAAATGATGATGGCAATAAATGTACAAATGTGCTTGCCACAATGGATGTATATATGCATTGTGATAAGAGCTGTGTGATCCCCCAGTAAAATGATTTAAAAAAATAAGAAAAAGAAATGATTTATGCTTAAAAAAATCACTGCTTAAATTTTTGGCAGAATCCACCACCAAATCTACTTGTCCTGGAATATACATTATAATTTTTATAGAGATTAAAATTCTTTAATAGACATAGGCTTTTGTAGATTTCACTCTTTTTTCCCTTTCAATTTGGGTAATTTGCATCTTTCAACAAAATGTATCCATTTCAATTAAGTAACCAAACTCATTGAATAAAATCATAAACATTGATCATTATTTTACCTTTCTTCTATTGTTGGTCAGTTTTTATCAATTTACCTTTGGGTTTCACAGATTTTATCTATTTCATTGGTGGCTGGTGGCTGGTTTTGCTTCTTCTATGCCCATGAGTTGGTTCCAACTCACAATGACCTCATGTACACCAGAACATGACTCTCGGTCATTCCTGTCTTTAACCCATTGCTGCAATCATTGTGTGACTTCATCTTGGGGGGGTTCCTCTTTTGCTGATCTTCTTTGCCAAGCATGGTGCCTTCTCTAAAGATTGGTCACTTCTGATGAGAAGAAGTCCAAAGTTTAAACATGACAAGTCACTATCCTGGTTTCCATGGAGTATTTTGGCTGTGTTTCTGCCATGACTGACTTATTTCTTCTTCTGGTGGTCCAGGGCATATTTAATATCCTCTATCAACACCATAATTCAAAGGCATCACTTCTTCTTTATCCTTCCTTACTCATTGTCCAGCTTTTGCATGAATACGAGATAATTGAAACTACCATGGCTTGGCTTTGAAGCATCTTAGTCTTGTGACAGCTACAATTCTGAGCATTTTAAAGAGCTCTTTTGTATCAGACTCATCCAAAACAACACAGCATTGATTTCCTGGCTGCTGCTTCCGTGGATGCTGGCTGATGAAAGTAAAATGAAATAATTGGCAATTCAGCATTTAATTCATTTATCATGCTATTGCTTATTGGCCCAGTTGGGAAGCTTTTTTTTCCCCTTTATGTACAAGTGTGATTATACTCAAGGCTGTATTCTTTGACCTTCTTCTATAAGGACTTCAAGTCTGGATGCTCATTCTTGGAATCATTTCCCATCATTTTTTATGAACCACACGGTCAAACAAGTGGCTGGTAAAATGCAGGTAAGTGTATTCCTGGCGCCTTTGGTCAGGATCAAATGTCAGCAGTATCTCCTGTTCTAGATCCTCTTCTGAATCTGGCTTGAATGTCTGGCAGTCCTCTGTAATTGTACTGCCAAAATAATTTTAAACTATCCTCAACAAAATTTTACTTGCATGCAATATTAATGATATTGTTCGGTAATATCTACCATCTGTTGACTCAGCTTTCTTTGAAATGGGACAAATATGCTTTTTTTTTCCAACCAGAGGATCAACTTACAAATATCTTAGCATAAACAGAGGAGTACCTCTAGTACTGCATTCATTTGTAGAAACGTTTCTATCAACATTCTGCCAATTTCTGAATATTTGTGTTTTTCTTTTGCTTATGCCTTCTATGCAGGTTGTACTTCTTTCAGTACCATCAATTCTTGGTCCTCTGCTACGTCCTGAAATAGCTGAATGTCAACCAAATTGTTTGATACCCTTTGGTGCATAGCTGTGCATAATATTTTACTTGTTTCTTCCTGGACTTCCTTGACAATTTCTGTTCAGCTTTTTTGCCTCATCGTTTCTCCTTGTGGTTTTAGCGATTCTCAATTCAAGGAGCACGTTGCAGCGTCTCCTCTGATGTCCACTCTGTCTTTTCTTCTCTTTTAAGTGACCTTTGGCCTTCTTCATGCACGATGACTTTGATGTTCTCCCTTAACTCATTTGGTCTTTGGTCATTATTGTTCAACATATCCAATCTGTCTATACACTCCCTGTACTGTGAGCTACACTGTAGGGCGTGTTTTTGCTCCTGTGGACTTGTTTTAATTATAATTTACTTCAACTCGAACTTGCTTGTGATCTGCTCCACAGTCAGTCTCTGGCCTTATTCTGACAAATGATATTGAGATCCTCCATCATCTCTCTTGACAGATATAGATATTACTTTTGGCTCTTCTTTCTGGTGAGGTGCATGTGTATAGGTGCTGTTTGTGTTGTTGAAAAGTGCAGTTTACAATGAATACATCAAGGACCTTGAAAGATTCTATTACGTGATCTCCAGGATTGTCTCTGGTACCAAGGTCAGGTTTTCCAACTGCTGTTTCTTCTTCATTTCAACTTTCATATACCAATTACTAATAATTATCCACACACCGTGATTGGATGTGTTTGACCAATTTCAGACTGAAAAGTTGGTAAAAATCTTGAATTTCTCTAGATTGACATTAGTAAGAGTGGGTGGGTAAGTGTGTTAGGCAGGGTTCCTTAGAGAAAACAAAAACAGGATACTTACAATTTCTATGGTTAGGTTTACATAGTGAGAACGAATGTAACAGCTAATTTGTCCGCACAACAGTACAGAGGGCTCAGTTCAACTCACTTTTGTGGAACAGTTAATATATTGGACCTCCTTCAACTCACATGGGCTGCTAGGTCCAAGGTCAAGGAAGCAGACAGCAGAGTCTTCCCTTGGGCAAGGCAGCCAGAAGACAGAAAGGTGGGTCAGCAACAGTCAGTAGCACCGGAACTTAGCAAAGCAGGCTCCAGTGGGATATCGAATTCAAGTGAAGCACAGTAACAGAATCCACCAGCTGCAAACTCAAGCGATGTACGCACCCGCAGCATGGTGAAGCCGGTCTCAGAGGAGCCTCAAAAACTAGCGACGTGATCCGCTGGTCGGCTTGGCTCACAAATAGTGTAGCTCACAGGCTGAGGCAGAGAACTAGCTAAAGCAGCCAGCATACTGGTCCCATCACCAGGAAGCAGGAGAGATATGGGATGCTGGCTGACTTCATTTTTCTCGGTCACCCTCCACTCAAGCTGCGACCTGATCAAACTCTACCCACATGTTCCTGTTGGCTTCGTTGGCACAACAGACCTAACTATCACAGCATATTTGAATACTATGCATAGTAATTGATCTTCCATGTAGACTTTTGGGTCTTATCCTATCCTTGGCAGCATTGTATTTCAGAATAGGCTTTTGGAAATTTTTACACATATATATTTTTAACAATGATAATGCAATACCATTCTTTTTTGAATTCATCTTCTCAGCATAGAAGATTGTGATTGAAAATTACCAGTACATCTATTTCAGCTCACAAATTTGCAGGATATTGCTCTATGTGTTTCATTTCATTTTTGATGAGCCTTACTACATATAGTCTACATTTTGATTATTGATGGCTGTTTACAGCTGTTTCTTGTCATGTATGCTCACGATGCACCAACAAAGGGAGACCTCAAATGATTCTATCTGCCTACGTCCCTAAGGTCTGTTCTGTTTCAGGTGAGCAGCTTTTTCTCAGTCGTATTTTGAGAGCATTCCAACCGGAAGGGTGATCTGCTGGCACTGTGTGAGATAGCATTCTGCTTCTCCCAGGGTTTCAGTGGCTCATGTTGCAGCAGTGGATCATTTCTTACTTCTTCTTCATCATAGCCAGGAATCTCTGTTGAAACCTGTCCACCACAGGCGACCCTACTGGGATTTGAAGTACAAATGGCATAGCTTCCAGCATAACAGTAATTTGCAAGTTCAACCACAGTTGAACAAAATGACAGAAGCTTGGTAATTTCTACTACAAATTAACTCTTTTAACTTTTTATGTTATGCTTTCAAACTTATTTTATAATACTGTCTGTTTTCTCTTGAAAGTTCTTGCCTTATATTTAGGTTACTCAGAAATGTATTCCCTAATGGTCAAATAATTGGGAATTATCTGAACACCTCTTTGGAATTTACTTATAATTTTACTTAATTTTTGTCTGAAAGCATATGATATGATTTTTATTAATGTTTTGAAATTATAAATTTAAAAATTAAATATATACATCACCATTTGGTCTATCTTGACGAGTGTCTCCTTTAACTTTAATATCATTTGCCCTTATTGAGTGGAGTGTTTATAAAAGTTGGCAACACCAGGTCAAATGGGTTATTAGCAGTTTTTTTAAATAATTCTCTATAATTACTTTTCTATCAACTACTGAAGGACATGAGTTGCAATATAACATATTATACAATTTTTAGTATACTCTATGTTTTTCTTTTAAGGTACTTTTAATATAGTTTTTATTCAGTTTACAGTTCTGTCCTTTCATGGGTTGACAAGGCTTTCATAATCACAAATTTTATTTATAATTACATGTTATCACTTTTACCTCCTGGTAAGGCTATTTGTTCTAAAATATATTATTTTTCCATATATTTGTGCAGTCATTTCAGATTTCCTTTCATTTGTGTTTGTGTGATATACTCTTTGTTCATAAATTAACTCTCAAATTAGCTATGTTATAATTTAAAAATGTGTTTGATAAAGACAACATATAATAGTTTCCAGCAATTGGACAAACTTTGCTTTTTAGCTGCAATGTTTTGATTATTTATAGTTAATATCATTACCAGTATGGTTAAATTTGAATTGATCGTCTTGCTGCATGTTTTCGATTAGCTCCATCCTTCTCCGTTTCTTTATCCCTATTCAACTTACTTCTTTTTTCCTGGAATATTTTGTTAGCACCCCACTGCATCTTGTAAGTTTCTCAGCAAATTTAGTCTACCTTCATGCAATATTGTCCCGTGTCATACATAATAAATCTCTACATATTTTTATAAAAAATATTCTTCTTTCTTAAAGATTCTATTGCTAGCTTAAATATTTCAAATAAAGTATTTTATATTATTGCAGAACATTAAAATCATATTCTGTTAATATTTTTAAAGTAAATTTTATCTTGGTAGTTGTTGCATTTTTATTATAGGCTGTTTTGATTACTTGTCCACAGCTGTTTAGAAGACATACAGAAAGGTATTTGCATTTTTATTTTTAAAAAGTACATATTGACCAAGTAATACTCTTCCATGGCACATATTTACAATTTTTAAGGGAACTTAATTCTTTTTTTTTTTAGTCATTTTATTGGAGGCTCGTACAACTCTTATCACAGTCCATCCATCAATCCATTGAGTCAAGCACATTTGTATGTTTGTTGCCATCACCATTTTCAAAACATTTTCTTTCTACTTGAGCCTTTGATATCGGCTTTTCAATATTTTTCCTTCCTCCCCCACCCTCCCTCCCATGAACCATTGATAATTTATAAAGTATTGTTATTTTGTCATGTCTTACAATGACCGATGTCTCCCTCCACCCACTTTTCTGTTGTAGAAAAGAGTGTTCTTGGAGATGTGTTACATATCAAATTAGCCACTATTGGCTTCAAAAGGTAATCTATTTTATTGACTTCACATGGCTCTGATAGCAAAATCTTTTAATGTTAAGAAACTCTGTTCATCTCAGGGTGCCCTGGTTGGGCAGTGGATTAAACATTGGACAGCCAACTATATGGTTTGTGGTTCAAACTCACCTTCTGCTCCATGGGAGAAAGTTCAGACTGTCTGCTCCCTTAAAGATTTACATCCTTAGAAATCCCAGGAGCAGTGGTATTTGGTCCTTGAGAGTCACTGTGATTGGAATTGACTCAAGGGGGGTGGGCTTTATTGTCTTTGCAAAGTATGTCTAAAGATACATTATAACTCCCCTTGACAACGAGACTGATGAAATTTGTTCTGATTTTATGTAATTGTGGCCAGGAAATGGATTTCTGTAATTCACCTAAACACTACAAATATTTTGAAAACATACTTTGTTTACTTCTCAGAAAGTTTGTTACCTGTTAGCATCAGTTAAAACGCAAGGTTCCTAAAGGTAGACACACTGGTTTGTTTGCTGCGAGCTGGGGTGAGGACAGACTTTGAGAGGTGTTAAGTGGTCAACAACATGCTTCATGGTTAGCATAAACAAATAGAGCTGTCCTTCATAATTTGTTCAAACATCTGGCCACCACTGTTAAGTAGGTTTAGGAATAACAGATGGTCTGCATTTAAAACATTGCAAATAACATCATGATGGAGACTGTGACATTTTAAGACAGACCAATATTGTTTTGATTATAATCTCAGACAGAAAGAAAAAAAAAATACCAACAGCTACATGCTAAGCTAAACATTACAGTGTCCTGTTATAGAACTTCATATTTTGTGTTGTAGTGTCTGGGTTTTTTGTTTTGTTTTATAGAACGGAAAATTAAAACAGCAGCAACAGATATTTGGTTCATTTTTTTCCTGTTTTCCCAAAGAAGTTATGAACCAAATTATTTTAAATACAAGGAATTAGAAATGCATATTCACATGTATTATAAACTGATGAGCTTTTACCATTAATAACATCATTTAGTTGGAATTTGAAAGATAGATTTTTGTTCCATAATCCTATTGATTAGAAGAAATATATTCATATATATATATAATGTTTTCCAATTAAACTGCAGTTAAACAGCAAACGTATGTCCTGTAAAACAATTGAAACAGAACTAGTAAGAGCTGCTAGGTTAGTCCAACTGCCCACAAGATGTGTTGAATTTGACCATTAGCCAAAAATTCGGTGGTTACCAGAATCTGCTGGCATCCGTCTTGTTGGTTTGACTCGCTCAACTGATTAGGACTATTCCTGAAGACATTTTTACAAACTCTACGTTCTCAAAATCCTAAATGGTGGAAGTCTTACCTCCATAATGTTACCAAGCACCAGAGGTTTCTCAGGAATGATTTTAGACTTGCACTCTCTGTTCTGATCCGTACTATCTGCACTCCCAACACAAATCATCTCAGGTTAAAAAAAGAAGAAGAAAGAAAGGATAAGAAAGAAAGGAAGAGACATGCACCAGAGAAGAGACATCCATTTCAGTGCTATTATTTTGATTTGCAATCATGATTTCGGCATATCTATGGTCTAAAAAATAAGGAAAAATGGATTTTAACAGAAGCAACACAATGGTAACAGTTACCTCAAGAAAGGTGGCAATGTGTTCCATCTAGTTCATCACGTTCAGGGAGCCACGTTGGGCTGCGAAGCGCAGGTCAGCAGTGTGGAAGCCCTACCTCATTGCCGGGAGAAGCCAGGCCTCATACTCCTGCAAAGATGTCCAGTCTGGGAAACCCAGAGGGACAGTTCTAAGTTGCCTTGGACGTTGCTCTGAATCCGAATTCACTAGATGCCAGTGAGTTTGGTTTGTGTTGGTGTGAGTTCACAATGGTCATTAAAGAAAGGAGCAAGCAAATATAGTCAGAGGTATTTAATTTTTAAAAGAATCCCATAATCACTGAAACTCTGTAACAGTCATTGTATTAGAGCCAGAGCCTTAGTTCCCAACTATCAAGAAAAGAATGAATAACTCCTATGCATTGGTTCGTGTGTGTGTGTGTGTGTGTGTGTGTGTACCACAAGGTGTCATTGTGAGCCCTGCCACACTAGCAAGTCTCTTGTCACACTTGTCTTTTGATTTTTCTTCCCACCTGGTGCCTGCTACAACAACATGTCTAACTGGCCATTTGAGTTATCTGAGAAGCTGTCAAAAGGCTGGGAAGATGTGGGAAGATTTCAAAAACCTGGCTGAGCCTGACTTCTCAAGAATAACACTTTCTGACACTTTTATTTTCTATCCCAAAACCTCAGAGGTTTGATTTTTTCCCCCCTGCTGTTGAAATGGAGGCAAAAAGATAGGGGTGACAGGGGGTGAAGAGCGAGGATTCTTTGCAAGTACAAACATCAGAGGAGAGTCCAGGTCTCCCTGAACTGCAGACATTTACAGATTCACCTGTGAAGGTATTGGTATGCGGGCTGCTTCTCAGCCAGCAGAATGGGGATAGAAATGGCAAAGTACGTAACACATGCTTTTTCATAGTTTATTCATAGGCACGTTTAGCTTTCTCTACTCACATTTATATTAGTTATTGGGTAATTGAGTTACATGGTTAAGAAAAAAATTTTTTAATGTGTAAGGAACACTGTTGGCCAGTTTTCCCAGTGTACACCTCAGACCCTAAGCTCCCATAGCTAAACACACGTACAAGCTTCTTGTGTGCTCTTCCAAACACTGTTAACCCACTGCCATTGGGTCCCTTCTGGCTCAGAGCCACCCCGGAAGACAGAGTAGACCTGGGACTCAGGGTTTGCAAGGCTGTAAATAATAACAGGCAGCCTTCTCTTTCTACCCACGGAGATGGCACGACTGAGGTTGCCATTTGTAGCCCAGTACTGACCTCTCACTGTCACCAGGGATCATAGAAGTGATAGATAGAGCAAATAAAACAGTAAGACTCTTTTAGGTTAGGTTTGAATTTCAGGTAAATCATATATATGTACACAGATATTCCAAATATTTCATAGGGTGTGCCTATATTTTATAAGTTTTACTGTTTATTTAAAATTCAGCTATCACTGGATGTCCAATGTTTCATGTGGCACCCAATTTTTCCATACTTTTTTTTGGTAAAAATTATTATGTCTGCATTTTCGTTCATTGTTTTCTATCCTTAATATTATTATTATGCTTTACAACAGCACTAGCATGCCGGGACTATTTTTTTCCCCTTTGGAGATCATTCCACATCATAATCAAAAGAGGTTTCTCCCTGGTGGCAGAGTGTTGGGCTGCTAATCACAAGATCAAGTGTAGGAAATGAGCAGCCCCTCTGCAGGAGAAAGGCTAGGCTTTCTACCCCCGGAAAGACCTACAGTCTCAGAAACCCACAAGGCTAATTTGACCCGGTCCTATAGCGTTACTATGAGTCACAATGGGCTCTTGACAGTGAGTCTTTACCATAATTTACTTAACCAGGCAGCTTTTGATGTCCTTTGATTTTTACACTTTGCTCCTACAAAAGTATACTGCAATGCATCATCTTGTACCTATGTTTTTCCACCTAGATGCAAGTGCATCCACAATAAATTTCCAGAAGTGACATTGATGTGTAAAGGAGCCAAGTATATATAAATTTGGTAGGTACTGCTAAATGTGTGTTCCTAATTGCAAGACAGCAAAGTATTTAATTATGTCCATCATGGCCTCATCGACACTGGATGTTGTTATTAAAGTTTTAGAATTCATTGATGACTGATAGATGGAAAAGTGTATTTTGTTATAGCTTGATTTTTCATTTCTGTTTCAATGAGTAAGCGAGAACTAGCATCATCTGTTAAGCCATGCTCCACCCTGTTGTCTTCATCGATTTCTTCTACATGTCCTTGAACTGTGACAAAAGTGGTAATTCCTACCCCATAAATTTTAATCTATCTTTTAACTTGACTTTTAAAAGGTTTTTAACAAACCCAGTTTTACGGCTCTGTTAGCTTGTGTTTTTTTGTGTGTGTTTTGCGCCAAAGTGAGCAACATTTTCTGCATTCTATTTGCACTTCGATAGTTTGCTTTGTTTGTTTTACATGGAAAATATTTGATCCATCAGCATTTGTGCTGGTGTCTGCTCTGGTCTATGCATGGAGCTGTATCTTTTGGCCGGAAGTCTTCCCAGTTACCCTTCACCACCTATTTAAAAGTCCTTCCTCCTTTCTGCTTATATGAGGCCCTCCTTCTCTTTATACAAAATTAAGTTTTATTTATTAATTTTGATACACACACATATATCCCATGTGTTTGTGGAATATAATAGTTATGACCCTCCCCCCCATCATATTCTATATAGTTTCCCAGGCATCCAACTCATCCAATCACATCAGTGACAGGGAGAGGGAAGTGACAGGATATTGAGAAGGGAGGCAGAAAAGAAGAGTACCACATGTATAAGGGCTTAGTGGGGTCCTCTTGTTGATTTCAGTTATTAATATCGGTGGAGTAACTATGCATAGTGTGCTTCTTTTAAAAAAAACACTCCAGATTCCTCATGCCTCGGACCAAAATATTGGTCTGAGTGCCTAAAAAAAATGAGGAAAAATAAAATTGAAATGGAATGAACTTGGAGTCTTCAGTGACAAACAAGTTCTTTTCAAATATATGGGAAAAAGAAAGAGAGAGAGGAATATCTTGAAACGTCCTTTATGCAACACCATTCCTCCTGAAGTTGTCATTCCTGGCCTTGTAAACCACATGACTCCCCAATTCAAAATGGCCACTATCAATGCACTTCAGGTCACGGATGTCTACCATATCGATGGTCATGCATTCCTTTTCATATTGGATGACTTCCACTGTCTTAGATTCATGTTTTGTACCTTCCAAGTTGCAATTATTAATAGATGTCTGCATCTGTCTCTTCTCATGTTGATTCTTGCCCTATTAGCAACCAAGGTCCTAAAGGCTTTACTACAGAAGTGTTCGGCTATCCGCCTCATTAGTGGACTCTGCTTTGAGAAGACAGCTCTACGCCAGTCATATTTTTAATGACTGAGGCCCTTAGGTTTCTATCCTGTCTCTGACAATCTTCTGTCGGCTTTCATGAGGTTTTCAGTGTCTGCCAATACTCTTCAACCGTTCATAAGGTTTTCTGCGGCCAATTCCTCAATATGACAGACCATCGCCTCTTTGTCGTCTGTTCTGTCTGCAAGCTCTGTTGAAATCCACACACCCTGGGTGACCCTGCTGGTACTTGAAATGCTGGTGATCTATCTTCCAGCATCACAGGAACACACAAGTCATTACTGTAGATGAACTGACTGACCAAGTGGTAGTCAAATTCATTTTAGTTTGCCTCTTTTTCTAGCAAGTAGTCATTTGAAATTCTTCTTTGAATTCTGCAGTGTTTGTAAGGACCCTTCTCTTTGTTTTATGCTAGACCCACTGTTTGTGTTCCAGTGGGTGCTTCATGGCCTGCACATTATTATTATTAAACCATCTTTGTAACCTTAAATGAGTTCTTGGCTTCTCACTTGCCTTCTCTGAGGTCCCATACCCTGGCCCATATTAGCAATCAGTAAATTCTTGAGAGGAGATAGGCTAGACGCTCTATGATGATCTTTTCTCCAAACTCTTTTGTTAAATCCCGGCTTTCTCAACTGCATCAAATTCCAGCATTCTTGGTCCTATCTGTACCAAGTCTCTGCCTTTTCTCCTGTCACCACTGCCATGATGCCTGATGCTAGCTCACCCCATTGTACCTTTTTCCTCCTTGGTATAACAGGAACTCACTTTGGGGACGTCAGCTGCTCCGGAGCTTTCTAAAGTCACGGTTGTTACTGTTGTTTTAATTTTATCAACTTTTTAGTGTTTCAGGTCAGATGGTTTGTTTGGTAAAATCCATTTTGCCCTAGCCAGCACAGAAAGACACCTCTCAATTCCTCACACGGAACTGCTACCTCCCAGAGATGAGTCTTCATCGTCTATTGCCTGGGAGGCTACAATCGTCTCATAACTGGCCAATCTCCTGCTATCAGCGCTCTTCCATTACTATCTTCTGTCAACACTGCAGCCACATGAAACCTCCACAGCGCAGACCAGCTCATCCAAAATGTTGTCCCCAAACTTTTCAACAAGGAGGAACCTACGGTGAGAGGATTTGAGCAGAACTTCCAGACTAAGAGCAGCTTCCAGAATACGAAGAAGGAACACGCTGTCAATTTCTGAGTAATGAACCACTGACCACCTTATGAAAATCAGCAGAACATTGTCCGACATTGAAAATCTCTTGGACAGCATCAGGAGATTGTCAGATAGAGGGTGGAAAGAGGCGCATCTCAGGTTGGAAGACAGTCAAAATAGAACAGCCTTCTTAGAGCTGACGCAATAACATGAATGGAGGAAAGCCTCCTGTAGTAAACCCTTGATGCTCATAGCAAACATACTCTCCGATAAAAGCGAAACTTAATAAAAGAGGCCTCAAGAGCCTACATACTCTAAAAATGTGGCCATAGGCCAAATAAGTTTGGGAACTTATGAGTTGATGAATCTCAATGTAATGACCTTATGTCCATGTATCTATTTGTTTCTATCTAGTTATCTATTCAAAGGAGCCCCAGCGATGCTGTCCAGTAAGTGTTGGACTGCTCACTGTAAGGTCAGTAGTTCAAAACTCCCCAACAACTTCTCACAGGCATGATGAGGCTATCTGCTCCCATAATATTCACAGCCTTGGAAATCCTACATGGAATCACTATGAGTCAAAACCAACTCATCTACCCAAGCGTATCCCCTCTATAGTTCTACAAGATTCTCTTATCTAAATATTTAAAACAGATAGGAAATAACAACTGAGCAGCAATTTTAGGTACGAGAGAAACAAAAGAACAAAACAAGATGAGTAATCATTAATCTGAACCTAATTAATGTAATCTAGAAACTTTTCTATACATCTACTGGGACAAATTATACAAGACTGTTGTAAAGTCCATTTGTTTATAAATATATGTATATAATATATATTCACTACTTTCAGCTTTTCAAAAGTTTTTTCTAATCTCATTTTTGTAAGGATCCTGGTGGCCCTGAGGGCTAAGTATTAAACTGCTAGCCAAAAGATTGGCGGTTCAAGCCCACCAGCAGTTCTGAGGGATAAAGATGAAGCTTTCCGCCCTGTAAAGATTTGTAATCCTGCAAATACTGTACAGGCTCACTATGGGCCAGAATGACCTTGGGGGCAATGGGTTTGTTTTGTTTTCTATTTCTTTTGAATGCTAGATCTCCCACTTCACAGCTTGATACAAGTCACTAGTGACATCACTGGGGTTGTTGTCCCTAAGTGCAGTAAATCATGTTGCCACTCCCACCCCCACCCCCCATGACCATGGGTGGAGCCAGCCAGCAAAGTATGTACCTCCCAGTGGTCATCTCTCCCCACCCTGCCTCTCATGGTTCTTTACCTGGTGGTGGGTATCATGGTTGATGCCCCTATACTCTACCAGTAGGTGACAAGTACCACACTGGGTGACAAAGGGCACCAACTTTAGTGGTTCCACTGCCTTGAAGTTCCCCCCACTACCCCACCCTCACCTCCACCCCTACTAGTTGATCCAAACTTGCTGCTGCTGTTTTGACCTGCTGTTATTTTGATGTCAGTCCTCTGACAGCATTAGGGAGTGTGATCCACCCATCATACTGTCCTAGTGACATTACTGCATGCCCTAAGAGGACATGTCTGACAATCCCCCCAAACTGGTATGATCTTATTTACACAATGCCTGTAACTCTCATCCCTGTAACTCTTTTATCTCTCCAACCCTAAGACTTAAGTGGAATGGAAAGGGAATTCTCCCAAGGAGGACAGAATGACAGGGCAGGAAATCTCCCCCAATTATGTAAACCGTGGCCCTGGTGGCCTCTCCACAGACCACATCCCATAAAGTCAAAGTGAAATCTGTGACAGTCTCCTATTGAACAGCCTCTGAAACGTGTCCCAAACAAGTAGTCACAGATCTGCCCTGTTAGAAATGTCCCCGCATTATTTCCTCTGGGAAGAACAAAACCGCCCCAACCCACCAGGGGATTCTTGTGCACACTGAGATTCTGAAACACCCACAAGGGATAGCAGAGAGCCACGATGCCCTCTAACAACATCTGGTGGTCCTGTGTGTGGGGTTAACTCACTCTTCCTCTGCTCCTTCTGAGTTTTTGTAAATAAGACTGCTCTTGTTTATGCCCCTCCTTTTGTGTTGTTGCTGGGTGTTCTGGGAATGCCTGCAGGACAAATCTTGTATGTACTGCGATTTGGGGAAGAAAGTGCTTAGCTATGTTTATCCAAGTGAAATGTGAAAGAGGTGAAGCTCGGGATGCTAGAGCATAAAAGAGAACTCACATCAACATTTATATTTAGGGCCCAAATATATACTGTGGAACCAAAAACATTTTGGCAATGATTAATATGTAGTTGCAGGTAATGGGAATGGTCCCAACATCTTTGTACTAACTGGAATCTCATGATTGCTAGGTTGTGATAATCATCCCAACCATAAAGATAGGTCGTGTGAACTACCTTTTATCAAGATAGGTAAAAGGTACCTTTTATCAAGATAGGTAAAAGGTACTTTTATCAAGATAGGTAAAAGGTGCCTTTTATCCTTTACATGCATTATCTTATTAAACTCTATGGGTTGAGATCATCACTTGTCTGTCAGTTCTTTGTCTGATGGTGGCTGTGTATTGCTGCGGCGCTGGAAGCAATGTCATGGGTTTTTCTAACGCCAGCAGGTTTCAGCAGAGTTTCCAGACAAAGAACAGACTACAAAGGAGGAATAGGCTGCCCGCTTCTGGAGAATTAGCCACTGAAGACCTTATGGATAGTGTGGAAACATTGTCAGATACTGAAAACCTAAGGAATAACAGTAGCGCATTGTCAGAAATAGTGCCAGAAGATAAGCTCCTCAAGTCAGAGGACACTCAAAATATGGTTGAGGAAGAGTTGCCTTCTCAAAGTAGAGTTTATCACAAGGCTGGGAATGGAGCAAAGCCTTCAGGACCTTCATCTGCAGCCAAGCCACAACTCAAAAGGAGAAAAAGCAGCCACAAACACCAATGGGAAATGGCAACTTGGAATGTGCTAAGTGTGAATCTGGGAAAATTGGAAGTTGTCATGAATGAAATGGAAAACATAAAGATCAATGTTCTAGGAATTACTGAGGTTGTATACACTAAGAGTGGCCATTTTGAATCAGAAAATAATATGGTTTACTATGCCAAGAATGAAATTAAAAAGGAATGATATTATATTTTACGTCAAAAATTATTTCTAGAACTATTTTAAGTACAATGTTGGCTGTGACTGCATAATATCTATCCCCGTCAGGGAATCCAGTCAATACAGCTATTATTAAATTTATACATCAACCACTAAAGCTATTGATGCAGAAATTGAATAATTCTACTAACGTCTTCAATCTGAAGTGACCGAACATGTAATCATGATGCATTGATAATTATTGGCAATTAGAATGCAAACGTTGGAAAGAAAGAGGAAGAAGCAGTAGTTGGAAAATATGCTCTTGGTGATATAAATGAGACTGGAGATTGCACGATACAATTTTGCAAGCCCATTGGCTGGTTCACAGCAAATCTCTTTATTCAACAACATGAGCAGTGACTATACATGGATTGATACATATAGAATATGCAGAAACCAACTGAAATACATGTGTGGGAAGAAACAATGGAGAAGCTCAATGTCAGCAGCTAAAACAGCCGAGGATGACTGTGGAATAGACCATCAATTGCTCAGAAGTAGTTCAGATTTATTTAGATCCACAATCAATACTCATGGAAGTAGCAGTCAAGAGGTCAAACGACACATGGCATTAAGCATATATGCACAAGACCTTTTTGAAATATTGAAAAGCATGGATGTTACTTTGAAAAGTAAATGTTGCTGACCCACACTATAGTACTTTAATTGTTTCATGCGCATGTGAAGGTTGAACATTGAATATGGAAGACCGAAGAAGAATGGATGCATTTGAATTATGGTGCTGGTGAAGAACATTGGAAGTACATTGGCATGCCGAAAGACCAAACCAATCTATCTCAGAAGAAGTGGAGTCAGAGTGCTTCCTAGAGGTAGGAGGGTGAGGCATCGTTTTGTATTTAGTGAGGAGATAGCAGTTCCTGGAGAAGGACAGCGTGTCTGGTAAAAGAGAAACACTGAAGAAGAAGGCCCACAAGGAGAGGATAGATACAGTGGCTGCAACAATGGGTTCAAACCTAAGACCAAATGGGAGGATGGTGTCCGACTGGGCCATATTTCATTCTGGGTGGCTGTGGCAGTTGGATAATTTTATGTCAACTAGACACTCCTGGCTTGAGGTGAAGTGAAACCTGTCAATCAAATAATAGCTTGGTGAAACTTCCTTGAGGTTGTGGCCTTCTGAATAAGTGGGGATTCTGGGAACTAACCTTTCACCTTACTCTTCACGGGACTTTACCTGGATTCTGTGTGTGCCTCAAGGAGTAGCCCCATGATTTTTCTGGCCTCTTTGGGATTCGCCATGACTGCTTCCCTCTCTCACCTCTTTCTTTTCTACCCAAAAGATGGGTTAGGTACTCAGATACCTTTCTGGTAAATGAAGATGAGAAGCTCAGTGAAGGACCCTGTGTCCTTACAGACTTGTTAGTATCTGTAATGGTTCCCAAACGTGTTTGGCCTAACAGCCTGTTTACAAGGGGGGAGGGGGGATGACTCAGCCCTCCTCTGACAATTAAAGTCTTTTGTACTATAGACTATAATCCAGGATAAAATGTAGGTATCTGCTTTTACAGACACCACCTCCCCCAAGATCATCCACTTTAGGAAATATTTATGTGGATGGTCATGTTCAAATACCTGACATTATTTCTGATAAAACAAACAAATAACGATAAGCTTAGTCTCTCTTAACTCACTTCCATTGCGTTGGTTTCAACTCATAGTGACCTTATTTTGAGACTGAAATCTTTACAGGAGAAAAATAGTCTTATCTTTCTTCTGCAGAGCAACTACTGGGTTTGCACCAATGACCTTGCTGTTAGCAGCCCGATGTCTAATCCACAGCTCCAGCAGGGCTCCTTGGTTTAGTGGATGCCACCTTTCAGTCACTTCACAAGCATACTCTATTATCTAGAATCCACGATTCTCAAAGCAGCATTCCACTGAGTGTAAACTAACTCAATGGGCACTTCCCTCTCCCAGCTCCCTCTACCATCAACACTCACTGTTGTGTTTACCTATTTATCTAAAGCATTTACCCTTGTGTTTACCTATTTATCTAAAACATCCTTTCCCAAATTCTGAGTTATAGATTACCTACTCAATGTTTTTCCTACCTTTCTTAAACTACGTCTTACATCTTGGTTGTTTGTCTGCATTTGGTGAATTGGCTGGGTGGTTGGGGGCTCACTCTGAAAATGATTTTCTATGTTAATATCAATAGATATGGAAATATTCTAACCTGCTCTCCATGGTACTTGACAAAATGACAGGGCTTTCTTTATTAGGAAGACGATGCTTTCTGCTGGCGAACTAGTTGCCCAGGACAACTAGTCACTGATAGCTGAGGACGTTTCTTCTGGTTCTAAATCTTAGTAGATTCTCCGTAGACATCCTCTAAAAACGGGATCATCTCAACAGACAGGAAAAACATTGGGAAAGAAAAACACCTTTTCAAAATAACTTTAGAATATTGAACAGACCAGGAATTTAACCAGATAAAGGACATCTCTGAAAACCCCACAGATACCACCTTCCTTAGTGTAATAAACATGACAAAATGATCACATCACTTCCATTCAACTTTTACTGGAGGTTATAGCATGGGAAATTAGGCAAAAAGATGAAATAAAAGGCATCTAGAATAGAAAAAATAGTAAATATATCTCGATTTGTAGATAATATTTTGTATGTAGAAAATTCTCAGAATTCCACTAAATACTACAGGACTAATGAGCAACTAACAAGATGAATATACAAACCAACAACAGCTATGCATTTGTATAAAGTAGCAATGAACAATTCAAGTTTTAGCTTGGAAAATAACAATTTTATTCATCACAGCATCACAATCAAATAGGAATGGGTTTATCAAAATGTCAAACATCTGTACTCATAAAACTATAAAGCATACTTCAAA
>NW_022106463.1:2838301-2855368 GCF_000313985.2 Echinops telfairi | reverse complement strand
TACCTTCAAGTCTTTAAGACCCTGGACATTATATTTTTTGTTAGCTGGACTCCATCAGCTTTCTTCACCACATTTGCTTATGCACACACTTTGTCTTCAGCGATCATGTTGGGAAGGTGAGCATCATGGAATGCCAGTTTAATAGAAAAAAGAATTCTGGCATTGAGGGAGTACTTGAGTGGGAGGCCCAATATCTTTCTGCTACCTTAATACTGAACCTATAAATATATGCACTTAGATCTATTTCTCCATCCTCACATATAAATGTATTTACATAGGTACATGCTTTCATTTAGACCTCTATAAATGCCCTTTGCCTCCTAGTTCTTTCATAGATTTTCTACCTAGGTTTCAAAACGATTCCATGAGGCAATCTTTCACCAAATGATGCTGGCACAAATAAATAGACATAAACAAAAGAATGAAGCCATAGTCCTATTTCAAGAAACTTTTGTTTTTCTTATTGTGAAGTGTGATCCAGCTGGTGTCTGCTCATGGAGACCGTGTGCAGTAGAAGAAAACACCTCCTGGTCCCACAGCGTCCTCACAATGTTTGTCACGTCTGAGTCCATTGAAGCAGCCACTATGTCAATCCATCTGTGGAAGGTCTTCTGATTTTTGGCGCCCATTCATTTCACCAAGCTGCTGCCGGTCTCCAGGGAATGCTCTAAGGAACATTCTGGCTTTCTTCTTCCAAGACAGATTTGTTGGTTGTTCTGGCAGTACATGGTATAATCCAATATTCCTTGCCAATACCATAACTCCTATGCATCCAGTCTCCTTAAATCTTATTTATTCATTGTATAATGTTTGCATTTGTAAGAGGAGACTGAAAATTCCCTGGCTTGGGTCAGATGAACCTTATTTCCCAAGGTGACATCTTTGCCCGCCTCCTTTTTTAACAACTCAAAGGGGTCTTTTGAACCTATGCAATATGCGTTGATCATCTGTGTGTCGCTTCTGTGAGTGCTGGTTGTGCACGCAAGCAAAATGGAGTCCTTGAGAATTTCCATCTTTATTTGTTCATCATCATGTTGCTTATTACTGGTCTAGTCGTTAAGATTGTAGATCTTTTCATAGCGAGTAATAATTCATAATGAAGGTGCTAATCATAGCCCTTCACCAGCAGGTGCTCCAAGTCCTCGTCACTCTCAGCAAGCAAAGTGCGTCGTCTGTGTATTGCGGATTATCCACGAGTCTTCCCCAGTTCCTGATACTTCATCCTCTTCAAGGAGTCCAGATTTGAGATGATTTCTTCAGCATACAGATTGCACATGTATGATGGAAGTCATTCGGTCTTTTCTTTAAATAACTCACTATCCTGGTCAAATGTATAAGCTTCTTATGAATACAAGTATTATGAATTTTCCACTCTTTCAAATATTATCCATAATGTGTTATGATCCACACTGTCTTTGCATGATGAATAAAACACCAGTAAAGATCTTTCTGGTATTCTTTGCTTTTAGTCAAGATTCATCTGACATCAGTAATGATATCATACATTCCACATCTTCTTCTGTATCCAACCTGACTTTCTGGCAGACAGCTGTTGGTGTATTATTCCAGCCTATTTTGAATTGTCTTTAGCAAAATTCTACTTATGTGTGATAATAATGACATTCTTCAGTCATTTCTACTTCCTGTTATATCACTTTTCTTTGGAACGGGCACAGATCTGGATTTCTTCTAGTTGGTAGTAGACCGAATAACGCTATTCCAAATGTCTTGCCACAGAAAAGTAAGAGCTTCCAACACGGAATCTCTTCATTGAACTGTCTCAGCTGCTGTTCTGTTAGTGCTGCGGCCTTGTCTCTTACCAGTGCCTCCAGTGACTTGGACTTCCTCCTCATGCCTTTAGCTCTGGATCATGTGCTGCCTTCTGAAGCTGCTGAATGCCGTCCACTTCTTTCCTGGGCAAGTAACTCTGTACATTGCTTCCAACTTCTTCTGATGCTTCATGCATCATTAATGAACTTGTCCAAACAATCTTCCAACATGTCAAGTCAAGGCCTACATGTTGTCCGGTCATGTCACTGCTTTCAAAAGGCTGGAGACCAGACGCCCCCAAGCTTCTCCGGTCTACCTCTTCCTTAGCAGGAAAAACAATCACTCCGTGTCCCCTGGAAAGTCACACTTTTGTACCCTACCCCCTAATTCAGGTTAGAGTGTCGTTGTCTGTGTAGCCTCCCTGCGTTCTTCCTGCTCCTCCCACGGGGACAGGTCTCCCATTTAGGGAAATACTGGTGTAGACATAGATGAAGGGCATGTCAAGAAAAGATGACTTCACAGTTTTTATCTCAAAATTAGTAAATATTTATGATTTCAAAGAAATATTTTCTGATGTATTCATATATTTAATTTTTAGGTATACTCAGCAGACCATTGTAATACTTAAAAAAATATCACTCACTGCAAAATTTATGTGTCAGAATCATTTTAAAATTTGGTTGTAAGAGTTAGGATACAAACAATTTTTTTTACTTTTACTTTTTTAATGTTTTGAAGTTTATACTTTGAACTAGTCACGTGTCCAGGACCCCAAATAGCTATAGAGCATGCAAACTTTGTCTATCTCGTCTAGAGTAAGTGGAAGATTTGTATGGATGGAGCCTAATTTCTCTCAATAGTTGGGGTTTTAAGTAAGCGTCACAGCTACTTAGATAGGAAGTAGTTAGCTTTGAACATTGATTACAATGAAACGATGATTTCTTACTAGCCAAGAAAATTAGCAAGAGAGGCGTAATTAGAAAGAGAGAAAAGGGAAACTGGAGAATGAGAAATGGAAGATTAGAAAGTAAAAACAATGGGTTTGATTTGAGGTATTTCTGAAAATGTTCTATTCTTACTTCGCTTTAAGAGGACAAAGCCAAACAGAGTTACAGCTGGCAGAGAAAGTAGGCTTAGGGTAACGTAAGTAATGTTTCCTGAAGGGAAGAGCGAGACCCAAGAGCTGATGCTGCAGCAGAGATTGGGCCATGCTGCCAGTTGCTGTTCCCTTTATCCACCACAAACGCCCCTTCTCCACTCTCCCATCACACACTGAGGATGGCAGGGGCCTGGTATTAATTTCTTTTAAACTCTGAGAATATTTTGTAATGATGAAGGTCTTTCTTGTGAATTGTATACACTCTGGTTGAAACGTCTATTTTGAGGGCTGCCTCCTCTGTAACTTTTCAGCTCTAGAAGGAAATGAATCAGTGATGAACTGCTTCCCACAATGGTTTTGGTCCATAGTTTGGGAGTCTAGGGAACCCAAAGATGGCATCAATGCAGAAGTCATGTCAACTTTAACAGTTGAGCTTTTTCTCTGGATACCTCGTCTCTTCTGTTGAATTGTTTTGCATGTGTGTGTATTCACGTGCAGATATTAATTTCTTCATATACTGTGTAAGTACTCAGTAAAGCAACAACAGATAACATAAAGATATTAGACGTTTAAAATGACTTATTTTCCCTCAGGGTAATATAAGATACCATCTGTTTTCCCAAAGATAAATATGTTGCTGCTATTGTTGTTGTTGTTGTCAGGTGCCAAGTGATTAGGAGTAAGTTGTAACTCATAGCGACCCTATGCACAACAGAATGAAACATTGCTTGGTCCTGTGCCATCCTGACAAATGTTCTTAGCTTTGGGCCCATTGTTGCAGCCACTGGGATCAATCCATCTTGCTGAGTGTCTTCCTCATTTTTGCTACCCCTACACTTTACCACGTGTAGCACAAGGTCCTTCTCCAGAAACAAGTCTCTCCTGATAACCTGTCCAAAGTACACAAGGGGAAGTCTTATCATCCTTGCTTCTAAAGAGCTCTTTGTACTTCTTCCAGGACAGATCTGTTCATAGTCACTGCCATTGGGTCAATTCTGACTCACGGGCACCCAATAGGACAGGGTAGAACAGTCCCTGTGGGTTTTGGAGACTGTAATTCTCTGTCGTCAGAGAAAGCTCTGTCTTTCGGCTTCAGATGGCCTGGTGGTTTCCAACTGCGGACCCTGTTAATTACAGCCCAAGGTGCAACCACTACTCCATCAAGGCTCCAGGTTTTGGCCACCCATGGTACTACCAATATTCTTCTCCAACGCCATAGCTAAAATACATTGAATTTCCTTTGGCCTTCCTTATTCAATGTCCAAGTTCACATGCACATGAGGCATTTGAAAATATCCTGGTTCGGGTCAGATGCGACTCAGTCCCCAAAGTAACATCCTTGCTTTCCAACACTTAAAGAGTTCCTGTGCAGCAGATTTACCCAACGCCAACTGTTGTTTGAGCTCCAAGAGCAAAGAGACGTAGATGAGCTGTCAAACGTTTTACTCTCTTCACAAGATAAAAGTTACTGATAATTGAGGGGAGTGCTTTCCCTTCCCTGGGAACTCCTGAAACTTATTTGACCTTCACTGTTTATCATTCAGACCTGTCTGAGTACGGAGAGGGAAGTGAGTCATGGCAGTGCTGTGGTATGTGGTTCTTGCTTCGTGGAAGATAGTGTTTCCCAAGAAAGCTGTTCTATCTCTCCCTCTTCCCAATTCACGGCGTCATGGTATGCCTCTCCAAATTCACACGTTTGGTTTCACAGTTCAGCCTTGCATAGTAGTTTTGATCTTGTTCTTCTCCCTTACCCCATTCTCTTTCTTTACAGAGCTTAAAGAAATCACAAATTAAAGATCTTACCATCTATCGACCGCTTATCTCCTTACAATCCATGTTGTTGTTGGCAGGTGACATTGAGTTGAGTCCATCCCAGGACAACCCTATACACACAAAAAAGGGGCCATTGCTCAGTCCTGCATTGGTGTCAATCCATCTTTGCAATCCAGTGGGGCATGGGGGTGGGGTAGCTGCATAAAATAGAAACTCGGATGCCGCTGTCTCTGAAATGCTGCTGAGTGGTTAATCTTGCCTCTGAGGAAAGAGCCTGTTTGCACAGCTAAGGGAAATTTGCCGGAGCCTGATCTAGGGCTCAGGAGGTCTTAAGGAACAGAGCTACAATGAAAGACAATGACAGAATTATTAAACATGGCTGCACTTCATCATAAGAGATTAATGATTTACTGTCGTATTAAAGACTTACTATGAAATGAAAACCCATCAACCACTTTGATTTAAACATGAAAAAAGGTAAACCCAAGAGCACCTTAGTGACAAAGAACAATTTGGTTCTTTCTTTAGTCTGTTTTTGGGGGTGGGGTGGGGCTTTGGATTTATAATATTGACAATACTTGCATTCTTGCACAAAGGAATTAAATAGAATAATAAACATATGGATTGTGATGAAAATTGTACGAGCCCCCAATTAAAAAAAAAATGTCTCAGCAAGCCAGTCTTAGAGGATGCTTTCCGGGAATCTAAAAATGATAAATGTATCAGTGTAGTAGTATATACTTCATGCATAAATTGCTAATGACAGTGTCTTTTCTCAAATTTTCACAATGATGATAATGAGAGATATGCAATTATTAATTGAGCAAACATTAATTGTATGCAATTATAGATGGAACAAAATTGGATAAAATTATTAATTTAACAAAAACTACTTGCAATTACTAATTGAAAAAAATCCCCCAAGTTGTGGTATTACTATTAGTCTGAAAATACTTTAAATAAGATGAAATCTGCATTAAAAAGTTAAAAATATTAGCTTAATGTGTATGATGCTTGTGAATAAAATTTTGTGTATTATCTTTTAAAGTCACTTATATTGGTCCATAATTGACCTATGTTATAATGCAGGTATGATAAAAGTAAAGCTGATGAGTTTTACAAAAACATGTACATTATTTCCACCCCAATGATGGTCAGTTAGCTTCACTCTCGAATCCTTCATGTACATCCTTGCCTGGGAAATGAGCCATATGCTGTCTTAGTCTTCCCTAGAGTTTCCTTGGGAGCCCTGGTGGTGTAACGGTCATGCGTTGGGCTCTGATCTGCATGGTCAGCAGTTTGAAACCCCCAGCAGCCCTGCGGGAGAAAGACTAGGTGTTCTGCTCCTGTGCACAGCTGCAGTCTGGAACAAAACAAGTATGGGTTCTCTTAGAAAACAGTTTAAGGAAATTGAAAGTTGTCTGAGAAGAACAGGAAAGTCACATTGAATACTTTTAAAAATGTTCTTCCATCATTACAAAGCACCTGCATGTTTTTAGAGTAGCAAGTCCTACCCTAAGAGAGTTTTGTGGGAAAGCAACACCCCATTCACCTAGGAACTCTGACCTTGCCTCTTGAGACTCCTTTGTGTTCTCCAAACTCGAAGGATGTTTTTAAAGAACGTGAATTGAGACCTTACAGGATGCAAAAAAAAACCCACAATGCTGTTTTGAAGTGGTGTGATTCAACGGGAGCAGAGTTCTTCCGGAAAGTGTTGGGATGGAGAGATCACCAGTCCCAGAAGCCTTGAGACCTCGATGGAGGCTACGCTGGGAACCAACAGCTCCACATTTGGACATTTTTACTGCTTTTGAGGGTTGGATGATTTAATATATTTAAATAACTTATCTGGCAGGTAGCAAATGTTCAATAGATATTAACAATTAGTTAATGTGCAGGAAATAAAACTGTCAGCTAACTTTAGTCATTTCTGTAAGAGAGAATAGCCAGAGAATGTGATAAAATTGAGCTTTGAAGGGAGGTAATATACTTTAAACACTTATCTTCTTTACCCAACACTCTAAAGATACATGTCAAATATATTTTTGTTTGTTAGATTATCCACAAAAGAATAGTTGGCCTCATTTTCACCAACTATGATGAGCATGTATGTAATTGGGTGTGTGTGTGTGTGTGTGTGTGTGTGTAAAATACATTATTTTAAACTCTGGAGATAGCTCAAAAACAAATGCAGCCCTCTTCTTGAGCCTTTAAAAAAATTCACTGTAGAACAATGTCAAACCCATGTAGCACCTAATCAATAAACATTCTTTGTGTTTCAAGAGAGACCATAGACATTGCTTCCAGCAATACAAGAAGTCTTAGCCCCTCATAGGTTACCGTCACGTGGGGCTGCAAAACAGAGGGCCAGTAGTGCGAATCCACCAGAGTCTCCTTGGGAGAAAGATGAGGCTGTCTGCTCTTCCAACAAGTTAGAGCCTCAGAAACCCAGGGGAGTTAAAGGGTTGCTATCACTCACAGTTCACTTCATCGCAGTGCATTTGCAGTAATGCCATTGCCATGATAGTTCAAGAGCAGCCCCCTGAATGTGTTAATTGATGCATGGATTCATCTGCTTGCTCCGTTCCTGGGGCGCTCTGTCTGAAGGTGATCAATACCAGGAATCTGATTAGTTAACCTAAACCAAACCACATCCACTGCCTATGCGTCGCTTTCAACTCATAGTGATCCCTTAAAACAGGGTAGAACTGCCCAAAGGAGTTCCAACGCCGTGATTTTCTTTTCTTTTACTCACTGCCACCAGCCAATGCAGTCCCAGCAGCCCCGCCCCCCAGCGCTCCCCACGGCGGGTTTCTGACACTGTCACTGTTTCCGGAGTAGAAAGCCCAGCCTTTCTCCCTCAGAGTGGTTCTGAACTGCCCACTATGCGGACCACAGTCCAACTCTCTATCAGTTACCATTTTCTTTTACAGTCAGATGGTGTGTTGAGGGAGCCACAAGAGTAACTCAGTGTCGCTCAGGATCAGAATCCAGAAGTACGTAGAGAAAGTCTCCCTTCTTCAGAAGATCCCTCTGAGCTCCAGTCAGCCATGCAGGTATTCCCTTGGCCCTGACATCTGCCACCACTAACTCAGCCACAGGGGGCCTCCGGGCTGTCACTTCCGGCTCTGTCACTGGGCCCTTCTTGGCGTCTTTAGCATTACAGCCGTTGACCTCTGTGAGAGCTCCTTTAGGAGCATCCTTGTGCCTCTCCTCTGTTTCTTCCTTCAACTTCTTTCTGCCTGTAAAGCTCTGTGAGAGTGGCCACATGTATACACAGACGCTTCATCTGGGTCACGGCATAGACAAGAGTGGCCAATCCACTCTGGTAAGCCACACACACTGCATTTGCCTTGTAAGTCACAGATACTTCATCAGCAGGGTCTATTAACCAACCCATGTAAGGTGCATGCCAATCACTGGGAGGAGTGAAGCCCAGGACCAAACAAAACGGTCAAACCCAGTTTTTGCTATGTTATTTATGTTCAAGAGCAAGTTTCTGAGTGTTCCACAAATTTGGTCCATTTTATTCCCATTAGGAAATGAACACTTTGTCACCTAGGGACTGCCTGCATGTTAAATTAAAAAATTCTGAAACTGTAGATCCTCCAACACTGTAATTTTCTTCTTTCAAAATAAATTTAATTATTTTATGAGTATATCTTCTATATTTTATGTAAATTTTAGAATCGAAGTGTCAAAAAGGCTGCTGGAATTATGAATGTAATTATATTAAGGCTATTAATCCAATGATCGGATTGGAATAAATCCCCATTTGATCACTCCAGTATTTTAAATAATGAACATGACTTTGTTTATTTAGATCTTACATTTCTTTCCACAGTATTGTGTAATTTTTTAGAGACACTTTGTGTATGTGTAAATAAATCTATTCCTAAGTATTTTCTGTATTTGCATGCTATAGCTAATGGCATTTAAAAAATCAAGTTGCCATTTTTTTGGTCAATAACAAAGTGGATTTTTAAATCGATTTGTCTTATTTACTATATCCATGTTGAATACACTTACTAATTCTGGTAGCTCTTTATAAATTTCTTAGGACTCTCTATTTAAATAACGTAATTTTTAAAATTCTACTGTTTTTTTTTTTCCTTATCATCTTTATGCACTTTTTTCTTGCTTCCTTTATTGCATTGATCAGGGTTGACAATAAAATACTGAGTAAGAGCTTATAAGGCTGATATTGTTGGCCTTTACCCCTGAACTTAAAGAGGAAGACGTTTGCTTTGTAAAGCAAATATGAGGTTGTTTACATCTGTAAAGTTCTAAAGCATCAGAAACCCAAGGAGGCAATTGCACTGTGTCCTAAAGGGGCACTGTGAATCACAACCGACTTGACTTGACTACAGTGGGTTTGGTTTTCGGTTTGTATGTTTGCTGTAGGGCTCACATAGATGTCATTTATCAGTGTATGAAATTTTGTTTCATTCTGAAATTGATACGATTTTTTGCCACCAATGAGTGCTGAAATTTATCCAATGCTCTTTTTGTATTTTTTGGTTTGATCACCTTCGTGTGATTCATTTTTCATGTGAACCAATCTTGCATTTTAAAAACAAGTACTAATTGGTCTGACTCTGGTGCTTTTCATATAAATTATTGCTAATATTTCTTTAGGAATACTTCATCTAATGTTATGATCATTCACCTTTGATTATGATAGTAATTATTAGAATGTTTTTTCATCTTTTTTAGGTGGAACAGTGGTTAAGCACCTGACTGCTAACCAAAGGATAGTACAAACCCACTAGTTGCTTGATGGGAGAAAGATATGGAAGTTTGCTCCCATAAAGATTACAACCTTGGGAAGGCTATTGAGCAGCTACACTCTGCCCTGGGGGTTCCAGGAGTCAGAATTGACCCAATGGAAATGCATGCCTAGAGTCTGGCAGAATGGTGTGATTCGGGCATTATTACTTCCTTAAATTTGAAAATTTTCATTCACCAGTAAAATCCTATGAACTTAAAGTCATCTTTCTGAGAAATTTATAAGCCATTTACTCAATTGCTTTAATACTCCGGGTATTCAGACCTCCTATTTAGTCCTTTTCGTCCTTTTCTCATTCACAAAATGTGTTATTCTGCCTATGCCTGAGATAGATGGACATAAAACTGTTTGTAATAACCCACTTTTTATTTTAATGTTAGCATGATCCTCACTTTCAATCTTGATATACAGAATTTGTGTATTTTCTGTTTTTCCTTCATTAATCTTGCCAGATTTACTAGTTTTATGATTATTACAAACTCTGAACTTTTGGATTAATTCATTTTATTTATGTGTATGTGTGCTTTCTACTTTATTAATTTCAACTCTACTCTGGTTGTTTTTCCATTACCTTCATGGTGTTTTACTTTTCCTTCCTTTTTTTGTTGTTTAAAACTGTAAGCTAACATTTGACTGATTTTAATACATTTTACCATTTCTAATACTTGTATTTAAAGCTATAACTTTTCTTCTCAAGAAACTTTAGTCACAGCTCACCTAATGTACTTTACTTTCATTATCAATCAGCACGAAATACCTTTGCATCTTTATCTTGTGCTCTCTTCATTGAATAGCACTTACTTAGACATATGTTATTTAATTTACGTGTAGAATTTCTAGGTCTCATATAGCTCCTGATTTCTCACTGAATTCTCAATGTGGCGAGAAAATATATTGTGTAAGATTTCAGTCTTCTAAAAGCTATTGGGACCTTCTTAGGTCTCTGTAGATATTCCATTGTGATAAGCATTTCTTTAGCACTTTGAAACAATGATATTTCTGCCATTATTGGATTTAGTGTTTCTGTAAATATCAACAAGAGCATGCTACTGTAGTGCTGTTTATATTCTTACTAATTATCTTTTATTTTGTTTAATCTGGACTCTTTTAGAATGCATAAATTAATTATAGATGTTTTAAACAGAAAAATGTGCAAGATGGAAAAGTAAATAGTTTCAAGTAGCAGCAAGATTTTCTTTAACAGACTCTTAGTCAGTGTCCAGCCAGGAACCTGATCGGCGTCCATGTCTTATATTTTTAACTTAGGAGATTCAGTGTGGCTAAATAATTAGAAAACTATTTGAAAAGCCATTAGGAAAAGAAGAGGCAGCAACAGGTCACCATGAAGCCAAGGAGTGTAAGAATGATGGGTGGGAGCAGTTACCAATACCCAAGAACCAATCCCTCCAATCCCTCTGGAGGAGGACCTCAGTGGGACCCGGCAGGCACCCCGGAATCACAGCTTCTTCCTCAGCCCGATGTCCTGCGACTGTCTTTCCTTTCAAGGACCTTGATGGAAACCAACCGACAAGAGAGCAAGGAAGAATTTACGGGGCAGAGTCCCCTGCAGTACAGACCAGTGTGAAGAGAAGCACTGGCTATGGATCTTTGACACAGACTTAACATGATGATTACTCTTCATTGATAAATATTTCATTTCCTGAGTCTAAGGCAACATATACTGGTGATATGTCCTGGCTCAGTTCTGTTGAATCAGTTCCTGCTCCTAACAGTCCTAAGCACAAAAGAGTAGCACATGGCCCACTCTTGCTCCATTCGCTCTGTTTTGAGTCGGCTGCTTTAAACTTTGCTTCTATTTTACTATCATCTAGTGCCCACTTTGGGTCCATTTGTCTCTCTACGAAACCACTACCAGGCTTCTTCTTCGATCTATGAATAAGCTTGTTCTTCCCTCTGACCTTAAAGTGAGTTCTGTCCGGTGAGCTTCATTGCTTATTTAAGCTATGTAACCAAATTAAAAGAGGTCAATAAAAGCGAGCCCTGCCACCAGCCCAGGCCCGCACACAGGGGACCCACATGAACCTCTGAAGGTCCCCACAGAACAGTCCAAAGAACCAAACAATGTTGTTCACGGTGCTCCTTGAAAGCACTCCATTTCTTCATCGCAGGGAGCGTGTTCCTGCCCAGACTTCCAAACTCACCATGCCCCTGCCGTTCCCAGCACAGCACCTTGTCCATTGCAATCCGCATTAGCTCCATTTCTTTGCATCAAGCAGAAGGATCCACCCTACCCCTCATGCTTCCTGACCATCCAGAGAGCAAGTGTGCACACATCTTTTCTTCCCGGAAGGGCCCATAGCGGTGATGGGAAGGCTCCCTTTTTGACAGTTCTTTCAGGAGAGAAAACAGATCATCATGCCTCAGAAAGAGGGCCAGTCAAGTGGGAGGAACAGCGCTTCAGCTCAGGGGAGGGGCAGCCCCAACTGGGTCTTGCTTTGTTTTTAACATAAGCAGCCACGTATGCCTCTTTCCAGCTCGGAGAGAGCAAGATGAAGTAGAGAATGGTCCAGGCATCTGCGGACAGGGTCTGCATGCTGTCTTCATTGCACCGCGGCGTGGCTAACAGAAGGTCCCTGGGCAGGGGCTGGATGCGCTGTGCTGTGGGTGGTCTCTACCAACTGGACCCCTAGAGCCTGAGTCCTGTTTGTCTCTGCTTCCATGGAAGAGGCAAGTGGGGAAAGTTCAAAAGGACTAGAGATTCCTGCTTTGAATAAGTGACCTTTCTGAATAACCATTCATCCTATGGGACTGGTGCTTACAAGCATTTTTCCTTTGTTGTGGGTCTTTTTAAAATGCCACACCGAAATAAAAATGGTGATACATTGGAAACTATTCGTCTGAGCACTTTTGAGACAGGCCCAAAGGTTAAGCAGCCCAAATAAGATAGACAATATTAAGCAATCATATGTATAAACATAAGTGTTCAAAATATTTCAGCAAATGAATGATGCTCTCATTTATTCATTTTTTAATGTCCCTAATAAGAGTTTTAGTTGGACTGCGAATTTTAACAATGGATTCCTATTCATCTATGTTCTCACGGGTGGGCATATATGTCGATAATTCTGTTTCAGTCTCTGTTTTAAATCTGGTTACAGCAATCAGTTAATCCTTCTGTGAGGGTCACACCCACGGAAGGAGTTTGGGGAGCATGTGCTTGGAGTTTGAAAGGAGAAGCAACCCTGCTATTTGCAGTGAAAGTTGGTGTCCGTTGGCTGAACGGCTGTAAACGCACTAGGATAAATCACTTCACCATCGCTGCCTTATTATGGCTGTATCGGGACAAATATTTGGCAGACCTTTCAAAGTCAGTGCTTCCAATGGAATGACGGCAGCTGGAGAGAAATGGGCCAAGAGGAAGGCAAGGGTGTACTGAGCTTTGAAGGGAAAGGTTGTTAAGGGGAGATTTCATTTAAAAAAAATATAGATATCTATATCTATCTATCTATCTATCTATCTATCTATCTATCTATCTATCTATCTATCTATCATCTATCTATCTACCTCAGGTATGCTTTCCTTTAATTAGAATGGTGCTAAATGTCAGGAGAAGGAAAGGGCGAATTTAACATGCACTTTTGCACTTCACGTTATTCCTTTGAAAAATCACACATGGAGAGGGATAAAAAAAATCTTTAAAATGCACTGAGAAGTTGTCAGGTTGGGCTCGGCCATGATAAATAACCAGTTGTACTTTGGAATTCCTCCCTGGAAATATAAATTGATTTTCCTCCCAGCAAGAATGTGGTATGAGTTTGAATATCAGAAAGCCAGATTTATTATTATTGTTATTATTACTGAAGCATGCTGCCTTACCAGCGCTTAGGTGGGTCAAAGTTTCCATTATAAGTTGCTATTTTCATAAGCACTTTATAACTTGGACATGACAATTGGCTCTAGAGTTTAACTTGGTAAATAACTTCTCAGACTGGGAAGGGCTCTCCACCCCTTCTCCCCGCCCCTTTTAATACCACCAAAGGCAAAAACCAGGCTAGACAGCTTTTGTGTTTTTCTACAGCTTTATTCTCCATTCAGCTTGGAAATAAAGAAAGGCATTTCAATATCAAATGGATACCAGCTTGAGAGGTTTTCAAATTTAAAATAGAGGTGCTCATGGAGTAGTTACTTTTTTCTCAGTTTCAGGGGGGGGAAATAAAAAATTGACCAACTTACCTATGACATAATTTAGCTTCATAACAATTGTCATCTTGTTTTCTGCTATATAGGATACTTATTCTCCATAAATTGTTGGCCTGTCTGTACCACATGTTTTGAGAATTCCAAATTAAATAATCTGGAAGCTAGCAGTGACTCTAGAAAATGATAAATATGCACCCTTTATTTGCGTATTCAAATGGATCATCAAACACTGAATAATCTCAAAAGCGGCCATTGAGTTTGACTGTAATTACTTCCACAGTCCTTAGTTCATGTTTCAAATAAATTCACCTTTTAACTGTAAGGAAACCAAGTTGTCTAGATTTTGTTTGTATTGCTGTTTACATATGATATTCTGATTGCACCCTATTCTCACACGCACCTAGTAGTACTGAGGGTCAAAGATGGTGATGGATGTGGAGTTTGGGCAAATATCTGGAAAAGAGCAGAGCTAGGCTCACAACATCTGACTTCCTCTCTGGCTCCTCACGTGAACCTCAATCTCTCTCATCACCTCGGCTTGGACTCACTCCTCTTGTGCTTTCCTGAAGCTTTGTCTTACCCTGAAGACTCACTTTGAATGTGATTCTAGTGTCAATCCCCAGCATTCGGACATCAGATCAAATTTACTCTCTTCCTCCAGCAGAGGAAAGTCCCATCCTGGGACAGATGCTGGCCCGACCTTCCTGAGCATTTCACCATCTCACAAGACTCCTTCTCATCCTCGTCCTTGGACCGCAATCTTGACTTCATTAGGTGGCTTCTCTGTTTGCATCTTTTCTTTGTCCTAAACCCATCAACGACTCTGAGAAATGTATATTTGGAGAGATTTTCCCACACAGTCTTAGAGGAGTCATGGCTATCCTAAGAGCCACTCCTAAGCTATGAAGACATGGGACTCACTGGCATAGGTCGGATTCCCTAGAAAACCAAAACCAGTAAAACACACACACACACACACACACACACACACACATTCTTTGAGGAAACCAAAATGCCTGTATTTATTATTATTTCTGTTATTTATATATATATACACGTATGTTAGGTATATATCATAAGCCTGTATATGTGTATGCATATATAGGTGTGCATGCATGTGTGTATATTTAGCTCAAGGAAATGCTTCATGCAGTTGGAGAGGCTGGCAAGGTCCAAGTCAGTGGGTCAGATGTCAATCTTGAGCCTTCTCTTGATTCTCCTTGCTGCAGGGACTGAAAAACCCAAGAGTAGCATGTCACACAGAGGCTATTGGCTATGGAGGCAGATTAATCCAAACTTAGGTGGCAGGAGAGCAGGCTGCTAACTCACAGGTTGCAGAGGATCGAAAGGCTACACAGCAAGCTGCTGGCTCAAGTTCAAATAACTGAAAGTCATTTGGAGAGTCAGATGGAGGATCTAAAGTCAGTAAAAAGCAAAGGCACTTTGACAGAATGCCCAAAGATATTGAAAGCAAGCCACATCTCTGAGGAAACCCCCTTTTAACTGACAGAATGCTCAACACAGATCTCATCATGGAGGTGCTAACAATGATGGTATTACATCACAGAATTACAACTGACAAACGAATGAGAATCATAGTCTGGCAAAGTTGACACACAATATTACCTACTACACTCATCTAGGAAATTCTGTCCTAAATACTGTCCGGTGCATTGATACCTTCTAAAGTGTAGTCACAGTCTTTTCCACCTTTGGCGTCTTTCCCATAAGCATAGAACACATTGTTGTATCTTCTGTTCATAAAAATAATTACAAGTAAAGTACTCAGCTCCAATCCCTCACTCTATCCCAACACCAACTATTGGTGCATTTCTATCCTTGCAAGAGAATGAGCAAAGGAAAATGATGTCTCTACTCCTTTCCATTTGCTTGTTGCTTCTCATTTTAACTTAAACCCACTCCAATGAGGTTGTTTTTTCTCTCTCACAATTTTGATGCTATCTTTATTTATTTATTTTAATCATTTTATTAGGGGCTCATACAACTCTTATCACAATCCATACATACATCAATTGCGTAAAGCACATTTGTACATTCATTGCCCTCATCATTCTCAAAATATATCCTCTCCACTTAAGCCCCGGCATTAGGTCCTCATTTTCCCCCTCCCTCCCCGCTCCCCCCTCCCTCATGAGCCCTTGATAATTTATAAATTATTATTTCATCATATCTTGTCCTGTCTGACGTCTCCCTTCACCCACTTTTCTGTTGTGTGTCCCCCAGGGAGGAGGTCACATATAGTTCCTAGTAATCGGTTCCCTCTTTCCAACCCACTCTCCCTCTACTCTCCCAGTATCACCACTCACACCACTGGTCCTGTAGGGATCATCCGCCCTGGATTCCCTGTATTTCCAGTTCCTATCTGTACCAGTGTACATCCTCTGGTCTAGCCAGACTTGAAAGGTAGAATTCATTTCATGATAGTGGGAGCGGGGAGGAAATATTTAGGAACTAGAGAAAAGTTGTATTTTTCATCATTGCTACATCACCCCCTGACTGGCTCGTCTCCTCCCCAAGACCCCTCTGCAAGGGGGTCTCCAGTGACTTGCTAATGGGCTTTGGGTCTCCACTCCGCACTCCCCCCATCACATTCTACCAACAATTCTTTTTCTCAGTGTCATCAATGGCTCAAATGTTACTGAATACCAGCGTCACCCACTCTTTCTCTTACTTGACTAAGTGGGAGTTTTGATGTGGTGGTCTCTTCTTCTTTCTTGAATAAAAAAGCCCACAGAAGAACAATGCTACTTCATGGCACATTAAAGGAAATGCACATTTCTATGTCCACCCATAAAGGTATTTTTGGAAGCACAACACATCTGTTTGATCATATATTTTCTAAGTCCATTTTTGCACTTAGAGTTGTGGGGAACTGTGTGTTTTGCAATTCTGTGTTGTGGGAAAGACCTTAAACCCTACAGATATTTAATAGCAGGCCCTTTATCAAAAGTTCACCAGCTTCTGATTTAGACCACTTGTCCAAACTCATGCAGCTAGTAGATAGGAGTAGGGTTCTAACCTGGAAAAATTAGGTCTAAGTTTCTGCCTCCTGCTATGTCATGCTAACATTGATTTTGATTTCTTAGAGTGTCTTCTCTAAGTTGCAAACGTTTCAAAATAATTTCTTCACATGTGTGCCCTACTTTCCAAGCAAGTTAAATATAACAACATTTATTTAGAAGCAGAAAATAATCACTGGCATAGGAAACAGATAATGGGGGAAGAGCTCTTTACACATCATGATTTTGTGGTCAAGAAGAGCTCCCTGAAGGCAGTAGACGGTATGCGTGGTAGTTACACAGTCTGTTGTCAATTTGAGACTTAAGAGTAAAGGGGTAAAGTTTAGTCTGTCAATCAGGTTGCAGCTTGTTGACCTCATTTGGAGGCGCTAAGGAGATAAATAGCTCATTGGAGGCGGGACACACACTCACTCCCTGTGAGACATTACTTACTA
>NW_022106463.1:2826475-2838052 GCF_000313985.2 Echinops telfairi | reverse complement strand
TGGACTGGGCTGGGATGTTTTCTCAATATTCAATTTCTCTTGTATATAAAGCTCTTTCTTATACACATATGAGTGTCTATGAATTTGTTTCTCTAGTTAACCCAGACTAACACAGTATGTTTACATCTTCAAATATAGGTATTAATATTTCCTTCATAGTCTAACAAAAAGCAATGCTTTCCATGAACTTACTATGGAGCACTATGGTAACAAAAAAGAAAACTGCCTTTATTTATAAAATAGTCATTGCCTTTATTTATAAAATAGTCATCATCTAGTGAAAAAGAAGTAAAAGTAGTTTTCCAAGGGGCAGCTTCAATCTATCTAATCAGCAGGGGGACAGTCTTGTTCCCTTGTAATGTTGAACTGGAAAACTATGAAACAGTTGTCTATAATTAATTTCCTTAATACTCAAGTAGGGAGACCATGGATGCTAAGTGTGTGTTAGATTTCTCACTCTGCCTCTGATGAATCAATGATGTTGGGAAACATTTCTCATGTTTTTATCTATTTACATAACATATGATATCTATTATCCTTAATTTATTTCTTTATTAAATGGAGAAAACTGTAGTTTTTTGTGATGATTAAATGGTTATACATTTCCTGGTATGTAATCCAAGATATACTAAGATTTTAAATTATAATTTATATTTATTACCTTTATATCATTAAGGGAATTTCTTTTTCCTGACTTGCTTTGTGAAATTATGATGACATTGATTAAAGAAATAAAATAAATCTACAACTAAAATTGGAAAATTGGTTATTCATATGGAAATAAATGGAAATGGAATCACTACTTAATATTACACACAAAAATCAACTCCATATGGAATAAGAACTTAAATGTCAAGAATAAAAAATCTAAAACTTTGAAAGTAAAGTATAACACAAGTGCTTTATGACTTCAAGGTAAAAGAGAACTTCTCAAACGTAGCATATCAAGTGCCCAACACAATGAAGAATTATACATTTGTATAATAAAATTGTGTTATATCTTTAGACTCATCAAAAAGCACATTAAATCATAAAGAAGCTACCAACTGAAGGAAGATATGCACAACACTTAAAATTGACAAAGGATTAGTATCAAGAATTTATTTAAAAAATACAACATCAACAACAAATAACCATCTTTCAAAGGAATAATAGGGGGAAAAACACAAAATAAGCAAGAAAAGATTGAATAAAATACAAGAAAATACATTTCACAGAAGGAGAAATTCTTACAGATATAAGACAAACAGCCACGAATTAAGAAAATGGAAATAAAGATCAAATAAGCTGTCATTTTAAATCTCGATGTATCGCTGTTGTTAGTTGCTGATGAATTGGCTTCAGCTCACGACAATGCCATGTATACAAGGAAGCATTGTCCAGTCGTGCACTAGCTTCATGATCATTAGTATGTTTGAGTCCATGGTTGTAAGTATCATCTCAATCCATCTCACTAAGGACAAACACGTATTGTATAATACATGTCTTAGCACAGTATTGTGCTAAGGTATTGGCATTGACCCTTTACCTCAGCAAACATGATGTTCTTTTCTAGTGATTGATCTTTTCCTTACTGAAATTCCACAGGTCAATTGACTACACCCCCACCCCAAAATAAAATTCCTCCTTTTATGAAATTGAGCATTTGCATACTCTTATCAGCCAGAAATTTCACAATAAAATTGCATGAAAATTTATGCCTATCAAGAAACATTGCGTGGAGGCGTGTAGCTCCCCTTTTCTTTATTACCTGAAAGATAAACGACAAACGCCTATTCACAGGATGATGGTAAATACAGGGAGGGACATTGGATTGTATTAGGTGCAGTTGACTCAGCTCCAAATCATCGCCTTGTGTACAACATGAGGAAGCCCTGCCCAGGCCTGCACCACACTCTCAAATGTGGCTATTTTGGAGCACAGTTTTGCAGCCATGCTATCAATCCATCTCTCTGAAGCCTTCCTCTTTTCACGGGCCCCTTTGCTTTGCGAAGCATGATTTTTGTTTCCCCCAGAGACCCTTGATGGAGCCCTAGTGGTTTAGCTGATTGGACACCTAACTACAAAATCAGAGATAAGGCTTTATACTCTCATAAAGATGTATAGTCTCAGAAACCCAGAGGGGCAGTTCTACTGTGCCGTGAGGGTTGCTATGAGTCAGCATTGGCTCTATTGCTGTCAGTGTGGTTTCCTTGGGCCAGAGGGTGGTGGGGTATTTGTTGGTCATTCCTGATGACATGTCAAAAGTGCCAAAGTTGAAATCTCACCACACTATCCTAGCTTCTAAGGAGATTTTTGCCTCTACTTCTTCCAAGACAGACTGGTTGTTCTTCTGGCAGGTCATGGTATTTCCGGTATTCTTTGGCAACATTGTGACTCATATGGACATCAATTCTTCTATGGTTCTCCTTATTCAGTGTCCAGCCTTCACATGGGCAGGAAACGATGGACAACGCCACGTCTTGGATGGCTGCACTTCAGTCCTCAAAGTGACACCTCTGCGTCTCAGTATTTTAAGAGGTCTCGTGTAGCAGATATCTCCAAAGCACTCTATCATTTGATCTCTTGACTGCTACTTCCATAAGCTTTGGTTGTGGATCCAAATAAATTGAGGCCAACTTTCATTTATTGTGACGTTTTGTCTATTGGTTCAGTTGTGAAGATTTTTGTTTTCTTTACAATGAGTTGTGATACATATCAAAGGTTATATTCTTTGACCTTCATCGGTAAGAACTTTAAGGCCTCCTCACTTTCAGCAAGGAAGGTGGTTAAAGAGCATTGGAAATGAAAGCATGGGAGCTCATTTAACAAATGATTTTAGTAGTTATAACGAGTGAAAAAGTAAATTCCTGAAAACAAATACAGTGAACCCTCGCCACTTCGCGCTTCGACTTCCGCGGCTTCACTCTATCGCGGTTTTTGCGTAACAGCGCATGCTCTGTCATTATTGCCACTGATTGGCTCATACTGTACACGCTTGATGCCATAAATAATATAATAAATAATAAATGATATTTGTAACGTCCAAAATGTTTTACTGTATTTTCCCTTTTTCGTTTAATAAATTGGGTAATACGAGTGTAATGGTGACTAAAGGGTGTTTTTTCATGTCCTCTATGCTCTAACTACGAAAATATTTGATTTACAAATAAGGAATCCTACTTCGTGGAATTTCATTTATCACGGTAGGGTCTAGAACCGATTAACCGCGATAAACGAGGGTTCACTGTACCCCAAGAATATTATACATACCCTAGACTGACAGAAGACCAAACCACCCTGTCTTGGAAGACATGCATCCGGAGGGCTTTTTAGAAAAGAGAGTGTTGAGACACATGTTGGGCTCATTGTCGTTATCACCTCCCCCATACTTTGGACCTACTATCAGGAGAAAGAGAAACCAGCCTCTGGTGATGGAGAGCATGCTTGGCAGAGTAGATGATCGGCAAAAAAAAGAGGAAGGTGCTCAGTGAGATGGATTGACATAATGGCTGCACCAATAAGCCCCAACATAACAACACTATAGGGTTGGTGCAGGGTCGGGCAATGTTTCCCTCTGTTGTACAGAGGGTCACTGTGAGTGCGAACACATGCGGTGACATCTAACAACAGCAACAATACCCCAAGCATTTACATGGAGATGATATATTGCTATAAAAAATCTCAAATATAGTGCCATCGAGTCATAGCTACCCTACAGGACAGGGTAGAACTGCCCCTGTGGATTTCCAAGACTGCAGGCCCAGGGGTCCTCAAACTTTGTAAACAGGGGAGCCCGTCGGAGGGCTGGACTATAGTTTAAAAAAAAACTATGAACAAATTCCTATGCACACTGCACATATCTTATTTTGAAGTAAAAATACAAATGGGGCAAAAGCACCTTGAGGGCCGGATAAATGTCCCTGGTGCGCCGCATGTGGCCCGCAGGCCGTAGTTTGAGGACCCCTGGTAGGCAGCCTCATCTGGTAGTTTCAGATGACAGACCTTGAGGTTAGCAGACTAACAAGTAACGTTCTATAACACCTGCACCGAGCATTGTTTAGGTTATTATATAACAGCCTGAGGAAGACCCCATAAGTTAATGGGAATGTTTCAGGTCTTTGGACGGTAGTTCTCAGGAGTTTAATATAGTATTAAGTTAATATGTGAGGGACTTCAGGGGCACATACACACATACAAATAAATAAGAAAGACAAGAAGTTAGACGGACAATCGAATGGTTAACTCAACACCCTGCATGTGAGGTCCTAAAGAAACAGAGAGAAGAAGGGAAAAAAATGAGCAGAAATTGGTGATGCCCCGGTTATTAATATTAGACAATGGAGACCAACTGTGACGAGAAGCTCTAGAAGCATCACAGCTGTGGATAGTATTGCGGATCCTGGAGAGTCATTCAGCGAACATGAATGAGTGCACACCGGGTGCCAGGCCCTTTTTCAGACTCTAACCTACCAGAGAGGCAATTGCTAGATCTTCGTGGCTAATGAAGGGAGACACACATGCAACAAGACAACTGAGAAAGCAATCTGTCAGGATAAAATATATGCATCATGTTAAAACATCCCCCTGCCCCCAATTCATGTGGATCCATAATCAAAGCCCAGTCATGAAATCAAATGATAGAGGGCTTTGGGGAAATCTGTTGCAGAAGACGTCTCAGAAATGTTATGAAGCAAAGGTGTCGCTTTGAAGATCCAGTGCACCTGAGCCAAGACCTGGTATTGCTTCATCTGCAACGAGTAAGGAAGACCCAAGGCGGATCGATGCCTCTGGACCCCAGAGTCAGAGACCAGGGGTGCAGGGCGTGATGGCGCTGAGTTGGGGCGTCTTCCTGGGAAATCTCACTTCCCGAGAGTTCAGAGGGTCTGAACATCACATAGCTCCTGTGATCCTCTTATCCCGTCTGTTAGGCAGGCAATCTCTGAAAACATGTGCCCCCCGTCCAATGCAATGTTCAAGTCAAGGCAGAGCAGCTTTATTTTTGGCACCTGAGCCACAAACTTCAAGGAAGAGGAATTCATAACAAAAGCAGAATCACCTCAGGATTTTCTGCTTCATTACCCTTGGGTGGATCCATTAAAAGAAAAAGTAAAGTGGATCCAAAGGTAAGAGATGAGCTCATGGACTGAATGTGCTCAACTCCCTTGATACATGACCACTGCAAAGCAAGCAGCCCCTTCTATGCATTCTCATTGTATACGCTCTCACACTATGACCTCCACCCCGCAGCTGCATGGCCCAACACTGACTAAAAGGGTGTCCTGGTCTGGGTCGAGGCAGGTATCAGTGACAAATGTGCTTAAGAGATTACCAATGATACCTTGATTAGGAGAGGGAAAAGTCACTCTCTGAGTAAGCAGATTCAATATGCAGATGAGCAGTTCATTTCCAAGGCCAAGTGTGTCAAGGTGTTAAAAGCCGGTTGTAATTTGGGTGAAGCGATCAACATAATTCATCACCTCAGTTGAGGTACCTTTGAGAGGTAAATGGAAGTCACATTAGTAATTGTTCAGAAGGCAAACGGCAGTCACTCGGTCTGTGCAAACTAATTAGAACTGAAGCCCTTATAACCAAAGGCAAGACCTTTCTTCCGTCAGCTTCTTCAACCCAACTTTGACCCTGGTGAAGACCCAGTGAAATTCCGAAAACAACCCTCAGAGTTGAGAGAAATTTGCTGAATTGATCAACACCCAGTTTTGATCTTTATTCTGATAATGAGTTTATCAGAACACTACCTTTCAAAAATGCTAGTTTAATTAAAAATTTTTAAATGGAGTAAAGCAATCAGAACGAGATTGGAGTGTTGATGGTGTTTAGTTCTTGAGTGTGGGATTTTGAGTCCTTTACAGTTTCTTCTGATACTTCTCTTTGCATTTGTCCTCACAAATTGTATTAACTTCACAGTGGGGGGGGTATTATTTAAATTTATAATTTATTTCATCCTTACATATTGTCTATCTAGATTTTCATGAATCAAATTGCTGGAAACTAACAGCTCCTGAAGTTTTTAAAAACCATTTACAATACCTTCAAAGTGATAAGACTTTGAGATTGATGTGGCATAAGACTCTTTCCCTCAAGTTAAAGTTTCTTGTGAAGGATCGGGTTGAGAGCCATCTAACATTGGAACTTGAAGACCATCTACATTTTCCAGAATTTAAATGGAGCCCAGGCTGATGCAAACAAGAGTGTTGAGCTGCGAACAGAACCGTTGGGGGCTTGAGTCCACCCGGACATGCCTCAGAAGAAAAGGTTGACAACTCATTTCCTGGAAATTAGTCCCTGGGACCCCATGGAGCACAGGTATAGTGACACTCATGGGGTCACCAAGAATTGAAGTTGACTTAAGGCAGTCTATCTGCCAGGTCAGTCGTTCAAAGCCACCAGCAGCTTTTTGGGAGAAAGACCGGGCTTTCTACTCCTATAAAGAATTTCAGTCTCAGTAACTCACAGGGGCAGTTCTACCCTGTCTTATAGGGTCACTATGAGTTGGTATCAACTCAATGGCAGTGAGTATTTTTGACATGCAAAGAATTGGGATCCTTCAATTGCATTTCCATTAAAAATTCAGAAATTCAATAGCCCCATGTGTCATTTATCAACTCTTTACTGGAAAGCGTGGTCTGTTAATTTAGCAGATCCCTTATACAGCTGAGTATTAGGATTCAAGAAAGCCCTTCTCTTTTTTTAAGCAGTTTAATTGGCACATCATCCATATATCAGACAATGCAATCGTTCAATCCTATCTAGGAGAATTGTACAATCATTACCACAATCAATTTTTGCAATTCCCCCAACCCATGGTTAAATCATTTTTAAAAAGAGTTGTGTAATCACAATCAGTTCTAGTACTCCCTCCCACTTCTCCTAGTCATTGCTCCTGAAATTCCCTCGCCCTCACTATCTCCCCCCCCAAGCCCTTCCCCCACTATAAAGCCTTGCATCAATTATTATCTTTATGCATCCACTCCTTCTTCGGTAAAAAGCCCTTGTCTTGTGTAGTGAGGCAGAGCACATTGAAGTTACCAGGGACTGCAGGTAAAACAAATACATTTGTTTCAGTCGATGTATAGACAGAGTGCTCCTTAGAAGCCAGGATAGTGAGACATTGTCCCACACGCTTTGGCCATGTTATCGGAAGAGATGGATCCCGGGAAAATGGCTTCATGCTTGGTAGAGTAGAGGGGCAGCTCATAGGGTTGGTCTGAGCCCAAACAACTGCCAACAACATCAAGAAATCAATAATCCCTTATAGGAAGGAAGTGACCAGGTGACCATGCAGCAGCCTGTAAGAGAAGATGAAACATTCTAAAACCCAGAGGCAGAGATTGTATCTGGCCTTTGAAATGGATGCTTTTCATTGAAATAATTTGAAAATACTACGTTCCCTTAAGTAAAAGCTAAACTGGGACAAAGGACTCTGTGGTTTTCCTGTGTGTATTTTTAACGTGCACATCTGCTGAGATATAGCATTGCGACGCCTCAGGGGCAAGCACACTGATGGCATGGGATTGGCAGGGAGCAGGGGAGGTTGTGGATTCGGCTGCATATCCAGATGGCTGGCCTGGGCTCCTATTCTTGAATCACTAGAAGGACTGCAGACCTACCCGGAGATGAACTTAAGTGAGCAAACAGAAGCCACCCCACGGTGGAAGTCAGTCTTCCTGGAGTCAACAGTATTGGTGATATCAAGCCACGCCAAAATGTAAGACTCTGAACAGTGAAATAGCATTGCGACGCCTCAGGGCAAGCACACTGATGGCATGGGATTGGCAGGGGGCGGGGGGAGTTTGTGGATTCGGCTGCATATCCAGATGGCTGGCCTGGGCTCCTATTCTTGAATCACTAGAAGGACTGCAGACCTACCCAGAGATGAACTTAAGTGAGCAAACAGAAGCCACCCCACGGTGGAAGTCAGTCTTCCTGGAGTCAACAGTATTGGTGATATCAAGCCATGTCAAAATGTAAGACTCTGAACAGTGAAATAAGTTTCCTCTGAGAATCTTCAAAACACTCTGATTTCTCCGGTTGCCTCTCTTAAGCAATAAGTGGAAATCAACTGGCTGGCAGTGGGTTTGGTCTTCGGTCGTCCTGTTTTCTAAACTATTGGTATTTAAAAGATGCCACAGGATTTGCTAACTTCTTCTAGTGTAAACTTTAATAATGAATCTCATCACACCACTGGTGGCATGGTGGCTACATGGAGGGCTGCTAATCAAAAGGTTGGTAGTGTGAAGCCATCAACCACTCCAAGGGAGAAAGATGAAGTGTTGGACTCCTGTAACATTAACGTCTCCGAAACCCAAACGGGCACTTCCCGCTGTTCTCCAGGGGACTATGAGTTCGCACCGACTGGATGGACATGAGTTTGGAATGGGTTCTCACCCTCCTGACCACGGAAACACAACAGCCAACATTGGTTTAAAATAAGAGAACCAACCCCTAACCAGTTATGATCAAGTCAACTCTAGCTCATCACCTAACTCTAACCCTATCTGTGCCAAAGGAGAAGGGTTCCAGGGACTGGTTTGGCAAAAGCAAGTTGTCCTGTTTTTCTTCCAAAACACTTTTGGATGGATTTGAACAACCAACCCTTCTGGTTGGTAGTCAAGCACTTAATCATTGACATCATTTGACAATGTTTTGTTCTTTGTTTGTTTTTGAAATCTAGAACCATGTATTCTGAGGTTGTGGACCGGAACGTGAGTCTAGAGACCCTAGTCCATCACTTCGCCATTGTTGAGTTGCCAGTGAGTTTATTCTGACTCTCAGTGGCCCTAGTGTCACCGAGTAGGATTGCCCCATTGGGTTACCAAGGCTGCACCTCTACAGAGGCAGACTATTAGGGGGCCTACTGATCTTTAAGTAAAGACCTTACTGATTAGGTCTTTCTCCAAACAAACCCCAGGTGGGATTGAGCCACCAACCTTTCAGTTAGCAGCCAAGAGCTTAATTCTTGAACAACCAGGGCTTCATAGAAGTGGACCATTTCCTTTGCAAATTTGAAATCTCCCTTCAAGGCACAGAGAGCTGAAAAAGACAATACCCGTGAATCAATCTCCTTCTCCCTTGCTTTACGTGACCTGGACAGAAGATCAAAAACGCAAAATAAAAAGTGTTAAATATCTATTTATTTCCTCTCCATCTGGAATGTTCTGCTTTGTTTCCAAAGCCCTTATCCTATAGTTCTCATCTCAAATGAGCATTTATTCCTATGGGTGGACTTTGGGCTGTTTTTATCCAAGAAAATAAAGAGTTCACCAGCTATTTCTAGCTCGCTTCCATCTCCAGTAACACTGTTTCCTGCTGGCTCTGCTTTTACTGTAATCTTTGCCAGACTTCCAACCATTCTGCCCAGATAGCATTCCCAACATACTGTAAATATCAATTCAAAAACCCATGCCTCTTAGGCTTTGATACCCATTGCCATCAGGCTGATTCTAACTCATAGCAGCCCTGTAGGATAATATAGAGTTTCCCACTGGTCTTCCAAGTCTGCAAGTCCTTATGGGTTCAGACAGCCCCTTCTTTCTCCCTCAGAAAGACTGGAGAGCTCCTTATGCTGACCTTGCAGTTAGCCAAGAAGGCTTTGAGCTCACTGCCATTGAGTGGGTTCCAACTCATAGGGACCCTATTGAAAAAGTAGAACTACCCTGGTAAGTTTCCAAGATTGTAACTCTTTAAGGGATGAGAAAGCTTCTTCTTACTCCTACAGAGTGGCTGGGGGTTTCAAACTGCTCATCTTGTGGGCAGCAGTCCACCACTTACCCCATTATGCCACCAAGGCTTTGATATGTAGTCCTTTCTCTTCTATGTATAATTATCTCACCTACCTTGGTGACTAATATTCAAATGTCACATTATCACTGTCCTTGGTAGTTTTGTGACCATGTAATATCTCCTTGTGTAGAATAGATTATCCTTGAAGGCAGGAATTGGTACATTTTTTTTCTCATTCTTGCAAAGCGCTATAGTACTGTGACAGTTACATCATTTGGTGCCAACTTGAAGTGTAGGGGTGGAGTCTAGTCTGTCAATCAGGTCACAGCCACAGGTTGCCTTTGTGGGAATAACATCCTCATAAAGAGGGTCCTGGGAGCCTCCCTCTCTCTGCCTTCACCTTCCTGTTGAGGAGCCGTTCGGAGCCCTGCACAAGCCTGGAGGTTCATCCACCACCTTGGGATCCACAAGACAATGCACCCACTGGCTGGTGATCGTCCTGCATTATGAATGACTGCCATGTAGCTGTGTGAGGGTGAGGAGGGATTTATGGACTAATATGGGCTAGTATTTGGACTTTAAGACGTGATGTGTAGAAAACTTCCAGATAGAAAGCTCTCTCTTGCACATATATGAATGCCTCTGGATTTGTTTCGCTAGTCAACCATGCCTAACACAAGTACACACCGGTAGTAAAATTTGTGTAACAGCACTTCTATTTTGCATTTTCTTAAAACATTTATTTTTATTTTAGCAAATGCACTGTATTCCTTTTGTTGTAAATAAATTTTATAGTCTTTTTGAAGCATAGGAAAGTATATGAAAAATAAAATAAGTGACCCATAAACCACTATTTACAATGAGCTCTTTTGATGATCTGGCCCCACCCAAATTGTTAGAGGACTATAATCATAAGAGGAACCCCAGAATAAATCAACAAAGACATTTCCATCCCAGGTAAGCCCAGCTCAAATGGGTAAATCTTGAATAAATACATTTTTACAGTTTTGAAAAAAAAAAGATTTTGGGATTTGTGGGTGTATGTATACCAGTATATAGCTTGTTTTTTGAACAATAGTTCATCACTTTTGTGATAAATGAGAGTGTGTGTACATTGTAGGTAAGCACATGGCTTATGTGAAGGCATTCTAAAGATTCAAAACATGAAAGACAAATCTCTCGTGATAAAAGTTGATGCGATTTAGATGGAGGAGATTTTTTTACTCTCTCTCTTAGAAAGCCCTTTGAGTAAAATCCTTGAATCCCACCAGATTAATAGGTATGCATTCTTGGCATGAGCAGGCTTGTTCTAGTCTCTGCTCCTTTCTAACTGTCTAGCATGTCACGCAGTGAGATGCTTAGCATCCTTAAGCCTTCAATTTCCCACCAGTAAAATGGGGATAAAATAAGATACTTTCTGCCCCCTGCCCCCGCCCCATGCCTTTCCTTCCAGCCGCTGTCATGAACATGTAAAGTCACCTTAGTTAGAATGTCCCTTCCAGTCCATTGTTCACCAGTGTTTCTTACCAGCAGCTTCCTCCATGGTGCACCAGTGGCATCAGAGGGCAGATGAGGTAAATAGTTTAAACGAAGCCCTTGCCAAAGAGAAGGACTGCTAGCCACTCATTCATGAATGCCAGTTGATTGATTTTAGCTTTACTTTTATGCAAAATGAATACACTTGATAGTTCCCCTTCACACACAAGAAAGAAAGAAAGAAAGAAAGAAAGAACGAAAGAAAGAAAGAAAGAAAAACAAAACATCAGAGGGCTTTTTCAGCCCCGCTTTCTTCAGGAAGTTTTTAATGGATGATCCACCTTTAGTCGTCTTTCTCAAACTGTGGACCCTGTATCACAA
>NW_022106463.1:2821373-2823639 GCF_000313985.2 Echinops telfairi | reverse complement strand
TCCTAGTTCTTTCCTCTATTTCCTTTTACTTTCCTCTTGTCCCACTATCATGCTCAGCCTTCATTTGGGTTTCAATAATTTCTCTCAGTTACATTGCCCCTACTGAATCCCTACCAGGCCTCTCACACCCTCTTTGCCACTAATTTTGGATCACTTGTTGCTCCTTTGTCCCTGGGTTGGTCAACACCTCATCCTTTCCTCCCCTCCCCCTCTCCCATGTGCCCCCCATAACCATCGGTCCCATTGTTTTCTCCTCCAGACTGTTCATCCAGCCTATCTTATCTAGATAGATCTACAGAGATAATAATATGCACCAAAAAACAAGGCATAGCAAGATAAAGCGACAAAAGAGAACACAAATTATGCTAAGTGAAGTAAGCCAAGCACAAAAGGACAAGTACAGCATGAGTCCACGGAGGTAAGTTTATATATATATCAAATCTCAGGGTTTTGTATGAAGAAGTCTTCGGGACATCGAAAGCTACCTCGGTGAAAACAAATCCAGAAAGTCGTGCAGAAGAGCTCCCAAAGGCAGTCAAGGTTGAGAGATTTTGGAAGCATATCAAGACGCCTGCCTTCTGAGATGGCTCTGGGAGGGTTTGAATCACCAAACTTGCACTCTGTATTTTTGCTTTGTTTGTTTGAACATAGTCAGTACTATCAAACTTTCAAGCCTTTGGGTGGTAGTTCTCAAACTTTGTTTGCATCAGAGTAATTTCAGAAACCTAATAAATATTGCCCAGACCCCCCATCCCAGGCACACCGAGTCACATTTATTCACGAGGACAGAGGCTTGGATACGCATTTGCATCAAAGATCCAACAGGTGATTCATCAGCCGGAGTGGAAACGCATGATCTATAGAAGGAACCAGAATTGGTTCCTTAGGAGGAGACATTCTCTTTGGCACAGGTGTCCCTGGTGCTGGGCTACCATCCTGGATATCCTGTTCTCTGACTCTGTAAACCCAGCTGAACCTGATGCCCCACGTCCTCCTGCAATACAGCACTTGGGTGTTGGTATCTGGCCTCCGGGGGCCTCCTCTGATGCAGACCTCTTGTCCTGTTGATGAGCACCCCTGGGTCTTTGAGGTCTCCTTTCTCCTACATTCCTTCCTTCCAGGATCATGGCTTCCCCTAACACTTCAAGAGCCAGTTACAAAACTGTCCAGGTCTAGATGGACCATGAAGTATCATTCAGCTCCTTTTATCTCCTGAGCTGAAGGACAAAGGCCAATAGCTTCTTCACCAAAGGTAACCTTTTATATTCCCAGGGGTCCCTTCCAGGCAGAGCAGACCCAAACCCATTGCTTCTTCTTCAAATGGTCCAAATTCTGATATCAAAGTTCCTTGGCAATATTCTATAAATCTAAAAAAAATTCTATAAATCTCTACCAAATGACTCTGATCATCTGCCAAGAGATAACCACAAATTCAGCTCTCATAACAGTCCTAAAATCTGATAGCATTACCTGTGCAGTATGCAAGTTAAATGTCAGCCATCAGCTTGAATTTTGATCGTGATCTTCCAGTGTAAATATCTTGATATCCAGGGGAGCCCTGGTGCTCTACTTGTACACGTGAATCATAACTTCAATGCTTAGCACCAGTGCTCTCTGGTTTGATTTTTTTGGTCTAGTGCATAATTTACTTAAAGGAAACAAGATTCAGGGTTCCTATTAAGGGCCCTCCTGTATTTTGAATTTTTGCACACTTAGGTCAATCCATGGCAGCAGTTATAAAATGTAATCATAACTACAAAGGTATATGCTAAGATTCTTGCATTGTTTGGCATTTGGTGATTAAAGTTAACATTGGTTGTTGGGCTGAACTGGAGTTTTAGAATTGATAGACCTTGACTAATTCCCACAAATATGGTCACAAATGAATACTGTGGCAGGTTTTGAAACAAGAAAAATCATTACTGAGCTAACTAGAAAAGATTAAGGGACTGTCAAGTTAAGGAAAAAAAAGATTGGTTCGGTTTACACTTGCTTTAGGTAGTGAATGCTAATTTGTCTCATTATCCTAGCTCAGTCATCTCTTTCATGTGCCTGGTGATCATAATTACCAAAGTCATAAAACAAAGAAAATAAGCTATCATCTCCAATAAATGGTACAAGAACTAAAACCAGAGGAAAATATTAGCCACGGCAAAACCTGTTCTCATAGAACAAAGGGATTTAAATCCATCTTGCTTTACAGTGTTAGAATGCTTTGCATTAAATATAGATTTTTCTCCTGATTATATTGTTACACATTCCACGG
>NW_022106463.1:2814247-2819929 GCF_000313985.2 Echinops telfairi | reverse complement strand
TGGAGCAGCTGTGTGGAGACCCCTGCCAGCGCTGAGATGCTTACACACTCACTGACTTGGCTTTCCTCCTACAGTCGGCATCATTGTGTCTGTTTTGTGAGATGGAGGAGGACTTTGTGGATTGGTGTTGGATATGTGATTTGTTTCTCTAAAGTACCCAGACTAACACAATTATGAAGGGTCTTAAGCCACAGGATGATCTATGGGGGAAACCTTGTGTAAAGGACTTTTAAACTCCTTCCCAGGTTTCAAGGCTTTAGGGGTTCATGCAGGAGGGCTTCCTAGCAGCCTACAGCTACACTCTACCTGAGTGGGAAAACCAAATCCAACAGAAGGAGATGGGAAGCCCCACCTGCAAGAAGCAGCCTTTGAGTATGTCACATAACTATAAATGCTCACGTAGACACCCCTCACTGATCTAGTACTCACTCAACAATTACAGCACAGGGCAAGAAAGCCCAAGGAGAAGAGCACCATTTCCAAATGGGCACCATGTACAGGATGCATTGACAGGAGCTGGTATGAAAGCATCAACGTGGAACGTTTGTGCCAAAGAGGAGGCAACGTGAACCAAGGCACAGATGTCGATCTCACTGGGTTTCAAAACGCAGCCGGTCTCCAGGACACCTCTTAAGAACCCAGCCATCAAAACAGTGGGTCAACCCCACCCCCCACCCCCGCCCTCAACAAGGTCTCTGCTGTCCACTTCTCCCCATGTCTTCAACTTTTCTTGGCAAGTGGACAAGCCTAGATCCTCTACTTATTTGAGTTCACCGCCACTGTTCCATCAGCCCTTAGCCCCCAAATGAACCCACCTGGTTCGAAAGGCAGAATTTCTCTTCCTTTACAGGTGGGATCTCCCTTGCTTTTATTCAAAACAGAACTGCTTTTTCACTTCCTGTTTTGAATTTCTGATTCAGAACCCAGATACTCTATCTGAGTTTTCCCAAGTTGGGGTGTTCTTTTTTAAAAAAAACTATTTTATTGGGGACTCATACAATTCTTATCACAATCCGTACATACATCCATGTGTCAAGCACATTTGTTGCCATCATCAGTCTCAAAACATTTGCTTTCTACTTGAGCCCTTGATATCAGGTCCTCATTTCCTCCCTTCCTCCCAGCTCCCCCTCCCTCATGAGCCCTTGATAATTTATAAATTATTATTATTTTGTTATATCTTACACTGTCTGATGTCTCCCTTCCCCCAGTTTTCTGTTGTCCATCCCTCAAGGAGGGAGTTAAATGTAGATTCTTGTAATCAGTTCCCCCTCTCTACCCCATCTTCCCTCTACCCTCCCAGTGTCGCCACTCTCAACCCTGGTCCTGAAGGGAATCATCTGTCCTGGATTCCCTGTGTTTCCAGTCCCAATCTGTACCAATGTACATCCTCTGGTCTAGCAGGATTTGTAATGTAGAATTGCGATCATTCTTAATTGCTCTTTGGTGGCCAAGAATTTGGGATTGAGGGAGAACTCTTGACAAAAGGACAAGGTCACCAATAGGCCTTGCATTGAATGTGTTAGCTACTCTATGTAAAGAAGAAGTGATTTAGCCCATTAAAACAGAAGGAGGTTTAAGAGAAACGACAGACCATATCATTTATTTCTACAAGAATTCCTATTATGTGTGGAAAGTAATGGAAACATTGAAAGACGATGAATGGAAAAACAGTGGAGACTTTCTGGCTTCTGGTCTACACCTTCACTAAGAAGAAGCAAAGGTGGCTTCAATGTGGAGCAAACAGATTGGTTCACTGGAATTGAGAGAATGCATCAAGTGAAAACCCGGCATTGGCACTGGGGAAGGGAGCCAACCGAATTCCTCTGCCCCAGCAATACCCTCGACGATTCCCCCTCTTGTGGGCTCAGTGATCTTGTCTGAAGCCAACTCCTGACTGTTTCTTGAGCGACATCCAAGATTTCTCTCTAGGATGATTACCCACACTTTTCTTGTTTAAAAGCAATAATTCAGTCGGGATGTCCAATGACTCATTTCTTAACAGCCACATTAGGTGGGAAAACAGAGAGAATTCCACATGTAAAACCTATCAGCCAACATGAATGTTCTGAGCTGGTGCAGGCACGAGGTAAGCAAAGAGGAATTTTCAAATGAATTCATACAAGCCCCAAGCTGTCGCGGCAATCAGAGCACACAGGAGAAACCATAGTCTGGTGTTATGGAGACACGCCACCATGTAGAAGGCGCATGAAATCTAATACAGACAGAAGCAGTTGATAGCCTGCTTCGTCTCTGCATCCCATCGACCACGCTAGGGAGTGAAAGTTTACTTTGGAGAGAAAAATGCAAGGTGAATTGCCAATTTGAACAGGCTTTGGGGGATCCATGGAGGCTTGGCATGCGTTCTCTGTTGACTATAATCAGACTCCCGGAGCATTTCAGTCATTTGCGGTTCTCCCCAGTCATACTGGTCCAAGTCTGGCTGAAGATAATTGGCCACCGGCCTTCAGGAGAGTGTGCATAGTGCGGACTGACAGGCTGGAAATGGTCCTTATGGCCACTCTTTTATAACGCATCTTGTGGACCAATGTAACTTTCCTCTTCTCTTCCCACACATTCACTTAACTTCAACACAATGGAGTCACTTCTTCATTTGGTTTCTGATGAAATGCAAGAATACTGCTAGTTTGACTGTCTTGAGATTTTAAGAATGTTGTAATGATGACCAATAGCAGTTGAATCGCACTCACTGCACAGGTCTAAGACTACTTCTAAACAACTTTGAATCACCACACGATTTAGGGCAAATTCCTCCCAAATTGGAACCCCGAGTCAAAGAGCAGCATAGAATATGGAGGTGCAGGAGTCAGTTTATAAAACTGAGAGTGTTCATCAGAGGAAGAATCATAAGCATAGGGAAAGAGTGGCTTGCATCTTGAATGCAAACAATATACAAAGGAGCAAAAAATCAGAGCTTTGATCAACTCGACCTTAATTTCAAGGAAACCATCTAAAAAGATAGTGGTAAGGCTGCTGGGACATCTGACACACCCGGGGGATTTTAAAACACATTTGTACTCCAAGAGGGTTCCCCGCAACTTCTCATCGTGACGTGATTCAGAAAGTTGACTGCTGTTGTGTGAGGAGTAGATGTAGATGAGACGACTTTTGATTGCTGTGTTTTGTTGCTGTGAGGTGCTGGGGAGTGGGGTCTGAGTCAAAGAGACCCCAAGAACAGCGGAGCAAAACACTGTCTGGCCCTTCAGCATCCTCGCATATGTTAGAGGGAAGTCCCTAGTTGCTGCCCCAATGTCAATTCATCTCCTTGAAGGTCTTTCGCTGTTTCACTGACCCGCTACTTTACTAAGCCTGGCGTTCTCGGGCGGCACTTGAGGCCAACCTCACCGCCCAGATTCTAAGGTGAATCCTGGGCTGTCCTTCCTCCTAGTCCCGTGTGCTCTCCTCGCAATGCTGCCCAGATTCTTTGCCAGTAACACGCTCCAAATACTTCCATTCTTCTTCAGTCTTTCTGATTTATCATCAGCGTTCACCCACCTCTGAGGAGCTAGAAAATAGCACAGCGTGGGTTAGGTGCTGCTTAATCCTCAGAGTTAAAGCTTTGTTCCTTAAAACGCCAAAGAGCTTTGTGCAATATATTTGCCCAATGTGATATGACCTTTATTACTATATTTTAAAAGATCATTTTATTGGGGGCTGTACAGCTCTTTAAAAAAATACTTTTATTGGGAATTCTTACATCTCTATCATAATCCATACATTCATCCAGTGTGTCAAGCACGTCTGCACATGTGCCACCGTCATCATCTTCATTCTCTTCCCACTTGAGCCCCTAATATCAGCCCCCCATTTCTTCCCTCTCCCTCCCCCACCCTCCCTCACGAACCCCAGATAAGTTATAGATTATTATTTTCATATCTTACAACTCCTATAACAGTCAACACATCAATCATATCAAGCATATTTTTACATATGTTGCCAACATTATTTTCTAAACATTTACTTTCTATTTGAGTCCTTGCTATCAGTGCCTCTTTTTCCCCACCATTCCTCCCTCCCCCCTTCGTGACCCCTTGATAAATTATTGTTATTTTTATATCTTATATCCACCCCTGTCTCCCTGCCCCCATGGTTTCTGTTGTTGGTTCGACCCCCTGGGGGGGTGTGGTTATGTGTTTATCATTGTGATTGGTTGCCCCTTCCTCCTCACCTTCCCTGTACCCTCCTGGTATCCCTTCTCCTGTTCCTGCATTCTGTGTATCGTGAGCTCTTATCTGTACTTGTGCACGTGCTCTATTCTAGCTCACAGTGAAAGGCAGGAGTAGGGTCATGGTAGCAGGGGGTGAGGAAGCCTCAAGGAACCAGATGAATATGGTGTGTCTCATTGGTGCTACACTGTGCCCTGGTTGACTCATCCCATTCCTGTGACCCTTCTGTGAAGGGATGCCCCATTGTCTACAGATGGTTTGCAGATCTCTGCTGTGACACCCCTCATTCTCAACAATATATTTTGTTTGTTTGTTTGGGGTCCTCTGATGCCTGTTACCTGATCCCGTTGACACCTCATGATCACACAAGCTGGTGTGCTTCTTCCATGTGTGGCCTTCGTTTTGTTGACCACTGTTTTCATGAGCATTGACTGTGGATCCTCATAAAGTGAACTCCATCACAACTTAACTCTTTTTCTATGCCTGTCTGTTTGTTCAATCGTGATGCTGTCTATTGATCCAGTTGTGTGAGTTTTGTTTTCTTTACAGTGAGTTTTAACACAATTGAAGGCTGTAGTCTTTGATCTCCATCAGCAAGTGCTTTGAGTTCTCTTTGCTTTCAGCAAGCAGGGTTGTGTCGTCTACATACGGAGGGTTGTTAAAGAGCCTTCCTCCGATCTTGACATTGCATTCTTCTTCACAGAGTTCAGCTTCTCCAGTTATTTGCTCAGTACATTGATTGAATAAGTATGGTGCTTTGGCATAAATATTGTAGGGAGAGTAAGAATTGAATGATGTACAATGGAGCTTTAAAAATTCATGGAAATGTTCTATTCTCCATGAATTCAATTTTTCCGTGAACTTTTCAAAGACTCTTATATATGACAGAGTTTTTACTAAGAAACTTTTTAGGGATTATTTGACATCTCCAGGGTGCCTGACACACACAAAGAATAGAACTGAAACTAACCTCCTACCACCTGCTCCTGGATGGAATATCGTACAGCCTATGGCATGCTAGTACCGACCCAAAGTCTAAAAGATCTAGTCCAAATTTTGTACAACTTGGGAAAAAGTCGTGTAAGAGATAAGTACTTAATTTGGATCAGGGGCTGAGATTAGAGCCCTGGCCATACCTGTTCTGTGGGTGTGGATTTGGGCGTGCTGCTTGGTCTGCAGAGTGTCAGCACTTCCTTCGAATTGAGCACCTATATTTACCTCCAAAGATTGTTGAGAAGATCAAATAAGGAACCAGAAATGAAACCAGACAATTCCAAATTGCTAAGCAAATAGAAAGCATGACTTTACTATTTGAAAGTCATCAAGTTACTGTCATTGAATCAGTTTTGACTCATAGCAATCCTACAGGACACAGTAGAAGAAATATATATACCAAAAAAATCAGGAACATTCAAATACAAGTCTGATTTCATAGATTGAAACTGACACATACTGAAGGTCACCTTGCTCTTACAGACACACTGAGCACCTGAAC
>NW_022106463.1:2805178-2813146 GCF_000313985.2 Echinops telfairi | reverse complement strand
GACTGGGCTGGGATGCTTTCTCAATGTTCAATTGCTCTTGTATATAAATCTCTTTCTTATACACATATGAGTGTCCATGGATTTGTTTCTACCCAGATTAACACACTCCAACACACTCCCATGGAGCCAAACTGCTGACTTTGTGATTTGAAACCCAATGGTTTCAAAACCCATTATACCATTGGGGCTTCTTTAAAAGAAGGAGGCCTGGGGAAAAATCCACTTAGATGCCACCCACTCCAAATCCATCAACAGCAAATTATTATTAAAGGAGAATTTGATTTTAAATCTATTAAAAAAGCTACTTTAGGCCAACCGGAGCATCAGTGTCTTTCAGATGTGAAGGTCTTCCTTGATTCCGAGCATGCTTCTCCATGCATCATAAACACTCTCACGGAAACATTCACAGGCCTTCTTATTTCAGCAGTGGCCTTTGCTTCGTTTTGAACTCATCACGTCAACTTTCAAATCTGGAAATGGTGTCGAGAAAATACGGCCAGTGAACGAGGAATCCAAACACTTCAGTTTTTCAGCAAGAAAAGTTCAAAGGAAATGCAATTGTACTTCAGAAGCAGGCATAGTAGAAAAGCAGAAGGTGGGTGATTTCCTCAGAGCAGTGTGCTTTTCCTCTTCAACACCATCAACGCGTTTCTCATCAAATTCCCAGTGTGTTTTCAGGCTTGCCAATTTGCTGCCAGCTCAGAGTGGCCAGGGCAACCACAGGATGCCTTTGAGATGCTGTTGATGCTTGAGATGCTGGAGAAGTTAAACCAGCTTTCAGTTTTCCCCTAATCATTTGGATTCACTGTCCCTGAGTCATCGGTTCAAATCCTTGGTCCTATTGAAGTGGTGGCGGGTGTGGGGTGTGGTGGTCTTTCTCTACCCCAGACTTCTAGGCCTCCACTCTCGCTTGGATCTGGGACAAATATACCCTTAAGTCTCAAAGTCAATAATGGATCTCCTCTGCTTTGGAGGTCTCAAATGGCATTAATAGTCTGCTCTGGGTGCTGTACCCAGCTGGGGAGGGAATGAGCTTACACCATACCTTCTCCTTTGAGTGTGGAACCGGCCAGACCTCAGGAAGCATGGAGGGAGCCTCATGGAGCCCAGTAGGCAGACATTTCTGCAATCCGACCTCCTGACTTGAAGCAGACACTTGATGTCACTGTCTCTGCTTTTTTCTTTCTTTTTTAATCTCTGGAGGAGGGCATTTTGTGAGGACCTACTGAGATTACAGGAATATAATTACTTAGTTAACAACATGACTACAGGAATGCTCTAGGTCCTTAGATAATCGATGTGGGTGTACTTGCTTTTTGTGGTAGCTACATAATCTGTTGTCAACTTGAGAGGATTAAGAGTGAAGGAGTGGAGTCTAGCCTGTCCATCACCTTGTAGCTTGATGACCTCATTTGGAGGCGCTCAGGAGATGAATAGCTCACTGGAGGCGGGACACATGCTCACTCCATGTGACACATTTCTGACAAGGAGCCACATGAAGCTACCCTGGGAGCTGGAGGAGTCACATGTGGACCCCTGCCAGTGTTGAGATGCTTACAACACCACTGGATCCACAAGACTCCCCATCCACTGGCCTGTGATCTTCCTGCATTTGGCATCATTGCATGTGTTTTGTGAGTCTGAAGAGGACTTTATAAATTGGTATCGGATATATGGGCTAATATTGGATTTATGGACTTGATCTGGACTGGAATGGGATGTTTTTTCAATATTCAATTCCTCTTGTATATAAAGCTCTTTCCTACCCACATGGATGTTTATGAATTTGTTTCTCTAGTCTACCCGGACTAACACACTTATTTAAATACAGTTCAGCTGGAGCCCCAAGAATGCCAATGTACCTCCCCACGGATTTCACAGGTCTCCGTCTACCGTGTCACCAGGACAGGTGAAGTACCTCTGCACGGTTTCTCCTAGGACTCAATTTAGCTAACCAGTGGCTATTCTCTAGAAGGACTGGGGTTTCCTTCTTGAGGAGAGACTCGTCATAAGGTTAGTTTCTTATTACAGGGCCACATAATGTTGTTGCTTTAATTTAATTGGTGACTTACATCAACTTATTGTGAAGCTTTGCTTGTTTCTTTGACCTTCTAAGTATTGCATGAAGGATGTGAAATTGGAACAGGCAAGTCTTGGGTTCTGAAAGCTATCATTTATCCATCTCATGTTTTGGGGGGATGTTGTGTGTTTTTCAGACATAGTCACTATTTTCCTGCTTTGATTTTTGGTTGGACTCTTCCTAGACCCTGTCTGAGAACTAAGAGCTGATGGGTTCCTGGGAGCCACTGAACTTTATGGTTGAGTTTTTGTTTTTTAAAATCTCCTTTTAGTAAATTTAGCAATAATAACAGAGTGATGAACGGATGCTCGTATCGTACAAAGGGGAAGTGAAAGAGGAGACTCACAATTCCCAGGCAGAGAAAGCCATCCCCTTGCTGAGAAGGTGGTCCCCACATTGAAAATGTGCATCAAGACTGTTACCCCAAAAGATTCTTGTCCCTTTAACTCTTGCACCTGATCTCTTAGGATCCAAGAAATAATGTTTCTTTTGTTATTGTTTTTTGCCAAGTTGTGCCTTTCCTCCTGCAATTGAAGGAATTGTCATAGTACCTGTTTGCATGGAGGGAGATATTGCTACAGAGAAAACACCACAGGCTGTCGGGCTTAATGGTGCCGTGTGAATGTATGTGCACATATGTGAATGTACCTGCTGATGCTGTTTGTCTGGAGAATAAATCTGGATTTTTTTTTGTTCCCCCCAGAACCCGCTCCTAAAACATGACTTCAGGTTCCTAACATCTTTTATTACCCCCAGTACCTCAAGTTCTGTGAAAACTGAGCCCCATTTTTCCTGGAATCACCCATGTCCCACAAGTCACAAGTCACATACTGCCACAAGTCACATACTGAGTTGCTGGCCTGCAATGTGGCCTGATTTGCATGGAAAGTGATAGAGCTACGTCTGATACTATGTGCCTTCTGTGTCCCACTCCACTGTGTCTGTGCATCAGGTCAGGCCATTGATGAGACAGGCCAGAAGAGTAAAGTCCAGCCTGGCTGCCTGGAGGGCCCGGTTGAACATCTGGCACAGCCAAATTGAAGGGCGAATTACCTTACTGTTTAGGCTAGGTTGTCTAGAGAAACAAAGCCAGTAATACCCATCTATGAATAAGAACTACTTTTATATCAGGCACATTTATATATCAGTAAAGCATGCAGTCCAGTGCAACTCGAATCTATTAGTCTGATGCAAGTCCCTAAGTCCCCCTTCAGCCCCATGTAGCCCCATGCTGCTGCTGCAGAACGGTGAGCTGGACCAGGAAGCAGGAAGATCACGGGCTGCTGGTTACAGAGCCGCATGAATCCAGCGTCAGTGGAAACGTGTTTGGGCGCCCACAGCTCTCAGAGTTGAGTGGCCTGCATGGGACCACCCCTCAAGGGACAGAGAGTTCCAGCTGGCAGGCAGAGGGACAAAGAGAGAGCAGCTCCTAGAATCTCTCAAAAGGATTATGACATCAAAGAGGTGACATCAGGCTGAGACTTGATTGACAGATTTGACTCCATCTCTAGCCAGGAATGTCTTGTTGACAGAATCCCTAACTACCACACTTGTGGACACTTTTTTTTTTCTGGTCAAGTTTCAAACCTTTGCTGCTACCCAATAGATCCTGACTATGTTTCAAAGATGAGTACCCTTTCCTCTACAGAACAATGGGATTCTGTCAACAGCCCCCTGTGAGATTAGTCTCTTCAACTCTCTGAGCCTCCGTTTGAGAATAAAGGAATCATTGTCACACTCCGTAGGACAGGCCATGGAAAGTGCATACAGGAAGCCTGGCTCGGTAGAAGAGTTGGAAATAAGGGCAGTATTTTCACATTTTTATTGACCTCATGAAGAAGCTTTTGGTTCCATCCCTCACTGACTGCTTGCCCTGGAGAAAGCCCATTTCCCATTTGTAAAGTGTGAATGACATTACACTTAGTGGTGTCTCTTCCTTGTTGTAGTAACAACAAGAATACTTAGATCACCACTCACATATCAGGGAAGATGCTGGTTGGGTTCATTCACTCAACAAGTATCTATTGCACCTACTGTTGCACCTACTGTTGCAGACACTGTTTTAGCAACATTCAGTAAACAAGCAGACAGGAGGTCCTGCCCTCCTGGGACTCCATTCTAGTCAGGCAAGAACACTGTGTTAGTCCAGGATGACTAGAGAAACAAATCCAGAGACACACATTTCTATGCCTTTCCCCCTAGCCCATGGCCATCCTGGTCAGTTCTCCCTGTCTGCAGATTTATCTGCTGTAGATTTCTGATCGGAATGAAAACAGGTGGCCTTTGGTGCCTCGCTTTCCTCACTTAGCTTAATGTCTTCTAAAGCCACCCATGCTGTACTCTGCATTCATACTGAATTTACTCCAGCGCCAATGGCATCTCTGTGTGGGGTTGCTGTGGTTCCGTGTCATCGAGTCACTTCTGACTCATCGTGACCCATATATAACAGAAGGAAACATCACCCAGTCTTGTGCCAGCTTCACAGCTGTTAGGTTTGAGCCATTGTTGTAGTCACTGTGTGAATCCATCTTCCCCAGGGCCTTCCTCTCTTACGCTGTCCTTCCACGTTACCAAGCATGATGTCCTTCTTTGTGGACTGGTCTCTCCAAAGTATGTGAGATGAAGCCATGTCATATTTGCCTCTAAGGAGACATCTGTTTGTAGTTCCTCTAAGACAGGTCCGTGTGTATGGATGGACCACACTTTGTCATCCACTCATCGGTGATGAACATTTGGGTTGTGTCCACCTTTTGGCTGAGGAGGGTCGTGTGGCTGTAAGTATCGTGGATGGGTATTTGCATGAGTTCCTGACCACAGGAGGGATCCAAGGGTGACTAAGAAGGAGGTGGGAAGGGTGAGGACACAGTGGAGATGTTAGGAATGAGAGTTAGGATAGATCAAGAAGTAGACGAGCTATGGGAGCTGAAGAAGTGACAGCAGCCTGGAGTATTCCCAGATGTAGGTAATGAAGAGACAAACACGACCAGAAGGCAGTACTGGTGTGGTGAGTGAGGAGTTGGCATGGGTCAGACCCCTCTGGGAAATGGGAAGGTGTGAAGGTATGGTGTTGGTATGGTATAGGAGAGAAGGGAAAGTCGGGAGTTGGTGGCTGGTAGTATTGAACTGCTGACTTTGGAGTTAGAAGCCCAACTCATAATTACTATGCCATCAGGGCTCCTACCTACAGAGAATCAAGACGGAGGCGTTGACTCTGAGGTTCAGAAACTGGACATAGAGACATAGGATGAGCTATGTAGGAATCAGCCCAGCATGTAGCTAGAGCAGGCTGTCTCCCTGAGAAGATAAAAGCAAAGTAGGACCAAAGAGTGAATAGCACCATTCTGACCCGAGGCTATGCACAGTGTAGGGTGCCTGACAAGGCAGCTCTTGTCTTGACCTGGTGGATGAGTGAGTGATGGTCTGAGTCCTTGACAGCCTATTCTGCTCCATGCTGTGCATACACCATAAAGATGAACTATAAACACGACAATCTCTATCATTACTATCTTTGTAGGCACTAGGGTATAAGAGGGGATGACCTTCTGATATCTTTTTTCTAGGTCAAAAGTCTTGGGATCAGGGTTACTCTGTGAACAAAAGCTGTGGGGTTTATGCAGAGCTCCTGAAAAACTGTTAGTAAGGCCAGGTGTCCCGTGGTGGGCCCTGGATTGTCCTGGAGCTGGGCTTGGCATCTCTGGTATCAGCTCAGGCCTACCCACAAAGAGGCTCAAATATCCTGTGGCTGTTGTCACTGTGGGAACAGCTGATTATGCCCCTCTCTCATCCCAGGCCCCTAGAGAGGGCAGAAGCCGATCCATCTCTTGTTTGGGCAACTCTCAGGATACTCACTACAAGTTCCATATCAATGAGTATGTGTTAAATTCAATCACAGCATAATTAATGCACTTATGTGATAGTTAAAGTTGTGTGTGTATCACTATGGCTGGGCTAGGATGCTCGGTTGTTTGGAAATCAAAATGGATTAGTACACAGACCCCCAGGATGATAATGGATATAATGAAATCATTTCCACTATGAGAAACCAATCAATTTAACGGACGTTTCCTTGAGAGTGTTGTCAATATATGTGGATGTTGTGGGAAAGCTTGCTTGCTCTTTGCCAGATTGGGGTCCTGCATCTGGGTCATCATCTGACATCTGGTTCTCAAGCCAGACATTTTTCATCTGCCTATCTTGGATTCATTTGCCTCTCTGGCCAGAAATCAGATGTCTGACCTGTCAATCTTGGGTTCGTCCCTGAAACTACATGAGTCAGGAGAAGCCTCCAGCCTGACATCTGGTCCATGGACTTGGAAGTTTTCCAGCTGTGAACCACTACCTTGAGAGACACCTCTCTGTATACCTGTGTCACCTTCATTGGGTTTGCCTCTTTTGAGAAACCAACCTAAGACACTAGGTCCCAGGAGTGTTCTAGAGAAACAAGATAAAAGCTATGAGTTTTCTAAATTGGTTTTCAAGTCAGTCTAAAATCACAACCCAAATATTCTTCATCAAATGGATAAGTCAATGAACTATAGTATATCTATACAATCCATATTTAGGAAATGAAGTACAATCTCTCTCTCTCTCTCTCTCTCTCTCTCTCTCTGTGTGTGTGTTTGACTAGGGAAAATACATGATTACATTGAGAAAGACGTTCTTTTAAAATATGTATTTGACATTCACATAAACAAATCAAAGTAAAACCACTGCTATCAGATTGATTCCAACTCACGGCTAATATATACAGTGTTTACAAGACTGTAATCTTTGCAGGACAGGCAACCTCATTGGCGGTTCAAAACCACCAGCTGCTCTAAGGGAATATAGGAGACTGTCTACTCCCATGAAGATTTACAGTCTAGAAACCCTCTCTGTACAAGAGATCGATAGACTCACTCGATGTCGGAAATGACTCAATGACAGTGCCATTGGCATCAATCAAAGGCACCTAACTGTTATTTGAAAAGGAAAACTCAAAGCCAAGCTCACTGTCATCGGGCCGCTCTACCTCATAGGGGCCTCTGGCTTTTCTCAGACTGTAAATCGTTATGGGAGGAGAAAGCCTCGTGTTTCTAGAAGTGCCTGGTGATTTCAAGCTCTAAACTTGCCATTAGCAACCCACGATGCTACCAATAAACTGGAACTTGAGCTTTCCTTTGGAGAAGGAATTTGCTATAATGCCAAACCTACACAAGTGTAAGAAGTCACTGCCAACTTCTAAGTCTGGGTTGTCCAATGGTACAGTCTAGCTACTAGCTTAAGCTCACAGAAGGTAAAGTAAACCATATACAACTACCTTGAGCTTCCGTTTTTTCTTAATAAGCCCCAACTTCTGTCTGAAATTTTCTCCCTTGTGTTATTTTAAGTATAAAATGTGAACTTAGTACAGACTGCGCCGTGTATTCTTCTTGTGTTCTTTCCATTCTCCTTTCCCACAGAAGACAGCGGGGACAGCCACCTGAGGGACTAGAGAGGAAAAGGGAAAGGGGGAACTTGAAGCAATGAGGTAGCTGCTTAACTCTGTCCTCCAGGTGGCTGGACAGGAGTAAGTCATCGCTTGGCTCTTCATCTGAGTAGAAGTGACAGCATTGTGATTAATTTTAAAAAATCAAACTGATACTGACTCTAGGGTGCCAAGAGAGTTGCTGCAAGGGAGCATTGCATTAGAGCTAGGAATCAAGAGGCATTTGGTCTGCAGAAGGCTGTGGCCTGCAGGCTGAGCCCTCGCTCCCCTGGAACCTTGATATAAGTCCAGAGTCCCTCTTGAGAACCTGACACACTTCTCACCGCTGAACCACCCAAGTGACCACAAGACTGCCCGGAGAATATGAGAGGCAGTGATCATGGGAAATTCAGGGGTGTGGGGAGAGGCAGTGTTCCCTCAG
>NW_022106463.1:2794209-2803090 GCF_000313985.2 Echinops telfairi | reverse complement strand
TGTGAGCTGCTCCAAGGAGGAAGGTGAGACTGTCTGCTCCTGTAAGGATGTACAGCCTGCGAAACCGACCGACATACTTCTATTCTGTCTTATAGGGTCATTAAGAGCTGGAAGGGACTCAATGGCAGTGACTGGCAAAGGTATGGAAAGCGTAGAGGGAGAAGCTGCAAGAGGAAAGAAATTGGAAGTCTTTTGCAGTAACTCGCATGCAGCAATGTAAGCCTGGGTAGGGGTGTGGCTTTACAAGTAAACAGAGTGAGGAGATATGGACACAGACCACACTTGCTCCAGGGAGACTTCCTGGCTATCCTAGCACATCCAAGGTCTCTACCTCAGTGCACACCACATATGCCTCTGGAAGCACATCACAGTGCCATGAATCCATTCTCACATTTAGACCAAGAGCCATGAGAACAAAGCCATCAACTTACATATCTCAGTTCTGTGGTGCTGAACACAGAGCCCACACGTTTGGTGAGAAGTCATGAGCTGCAGGAAATGGCATAGAGGTTACATCTGACCTCCTCTGGCTGGCTTCCCTATTGCCATGAGGTATGGGTCCGGAATGCCTTCATGCTCTATCCTTCTATACCCTATTCTGACACACTGCATGCATTCTCCATTTATGCTGGGTTCAACAATTTCTTGTGAGGGCCACACAGAGCTCATTGGCAACATTCACAATAATAGGAATTTATTAAGGAAAAGTAACAGTTCGCCGAAAGTCAGGATCAGTAAACAGTAAAGCTACAGTCCTTGATTCCCAGCCTCATCTCTCTTCAACCAGCCGCCAAGTGGCTCACTGGTCTTCAACCTCTTAGCCATGTGGTTCCTTGGTCTCTACCTCCATGGACCAGGAGGTCCACCTGTTTCTCTGCCTCACATTCCATAGTTTGGGCACTGCCCTACACGCGTGGTCTGTGCTTTCAAAGGTCCTCAGATTTTTCTCTGGTAAATATGGCTGTGATACACAGAGGAGAGGCTTTGATGGCCTTGTGGCTCCTGTCATTCAGCAGATCTTATGCCCAAGGAAACAAAGGCTCTGACTTGGCTCACACCCTCTACTAAGGTCAGGGTAATCCCAAGTCAACCCTGGGCATTAGTGTAGTGTAGAACTCTTTCCATATGGGATGAGAGCCACAGGCATAGAGTACAGAATTAAACGACGTCACATAAGGAACTATGGCCAGAAGGACGATGTTCATTGACTACATCCCATGATTCAAAGCTGCATAAGGTATCATCTCTTTACTTCCCTTTTTAAAAATCTTTATTAACTCCCTATTCTTATTGACAGTATAAAACATTAGAAGTCAGGGTGCGTTGTAGCAACGATGAAAAATACATCTTTCCTCTAGTTCCTAAATGCTTCCTCCTCAACCCCACTATCATGATCCCAATTTTACCTTACAAATCTGGCTAGAGGAGAGGATGTACACTGGTACAGATAGGAACTGGAAACACAGGGAATCCAGGGTGGATGATGCCTTCAGGACCAGTGGTGTGAGTGGTGATACTGGGAGGGTAGAGGGAGAGTGGGTTGGAAAGGGGGAACCGATTACAAAGATCTACATGTGACCTCCTCCCTGGAGGACGGACAACAGAAAAGTGGGTGAAGGGAAACGTTGGACAATGTAAGATATGACAAAATAGTAATTTATAAATTATCTAGGGTTCATGAGGGAGTGGGGAGCAGAGAGGGAGGGGAAAATGAGCTGATGCCAGGGGCTTATGTGGAGAGCAAATGTTTTGAGAGTGATGAGGGCAATGAATGCACAAATATGCTTTACACAATGGATGTATGTATGGATTGTGATAGGAGTTGTATGAGCCCCTAATAAAATGATAAAAAAAAACAACAGAAAAAAAAACATTAGTAGTATATTTTTTAAATTTATTGGGGTTAAAGCTATGGTATACATTAGCCTGTTCTGAGAATTTTTCATAACTATCACTAGCCTTGATGGCGTAGTGAATGGGCTAGAAATCTACACTATCCAGATGACCTATTACAAATTCCCAAGAACCCTCATGAAACCAATACAGGTGACAATCCTGAAAACCAGAACATCAAAAGAAAGGAAACAGAAGTGGATCAAACATTGATACAAGGAAAATACTGAATGACAACCATGAGCAAGAAGGTATATTAAACAGTGAATTGTCAATTGCTTTGGTAAATCAAGGTCATTTGGAATCAATGTATGCAGGGCAAAAACCAGAGAAGCAGTTCCACTCGCCCAGAGTGGCACCAGCCATCAGAGACTGGTGGCCAGAATAGTTTAATCTTCTCCACCTCCATTCCTCCTATATCTCCCCCGCCCCCAACCCCCCACTTCCTCAACCCCATACACCCAGCAGCTGATAAAAGCCCCTGCCATTGACAGTGCTGTGCTGCTTTTATTTCTATTTGTTTACTTCTAGTTTTTTTGTTATATCTTCATCATCTTTCTCCCTCATCCACCTTTTTTTTAATCCTGTGGAGCAGGTGCTTCAATCCGTAGGTCATGCCTTCACCCCTCATGAAAACAGTTTCAGAACAAGACAACAATGGAAAATGAAGAAATCAGTAAATGGAAATCCAGATGATTAGTACTATAATATCAGCAAAATATAATAGAGGATTAAACTTGCATCAATGTAAAGCAGAATTGGCGAAATTGAAGCCAAAGTTTAGTTATACTTGGTTCGAGGAACAAGCAGACAAAAAGAAGAAATAAAGCACACAAGCAGCAGGAGCCACAGTCCTGAGACCAGAAGAACCAGATGGTGCCCAGCAAACACTACCTGCTGCTCTTACAACGAGCTTGACTGAGTGTTTGATCAATTTAGACTGAAGACATTGGTCAAATTCTTCAGTTCATCATTAGATTTAGTGATTGCTGAAAATATTTGAATAGTACAAGCAATTTGATTTAAAAATGGTCAGTGGGTATGAAGAAGTAGTTCACCTAATGGCCATTTGGTGGTTGATTAACGTACTAAGAAATGCTTGATATTAGCCATTAAAGAGATGCAAATCAAAACAATGAAATGTCATCTCACCCAGCATTAATAGCAAAATTTAAAGACACAGAAAACAGCAAGTGCCATGAGAGCGAGGTAACACTAGAGCTCCCATTTTCTGCTAAGACTATACAAGGGCATAACCATTGTGCAGAACCATATGGTGCGTCCTTAAAAGGTGAAAATAGAAATAACAAATGATCCCACTGCTAGGTGTAGATCCTAGAGAAATACAAGCCATTGCATGTGCAAATATATGCACACACATATTCATAGAACATTATTCACTATAGGAAGAGGTGGAAACAACCTTGAGTGCCCAATGAGGAATGAATGGGTAAACCAACTATGTTACATACATGCATGTCATAACATCAATGAACCTGAAGGCGTTTCACAGATTCATTGTCATTCTTCCATTGTTTTTATCTATCATAGCCTGTTTATCCAATCATGTGTGGATGGGTGCAACTTTGCTTCCGCAAACTGATCAAGGCAAAGGAAGATATTTGGTATGAAAATAAGAGTAAAACCAACCTAAGTAAATATGATTACATAACAAATACTGTAAGAGGAACCATAGTACCAATCATCTATGAGTAGAAAGATACACAAGCTGAACGGAAGTGTAGGAGGCCAATGGGACTAAATTCCCAAATTACATGGATTTTACAGAGCATATTTCTACAGATGTATTTGTGTGTGCTGCAAATATGTCCACAAATGTAGTATACCACACAGGGAGCAAAGGTAGGAAAATATCTCAGACAGAACCAGACACTTGGGAAACTGAGTAGTCTCTAAGCATGAGTGCTCAGAAACGTAGTCTTGGGGGACACCAAGCTCAATGGGCATAGCAGGTCACAAAGACAATGTTCTACATCCTTCCGTGGTAAGCCATGCCAGTGATGTGAAAAAAATGGTGGCAGCGATCTTAGATGCAAATATTGATCTCTGTGGTTCAGAACAAAGAAAATGAGGCAAATCAAAGACACAAGGAAACAATTAGGTCTAGGGCTTACTATAAAAGATCCTGGATAGAGTTGGAGAAAATAAAAATGTTGGACAAAACTCAAATATTAAAAACGATGAGGCTGACAACTTTGTTAGAAACTGGCAGAACCCTTGGCAGTCGGGCCCTGAGGGCCTCTCTGGCCTGGAACTGAGCTCGCCTTCAAAGCTCAGCTTTTAGACATATGCTGCTGTTAGGTGCCATCGCTTTGACCCATAGCGACCCCAGTGCACAACTGAACCACACACTGCACGGTCCTGCACCAGCCTCACAATGGCTCCTGCGGCTGAGCCCATTGTTGCATCTAATCAAGTCCTTCCTCCTTTTCACCCTCCTCCACTTCACCAAACGTATGTCCTTCCCAGGACATGTGTCCAAAGGATGTAAGATGAAGTCCATCCTCTGCTCTAAGGAGCACGCTGGTAGTGCTTCTTCCGAGACAGATTAGTTTGTCCTTTTAGCAGCCACACAGTTCAAATACATCGATTCTTCTATGGTCTTCCTTATTCAACGTCCAACTTTCACATGCAAGACAAATAGTAGACAGGCTGATAGATGAACGATAACACCAGTGAGGTGGCCCTCTGGAAAATCCAATTATAAGAGCTCAAAGGGAAGAATTGCCCTGGAATAAACCTCAGAATCAGAAAAGTACAGGGAAGAAGGACAAATGGAAGCAATAAACACAGGAAGAAGTGTGACGTGCACCATTGCATTGTGGGAACTGCAATCAATGTCACTAATGGAATGTGCATGGAAAATCAATTTGCTCAGCAAACTTTCACCCATTATTGTAAAAGGTTTTAAGAGGAAGGAAGGAAGGAAGGAAGGAAGGAAGGAAGGAAGGAAGGAAGGAAGGAAGGAAGGAAGGAAGGAAGGAAAGCCTGTTGATAAAACACCATCTTGCGAAGCAGCTCTACTCTACCCTGTGGCACACAGGGTCACCATAAGTCAGAATTGACTGGACGACAATGTGCTAACTTGTATGCAGTTTTAAGTAACCAGGAAGAACACAGTGAAATCATAAAACAAAATCAAGAAGATACAATTTTCTTCTTGGTCTACCTTTGATTTTATATGCCCCTTGGGCCTGAACAAGGGATTTGTTTGGAGTTAAAAACATGCATGCCCAGAATGTTTACATTCATTCTTAGACGTAAGCTTTGCTCCTAAGTAGGAAATGGGGGTGTGTCAGTGTCAGAGGTGTCCCAGGAGGAGGAGCTGAATTGCAGGCTTGACATTTTAGTATCTCTGATGTCAGTGGTTCTGAGCCCTCCACAGATCAGATATCACACCCCATTCTGTGACTTCCAAGGGACCTGTCCCCACTAGACCCAGAGTGTGTCATATCCAGCAAAGGTTGATGAACATCAATTTAAGTCACACACACAAAAAAAGTAAATTCAATGAAAAGAAGAAGGAACAGAAAAACCATTAAACATTTGTGACTCAGCTCCATCTAGGCTCATTTTTCCAATATCTCACATACTTGAAATAACTTCAGTCCAACCCCTGTGATTGAGTAGAAGAAAAAGAAATAGATATTTTATTAAGAAGATTATCTATATTGACATGAAAAACTGGAGAGCCTTTTTGCTTTCTTCCAAAAATGTAACTTCTGTTTGTTTTTGGAGGCTCCTTGTGTCTGCTTCTTTAGCCAGGCAGTCCATTTCCCACAGGCTTCTGGGAGGAGGGTGGATACAGCGTCCCACCTCACGTAGCTTAGTGGAAGTCTGTGTTGCCTTTAATGTCATCAGCTGAAACTGCAAAGTGGAAAAAGCAAAGTTGCTAAAATAGCTTAAAAAAAATTTTTTTACGCTGTAGACACATCACAATGCTGATAGGTTTTCTCCCTCCCTCCCTCCCTCCCTCCCCAAACACTGAAGCCCTCATCCATGAGAAGAATTCCATATGGCATGGCCACTGAGGTGAGCTCAAGAACTCAGCATAGAATTGCTGTCACCCAAATGTTCAACTTAAAAGCAGTGATTCCAACAAGCATACGTAAAGCAAAGTTGATTATAGCACTTTTTACCATAGTCAATAGGTGGAAACAAACTGTATCTCCAACAACAGATGAATGGATTATATATGGATAAAAAAGATAGATATAGATAGATAGATAGATAGATAGATAGATAGATAATGTATATGAATGATAACATGTACATGAATCATATATATGGATTATATACGACGTACTTCCGTCAAGTCAACGGTGACTCCGTGATTTGCTAAGACAGGGTAGAACTGCCCCTGTGGGTTTCTGAGATGGTAACTCTGAATTGGAGTAGAAAGCCCCATCTTTTTCCTGTGCAGCGGCTGGTGATTATTAACTGCTGACCGTGGGGATCACAGCACAATATGTAATCATTATGTTGCCAGGACACCTAAAATATGCTACACACATATTTTAAAAAATATTCCAAACTCACTGCTCTGGAGTCCCTTCGGATTCCTGTGAACCTAGATACAGGACAGAGTAGAATTATCCCCGTGGGTTTCTGAGAGTGTAACTCTTTACAGGAGTAGAAAGCTTTATCTTTCTCCCTTGCAGCTCCTGGTGATTTAAACTGCTGACATTGCGGTTAGAAGCCCAATGCATAAGCACCATGCCACCAGGGCTTATAGTAGAACAGAGAATAAATTATTGACACTTGGTACAACATGGATGAACGTGGATACCTCTACACCAAATAAAGTAAGTGAATCACACAGGGACATACAGTAGATGGCCTCACAGTTTTGAAATATCTGGATTGAATATGGAATAGAGATTGAAGTTTCATACCAGATTATCTAAGTTATCTCTCACTTCCATCAAGCCAATTCTGACTCAACAGGACAGAGTAGACCGTCCCCTGCGGCTTTCCAAGACTGGGACTCTTGATGGGCCTGGAAAGGTTCATTTTCCTACCTAATCGTGGTTAGCTAGCGCTGCTGTCACAGACACCGAGGCTGGCTCAGAGGAGAGCTTCCCTCATGTGGGCGCTGGTGAAGGGTGGTGAGAGCATCGTAGAATGACCTTGCAAGACGTGGACACAAGAAACTCCATTTTGGAAAAGAAATGAAAATATAATACTTAGGCCCAGCCTAAATGCCAAGAACCAACAGATGGTCTGAAGAGCCACCCCAGAAAGTCTGGGGAACCCCAATAAGACTTGGCAGACACTGCGGAATTTCCAGAATGATGTCAAATGAACGGCTGAACTGCCTATATAAACCCTGGTGGAAACACTGACTTTTCAGAGAGCTAGGAACCAAGGAGACCAACTCCTGCTCTCCCCAACTCTACCCGGGGTGAATACACCGGTGAAGGCAATGCTGATTGGGACCAGGAAGCTGAAATAATAATGTGTGTAGTGTGCTGCCCTTATACCTTGACATTTGCTTTAATGTCCTTATACTTGATCATTTGAGTTAATTTTAGGATTATTAGATTGTTTGATGTGTGTTTTCAGTGAATAAACCAAGCATTCGAAAATATCAGAGCGCGCTAAGTAATTATTGATGGCACCGCTCATGACAGAAAGGACGCTGTGTCTTCCACTTCTGCTTCTTGGCTCTTCGCAGGTCTCATTGTGTCCTGTATCCCCCTTAACTAACTCAATCTCGTCTAGATTTCAAGATATTGACTCAGGACACATCCTACACTAATCCTGCCTCATTCATCTCATAAAGACAATCCATTCCAATATGGGATTGTGACAATAGGCATTGAGGCTAGGGTCTGTAATACATATTTTGGGGAGACAATTGAAGCAATAACTGGTGGTGTGTGTGTGTGGGAGGGAGGGTTGTGTGTCATTCTTTAGAAAACACTTAGTTTTTGTTGATGGGAAATTTGGCCGTGGACATTGATGATGGTTGCACATAAAATTTTTGTTATGGATATTGAATGGAACTCAGGAGAAATATTCAATTGGCAAGTGTGGTAAAAGCTCTAGTTTGGGGACAATGATAAAAACCAGTCCCTGCCTTTACGACGTCTTATTTGTGGCTATATCTATAGTACCATATATAATTGCGTATCAGCCGACCCTAATATAAGCTGAGGCACATTATTTTACCTCAAGAACCTGGGAAACATATGGACTCGAGCATAAGCCTTGGCTGGGAAATACAGAAGCTACAGGTAAATCTCAAACTAAAAATAGATACCAATAAAATTACACTAATTGAGGCATCAGTCGGTTAAATATTTTTGAATATTTGTTTCAAAGAAAAATAGTAAACTAGCTCTGTAAGTGGAAAAGAGGGTCAACAAAAACAATATGGCATCAACAATAACTATACACACTGTGTTACTGCATGTGCTGCATTACTACATACACTGCCTTACTGCATGTACTCAATGCAGTGTGTGAGCCCTAACACAGGCTGCTCTATGCAAGCATAGACCACACTGGGTCCAGATAGGGGTTAATACGAAAATAAAAAACAACAGACTAAGTACTGTAAATAAACGTATTGCATATCCAAGTTCAGAGATATACCAGTACTTGTATACTTGTGGAGCGAGGGGGCGTGACCAAGCACAGGTAAGACTGTAAAGGCTACGCCATTGGTCACAGCCCTGGAGAAAAGCAGGAGAAGAAGAGCAGCTGTGTTCGACATCCATCTGACGAGGATGCGCTGCGCCCCAGGTACCAGCACACAGAAGCGGGCAGGTTCTTGCTCAGTACAGCGCGGACACCACAGAGGCTGCGCGCGCAGGAGAAAAGAAGAGCGGTGATCTCAGCAGTCATCGGACCACCCACAGAGGCTGCAGGCGCCCACAGATGAGTGGGAGCAGCCAAAAACACCCGCCCTGCCCCTGAACACAGGTAAGTGGGACCCTCACCTGAGTATAAGCCAAGGGGA
>NW_022106463.1:2787406-2794109 GCF_000313985.2 Echinops telfairi | reverse complement strand
CTGCAGATAAGCGGGAGAGACCTAAAAACACCCGCCCTGCACCTGAAAACAGGTAAGTGGGACCCTCACCTGAGTATAAGCCAAGGGGAGCTTTTTCAGCCTTGAAAACGTGCTGGAAAAACTCGGCTTACACAGGAGTGTATATGGTAATTTAAAATAAAACATTCAGGCCTTTTCCTGCGTCACAATGTTTGGAAATGAGAAATTGAGTAGGTTGATTTAGACTGCACTTTCCAGTCAGACTACTGGGTCCTTGTGTGAACTCTTGCCATCAGCCCTCCCATCAGAATGTGGCTACAGAGGCACTGACTACACTTCATAATTAGGTGTTTATTTCACAGAATGGCAGCAATAGTGAAATTTCCACAAAAGCTTTTGACACCCTGGCCCTTAATTAAAATTAGTTTTTCTAGGAAATTTTATTCGAAAACATATGTTCCCAAGTAAATGTTTGTGCTGCGCAAACAATCGTGATCTTCCTTCAAAACCAATCCTTGATCTTCTTCCTAAATCACCACAGAAATAAACATCACCAAGGTCCTGCAAAGTTCGTGTTTCTCTGGGAAGAAATGGAGCTAAGAGATCGTATGTTCCAAATTCAGTTCTATGATTGTAGAAGCCATGATGTTTGAAGTTGGCCTGTATTACTTCCCTTGGATAAAGAAGCCCACAGTCACTGCAGCGAACATAGCATTGCTCTAACTACCCAGGGGCCTTTCCAAAGAGGAGCGTCTGAAAAACATCCCCCTATCTCCTGAGAGGTGTTTTTACCCCGCAACTGAATGCCATTCATCTCTATGTTATGCAATCGTTGAGATGGGAAGGCAAGGTTGGTTAGAAATAAGAACATGCTCAGATAGTGGGCCCTTTGAATCATCAGCCTCCTGGGAGTTATCTTGTTGCTAAGTATTATCGACTCAGTTTCCACCCATAGGGACCCAATGCACAAAAGAAGTCATACATTCAGTTGGCACTGTTTTCTTGGACACCATTGACATTTCTGCTCCTCTCTCAGTAGCTGTACGGAACCTTGGACCTACACGAGCCGTTTCATTGTTTTATCTCTGGTTGCTAAGGAACCACCAGTATTGGCTGCTCCAGGGCTTCAAATTTTGAACCCAAACCAAACAGGTTGACTTCCTGTTGATTCTGACTCATAATGACCCCTGTAGGCCTAGTGAAACATGAGGCTTTCAGGCTGTGTCCTCAGAGAAGCAGGATGCTAGACAACACTTTCTTGGACAAAGAAGCCCATAGTCACTTCAATGAAAATAATGTGGCTCTATCTTCGGCAAGAGGAGGAGTACAGTGACACCCCATTATCTGAGTGTCGCTGGGCAGGTTTCAACTTCCAAGCGTTCAGTTATTAGTAGAGTCCTTGACCAGTTTTACCACCCAGGGTCATCTGGACACACACCATATTGCTTCTAAAGTGGGCTTCCCTCTGGCTTAACTTATATAGAGAGAAATAGAAACTAACTAACTAATTAACTAACTAACTATATCATCTATCTATCTATCTATCATCTATCTATAGTTTCTATTAACAAGCAAAGTTCCCCACTGTTAAACTACAAAGAGTGTTTCTTCATTGTTATTTGGCCAAACTTGCATCTTGCCATTGCATGGTGTCTGTCATAATATAATGGGTTGGGTGTTGGACTGCTCACTTCAAGGTTGCCTGTTCAAACACATCTGCCTCTCTTTGAGTTAAAGATGAGGGTTCCTGCTCCTGTAAAGATTGACAGGCTTGGAAATCACATATAGGGTTGCTATGAGTGGTAATCTACTCAATGGCAGCAGGTTTGGTTTGTTTTATTTGGTGAGATATTAAGGTGAGTCCTGGCACCAGAATAGTGACTTAAGTCTCAAGATCATCCATTGGTACTTCATAAAAAACTATAACCTCAAAAAAACAAACAAACAAAAAAAAAAACTATAACCTCTTAAGAAAACACAAGACATGTATATTAGTCAACCAACTTCTGCTCTCTGCATACATACTTTAATTTTCTTTGTCGTTTTAAGGAATTCTTAGAATATTATATTTGAATACTTAAACCCAAAGAAACCTACTGCCATCTAGTCAATTCCTTCTCATAGCTACCCGATAGTACCTGATAGGGAACATTGGGTTTCCAAGGCTTTAATCTTCAAGGGAGCAGACGATCATAGCTCCCAGGAAAGACAGGAGGATTTGAACATCTGACCTTGCAGTTAGCAACCTAATACTCAGCCAACTGTACCACCAAGACTCCATTTTTGAACTACTGACTTCAACACATCCTTTAATTTGTGTATTCTAGTAGGAACTCTTACCACAATGTCTCTAATTCAAGACCACCAGCCACGCTGAGGGAGAAAGACAGGGCGTTCTACTCTGGTAAAGAGTTACAGTCTGGGAAACTCACCAGGCAGTTCTCCCCTGTGCTCTAAGTCTACCTGAGTCACAATCAACTCTAGGGCAGTGAGTTTGATTTTACTGAGTTGCAAAGATAGATTGATACAGTGGCCACAACTCTGGGCTCAAACATGATAACAATTGTGAGGATGGCCAGGACCAGATGGTGAGTGCTTTGTTATGTTATATGTAGGGTTGCTATGAGTTGGAACCAATTGGAAGGCACCTAGCAACCACACGTTTCCCAGACTTAATTTAAATGGAAACACCGCTGGTCTTCATTTAAATTAAGATATCAATTCTGGTCTATACCAACAAGACACTCAACAAAGAGAAGTGCTTCTTATAATTAGAAGTGCTTCTTATAAGTGAATCTTATAATTAGCATCCCCAAAAGAGTTTTGGTAAGCTGAATGTATTGGCCACTATTGATAAGCCCCTTCATTAGCAGCACTAGGAAATTCCCATGGTAAGGTCATTGCCAGACATAAAAGAAAGCATCACCCTGTGCCTAAGCATGTGGAAGGAGGTAACTGAGCATCATTGCTTGTGTCAGGATGCTGGACATTGGGCTAAGTTTTAAACCCCTAAAACATATTGAGGTCCAAGTCCCATTAACTCTTGGCACAATCCTGTTTTCTCATTCAAACAACAAAGGATAACTAAGGCTCATAAAATATCTTCTTAAATTTCAAATAGAATGAAAAAAAAAACATTTAATGTGTTAAGGGTAATTGAATCAGAAACATGTGGATTAAATTTTCCTTAAAATTCACCGGGGTTTAATATTCAAGAAGTCACTCAACAGACCTCAAAAGGCCAGTACATTCCAAGATGGTTTAAGACCCCCTAGTCATATTCTGTAATCCTTTATCTTCACCTAATTTTTTTAGGTTTCAACAGTTTTGTGGCCTGGCTGATATTGTGTTGGCTATATTTCTGCACATAGATTCCATATTTGTCAATTGGGAAAATTCATCGGAGCTTCTTATAGAATTGATCTTGCTTTTTTTTTAACCTATATGTGATTAACAGAAATAGCCTCTTCTATCTAGAAATATGGTTTTCATTTTTTTTAACCACATAGGCCTATTTCTTAAAAATCACAGCAAACTCAGATCTACAATACAGTTGGGTGAGAGGCTAGAAGAAACTGTCTTATCTACTTGAGGAACTGTCTCGGTAGTGTCTTAAGCCTCTCTGTGGACTTCAGAGCCCCATGGAACTAGAGTCTGGAAAATAAGGAAACATTCAAAGTAAAATGGATGGGGAAGTGGGGTTTGAAAATGCCAAAATCGATCTTATAGACTTTGTGCAAGGAATAAAAACAAAAATCAAATTCATTACCTTCAAGCCAACACTGCCTTATAGAGACAACAACACGTACAGAGACCCTATTAAGTCAGGGTAGAACTGCTTCTGTGGGTTTCTGAGACTGAAACTCTCACGGAGTAGACAGCCTCCTCTCTCTCCTCTGGAGCAGCTGGTGGGTTCAAACGGCTGACCTTCGTCAAAGGCCCCACATGTAACTACTGCATCAGCAGGGCTCCTTAAAAGGACCAGAAACTCAAACTCACTGCCTTTGAGTCAATGACAACACACAGCGACCCGGTAGGACAGGATAGAACTTCCCCTGTAAGTTTTCGAGAATAAAAGTGTATGGAAGTAAAAAGTCCTCTTTCTCCCTCTGGTGGTTTCGAACTGCTGATGCTATGGATCAAAGCCCAAGTAAGCATTATGCCACGAGGGCTCCCTTACAAGGACTAGAATAATCTTTTATGTTCTTTCCATACACGTAATTGTAACCAGCTTGGATAGCTAGTATGTAGGCATAGAAGGTTCGCAGCAGCAAATGGAGAGACCTACATTTGCAAGAACGAGATAAAAGAAAAGAGGAAAGAGGACAAATCCTGACAGGTGTCCAAAGAATTACCAAATTGCTCCTTTTAGGTTTGGGAGGAAATTAGGTTTTGAGGCTGCTTCTCACTAGTTTTTCAGAGTATAAGTGCACTCAATGCAATATAATAACTGATATTTATAGGGCCTCACATTATCAAGAAAATGTTATGCCAAGAACCATTCCCAATAAACAGAGGAGAGTGTTGCACCATTACCCTTTCTTGAAGCTGTATGGAATGCCGAGGTGTCCAGAGTCATGATGAGTCAGAATAAACTAGACCGCAGTGAGTCTTGAGGATAGAAGGTTCCAGAACATTTTGTTGCCTCATCCTAAAAAGAGAGTCAATCTTCAAAGACACAATCTCTGATACTGTTGCACTCAACCCCATGTTCTGTGCACATTTCTTCAAGAGTTTAACGAATATAAAATATCTAGGAAGTCAAATAATTTGGGGCAGACAGCCTTGCATCTCTGTGGTTTGGAGAGGCCAAGCAAAAAGCCAGCGCTATCGTGATAGACCATCCTTTCCGGTAGTTTTCAGACAACGCACAGAACTCCACTGGGTCTGTAGTCGCAGATGCAGTGAATCGGTTTTTGGAAACGTGGCACAGTGTGTTAGGCGCAGCCCTAGCTAGAGGCAGGTGCCCAGTCAGAGTAACGTCAAACAGGTGGATCCAGAGAGGAAGACCAAGTTCCCTGCAGGGGACAACATGGGTGCATTATCTTGGCAGAGAATCAGACCGAGGCGGGCCTACCACAACCTGTGGAAATGACTGACAGTCACTCTCTGGACTTCTCCGGACTAGCCCTCAGAATACAATCAGCCCCTCCATGCCTTCCTTCGCAACCCCACCAGAGAGGTTCCGTGTTGCAAAAACACATGAACATTGTATTTAGGGTTTCTTTATTTAGATAGGTGCAGATGGCGTCCTCAGGGTTTTGACAAATGTAACTTTTCTCTGAGGTGTATTAGGAAGGAGCACACAGGGACAGTTAATGCGTGCACCCAAGAGAGGCTTTCCACGGTAGAAGGCTTTTTAAGATACTGAAGGCCCAGAAGATCCTTCTCCCAGGGTCTGTTCTTCCAAAACCACCTGAAACTCAGCCACCCCAAAACTGATATATTTTCATTATGTATATTTATAGACACACACATATAAGTAATTCTGGTGGTACTCAGATCAAGTGTATATAGGCGAATGAAAAAGTCGGCAGTTTGAATCCACCAATTACTTAGCTGGAGAAAGATATTGCAGTCTGCTTCTCTAAGGCTGACCACCCGGGAGTCTTTATGATTCCAGGGAGCTCCATTTTGTATGTTAGGGACCCTATGATTCAAATCAGCTCAGTAGAAACAGGCGTTCAGGGCGAGTGTGTGTGTGTGTGTGTGTGTGTGTCTTAGTTTTCATCAAGTCACTTCTAACTCTCGGCGACCTCCGTGTACACATAAAATGACCCCATGGTTTTGCAAGGGTTTTCGATGCTGCCGCCAGGTGAAAGCACACTGGCAGGTCTGTCTCCAGTCGATCCTTTGGATGGGTTTGAACTGTCAAACTTTTGGTTAGTACTGGAACATCTAGTTGTCTTGTCCAGGGATATGAGTTTCGCTCTCGCTCTTGCTCTCGCTCTCTCTGTGGTGTGTGCGTGCGTGCGTGTGGCTGTACATGAGGGGATTTCAAATGTGTGGGAAATGGAATTAAAAGATTTAAATAAAGAAATATAAACTTTATTTCTCAACATAAACTCTATTAGGGCTGAGACACTTTTTAAAGTGATGATGTCAGCTATTAATTATGCCCCCTTAAAAACCGATGGTGCTGTAAATTTAACTATGGTCAATGCAGCAATTTTTTGCATTGTTAACTTTTAAAAAATGAGCGTGCTTTAAAGGTTTTTCTTAAAATTAAAAAACAAAAGGAAGTTGGAAGGTACCAAATTAGCACTGTAAAAGCCTAATGATTCCCCACTGATATTCCCCCCCAAAATTGTCCTTGTTTGATAACAGGGAAAAGCAAGAACATTGTTGTGGTGGAAAAGGTCTATCTCTATCTCTGTGTCTCTCTTAAAACATTCTTAAAATGAGCCGACTCTACTGGCCCAAAAGATAACATTATGATAAATGGAGAAAAGATTGAAGCTGTCAAGGATCTAAGTTGTCAAGGACTTATTTTTGCTTGGATCTGCAATCAATTCTCATGGAAGCAGTAGTCAGGAGATCCAAAGATGCGTTGTGTTGGGTAAGTCTCCTGCACAAGACTTCTTTAAAGTGCTGAAAAGTAAGGGTGTTATTTCGGAAGAAAGCCTGGGCTTTCTATTGCCCTAAACAGTTACAGCAGCGGTTCTCAACCCGTGGGTCGTGACCCTTTGGGGGTTGAACGATCCTTTTACAGGGGTCGCCCGAT
>NW_022106463.1:2784519-2787306 GCF_000313985.2 Echinops telfairi | reverse complement strand
AAAACATTCTTAAAATGAGCCGACTCTACTGGCCCAAAAGATAACATTATGATAAATGGAGAAAAGATTGAAGCTGTCAAGGATCTAAGTTGTCAGGACTTATTTTTGCTTGGATCTGCAATCAATTCTCATGGAAGCAGCAGTCAGGAGATTCAAAGATGTGTTGCGTTGGGTAAATCTCCTGCACAAGACTTCTTTAAAGTGCTGAAAAGTAAGGATGTTATTTCAGGAGAAAGCCTGGCCTTTCTATTGCCCTAAACAGTTACAACAGCAGTTCTCAACCCGTGGGTCGTGACCCTTTGGGGGTTGAACGATCCTTTTACAGGGGTCGCCTGATTCATAACAGTAGCAAAATGACAGTGATGAAGTAGCAACGAAAATAACTTTACGGTTGGGGGTCACCACCACATGAGGAACTGTATTAAAGGGTCATGACACGAGGAAGGTTGAGAACCACTACCATTTCAGAAACTGTATCAGTATCTCATCCCTTCTTATTCATTTGGAAACTGCTGATTCCTGGGGCATCATCCTCTACCAACTTTTCTTAGCGTGTCAATGACGTCACCATTCTGCCATCCAATCTTCATCACAGTTTTGATGTTTCTTTTGCCCTCTGGAGCCTACTGAATTGCACATTGATTCCCTAACAGCTAGGATGGCAATTTGAAGCCACGAGTTGTTCTGTAAAAGGAAGACGCGGCTGTCTGCACCTGGGGAGATTTACAGCTTCAGAAACCCTATAGAACACGTCTTTCTACTCTGTCCTACAGGACCGCTATGCGTCAGAATGAACTTGATGGCAGTGGATGAACACAAACACACACACACACACACACACGATCAAGAATTTTTAAAGCCAAGAGAAGTCATCATCACTTCTTTGAAACTCTTTTAAAAAGGGGCTTCCCCCCCACCTACATCTGAAGATTTTGTAAAAGAACTGCTTTACACCGAGTTTCACTATCTCATTCCTTTATAACCGTAACACCTATCAACGAGACCTGCCAATTTCCATCCATGCAAAACAAAGACCTCACTGTGCTTGAAGCCCAGCCAAGCTTCCATCTTCTGCAATGGCAATGCTGCCAACGTTCTTCGAGCTGAAGCACCTCCCACCAATGTGTCCGGGTGGCTTCTGGACGCTGACCATGAGTCCAGTTCCCTGGGAGAGAGCCTGAAGGACCAGGGACCTCCACCCTTGAGAGAGCCTTGGCGCAAAAAACATGTTATGTTCTCCACCGTCCTCTTCAGTTTGGCAAGAAAAGGAGAGAAATTGTGATATTGATGTTGAAAGTCAAGGTCGGCTTGTGACTCATGCAATGCAGAAAAAAAAAAAAAAATCAAGAAAAAGGGTTGAAAAAAACAAGGAACGAAAAAATTAAATAACAACGGGAGGATGAGCAAGAGGTTCGAGAAGTTAACGGGCACTTGTTTCTTTTTCTGAGGGCTTCAGTTTCCACGAGACTGAGTTGTAGTGTCAGCAAGAGGAACGCATTGCATGCTGATAGTGGGAGATTTTCCCATGACGGCCAGGGTGTGTAGTGCTGGTATGGACAAGGCTGTTTTTTGTTTGGTTTAGTTTTGTTTTTTACTGTCAGCATATTATTTTGAAGGGAATAAGACACCAGACTTCGACAGTGGAAATTAATATATAGAGTTCCTTTTTCCTAACGGTCAAATTTAATCTTTATACTTGCAGAACAGAAAAAAAAAATCCTATTTTAAGTTTATGAACGCCCCAGTAATTTTTCTTTTACTGTGAAAACCAGAGAGCAGTGCATTACTGGGATAAAAGGGAGGTCGAAGGGTTTCTGGGACAGAGATGGCACAGGCTAAGGCAGTCGTATATCCTGTAAGTGCTCTTATCAATGCTTTTCTTACCGGTGGGTGCAAACCTAGCTAGGATGTTTCAGGGCCCTTCCTACAGATGGTTTGTGGGTCTACATTCATTTGGATTCCCTCACCACCTAGCCACAGCTTCCCGCACCCTTGCTCACCATCGACAAGCAACTATGTGTGCACGTTTAAGATGCGCACGAATACAGAGGAGTGCAAACTGAAAGTAAGAAGGCCCTGTCTGCTCACACCACACTCAGCCCTGGGAGAAGCAGCCGCTGTTAACCCTGATGGTGGTTTCTTCAGACGGTGACTGCCCACACCTTTTGGATTCCAACTCTTCATTAGGTGATTTGCCCCACTGACTTGCTTTAAGGGTAGATGAACTTTTAACTGACCCAAACTGGTAACTCCCCTAGTCTCTTAATACCGTCCTAGAAACTAGAAACGAAAGGAAACCCCGGCCATCTCTAGTACATTCTTACTTCCAGTGACGCTGGGCAGTTCTGTGACTCTTAACTGGAACAGACAGCTTCATCTTTCTCCAGCACTGTGGCTGCTGGTTTGAACCTTCAACCTTTTGGATAGTAGCCCCAAACCTAACCCACAGTGCCACTCTACAGTCCTAGGAGATAAACGATTCCAGAGTTAGATGAGGCAGGCCACTCTAGGATGCTGGGATTGGTTTTCTGAATCAGAGTCCTTACAATATTTAACAACCAGATTAATTCCATAGCTGCCCACTTTTGCAAATTTGTAAACATGGATGAACTGCTTTGCAAATTAAAAAGGAAGAAGTCTCACCTAACTGGCAAGGGACTGGGCAAGGTTGCGTGTCCCTCTGGGCAATCATATGACTGGCTCAAATTCAGATTTTCTCTTACTCTCAGGAGGAGCCCTGGCAGCCTTGTGGTTACGTGTTGGCAGTTTGAAACCACCAGAGTGCTC
>NW_022106463.1:2776481-2784419 GCF_000313985.2 Echinops telfairi | reverse complement strand
GGTGAGCTTTCTCCTTCCATAAAGAGTTACAGTCTCTCAAACTCACAGGGCAATTCTACCCTATCCCAGAGGCTCACTATGCATCAGCATCGACTCGACTCGAGGGCAATGAGTTTGGAGTGAGTGTGACTCTCACAAAGAAGGAAAGGATACGTGCTGGGGTGCAAACAGCTGTCTTCTTCTCTTTCCACACCTTTCTGAGTCCCTTATAGATCATCTCCAGATGGCTCTTCACCTCAGAGAACGCTCACTTATATTCTGAAAGAAAAATACACAGACTCCCAGTTGAGCTCATTAAAACAAAAGGAATTCCTCTTTCAAAGGACAGCTTTAAAGATAAAGTACTTGGTAGCGTTGTGTACACCCTCTCCCAAAGAGATCACTGGTCCTTAAATATTAAAACCCAAACCATGCCCATTGCCTCCTAGTCAATTCCACCTCATCACTGCTCTACAGGACAGAGTAGAACTGTGACATGATCTTCCCGAGGTTACATGTTGCAGAGGAAAGGACTGCCACCTGCTCCTCCCACAGACTGGCTGGTGGATCCTGGCTCATAGTCACCCTACGTTCAACCCAAGGAAATACAGCTTGGTCCTGGGCCATTCTCACCACTGCTCTTATGTCTGAACACATTGTGGCAGCCACTGTGCCGTCCGTCTCATTGAGGGCTTTGCAGGGACTGGTCTCTCTTCATAACATGTCCAAGGCATGGGGGTTGAAGTCTCCCCACCCTTGCCTTGAAGGCACAATCTGGCTGCATGGATTCCCAGACAGGTCTGTGTTCTTTTGGCAGTTCATGGTAGGGTTCCTATTCTTCACTGATGCCATTGTTCAAATGCATTGATTCTTCTCTGGGCTTCCTTGTCTAATGCACAACTTTCATAGTATATGAGGCAATTGAGAACACTTTGGCTTGGGTCAGGTGTACCTTAGTCCTCAAAGTAACGTACTGGTTTTTCAACACTTTAAAGAGGTCTTCTTGCGCAGCAGATTTTCCCAATGCTTTGTGATGTTTGATAGCTTGACTGCTGTTTCCATGAGCATTGGTTGTGGACAAACCAGATTAAATCCTTGACAACTTCAATCTTTTCTCCATTTACCATAATGCTACTTATTGGTCTAGTTGTGAAGATACCTTTTCCCTTTACATTGACTCATGATCTATCCTGAAGGATGCAATCCTTGATCTTCATCGGTAAACGCTTCAAGTCCTCCTCACTTCCAGCAAGCAAAGGTATGCCAACTGCATATTGAAGGAGGCTGATAGGCCTTCCTCCAGTCCTGCTGCTGCACTCTTCTTCATTTAATCCAGCTTCTCGAATTATTTGCTCAGCACACAAATTTAATAACTATTCTGAGAGGATACAACCCTGTTGGACATCTTTCCTGATTTTAAATCACTCAGTAGTCACTTGTTCTGTTTGCATAACTGCCATTTAATACCTTCCACAGGAGCACTGTTAAGTGTTGTGGAATTCACATTCTTCTCAAGACTATCCATAGTTTCGGATGATTGCCGCACTCACAGGCTTTGTGCAGTCAATGAAACACCAGTGAGCATCCTTTTGGTGTTCTCTGCTTTCAGCCAAGATCCGTCCGACATCAGCGATGATATCCTTGTTCCGTATCTTCTTCTGAATCTGGTCTAAACCTCCAGCAGCTCCCTGTCAATGCACTCTGCCACCATTGCTGGATGATCTTCAGCAACATTGTACTTGCAAGTGATATCAATGGTATTGTTCTCGAACACTGCTGTCCCATTCACAATCAACCATAGGGATGGCACAGGTCTGGGAAATGTTTCAGCCCTTTGCACATAGGGTTGCCACCAGTCAGAGCTGGCTTGATTGTAGGTCATGAAATAACAACATGGCCTTGGACAGGCCTTAAGCTCCACGAGTCTAGTTTATACGTGTCATGGCTATTTTTTATTGTCCAACAGGTAACAAGTAAAATCACAGTGCTATAGAATCTTAGACTTGAAGGGGGAAAACCAGTCCTCAGAATCTTAAAGTTCCATTTCTTTCCAAGTACATAACCCTTTTCCCAGTACCCCTGGAGTCCGTTAGTACTTGAATTCTTGTAGTAATAGGCAACTGAAAAACAGCTCTTCCAGTGTGGTCCGACCTGAGTAGAGAACAGTGGGCTAACGGGCACCCTTGGTCCTGACACTGTTCCTCTATTTAAAACCCTAAGTTTACATTATGTTCATATGTAGCTTTTGGCTGCAACATCACAGTGCTGGCTCACATGGTACTTGTGGTAAAAAAAAATCGTTGAGTGTTACAAACAATTGCATTCACACAGATTCACACACCCAAACGTTCCTTCCACCAGATTCTAAACTTAATCTTAAAACACACACACACACACACACACACACACACCAGAAATGATTTATTGTGCTTCGGGTGAGAGGATACAGAGCAAATTGGTTTTCCATTCCATGATTCCGTACACATTTTGTTTGTGCTATTGATTGCAATCCCCACGGTGGACCAGCGTGCATTCCACATCATTCCTGCGCTGTCTCTTTCTATTTGTAGCCTTATTCCCTAGCTCTCCTACTCTCTGTGTGCTTTACCCTTGAGGAAACGGTGCCCAGTTGATCTCAGGTGCTTAATTATTTTAGGAATCCATAACTCCCTGGGGCTGTTGTTCTTGTTCTAGGCCTATCTTTTAACTGAAAATTGAGACATGGGGATGAATGGAGTTCCAAGCTTGAAAAGTGTCTAAGGACCAAGGTCTCTGGAGTTTCATCCGCCTACAGCCGACCAGTGAGACTGGTGATTTTTTTGTGATTTTGAGTTTTGCTTTATATCTTTCTCCCACTCTTCCCAGAACCTTCTGCTGGAGTCTCCCTTTCAGCGTGGTCTTCTCCAGAAGTCCAGGATCACTCATTCTTCTGGTACGTGCTGGGGACGGCTGGGTTCACTGGGTCTATTGGTCCTTTAGACGGAAATGATCTTTTCCTGTCATCTTTGATTGTCTTTGCTCTTTTGCTTTGTGCAGGGAGAGACCAAGAGTTGCACCTCAATGGCGATCCAGAACCTTTTTGTTCCCAATTTGGGGAATGAGAAAACAATGTGCATTTTCTGCCACTCAAGTACAGGAGTTCACTTTTTTTTTTGCACTTGACCAAAGTGTCTTTTGTGTGACAATGATGGGAAATTTTTCTAAATAGCTTGTGAATGGGAAATAAAGGTCCAGTTTCCCCTTTCTAATACATGTAATTAATAGACTCTTCTTTATTTGTTGTTCAACTTGCTAAATCATCTATGTACAACGAACTTTCCAAATGCCCTTTGGGAAAGTTTTGACATCTTATTGGTTGCCTCATTGGCTAAGGAAAAATACCCGACACACGTTTAGTTTAAAACTCCACCATTGTCATTATTTAACCCTTTGAGGAGTATGCATTGAACAAATGATTGGACTTTCCAAACACAGTTTGTCCAGTGTTTTATCTCACTTTTGTTTTCACAAGCTTCGAAGACCCCATTCTTTTAATGAACTTACTTATTTTTTATTAAATACTTTTATTGGGTGCTCTTACATCTCTTATCGCAATCCATTGTGTCAAGCACATTTGTACATATGTTACCATCATCATTTTCAAAGTATTCTTTTTCTACTTGAACCCTTGATATAAGCTCCTCATGCTAACCCCCTCCTCGGACCTCCTTCCATCATGAACCCTTGAAAAGTTATAGATTATTATTATTTTCATATCTTTTTTTTTCTTTTTTTTTTCATTTTCATTTTATTAGGGGCTCATACAACTGTTATCGCAATCCATACACACATCAATTGTGTAAAGCGCATTTGTACATCATTCTCAAAACATTTTCTCTCCACTTAAACCCCTGACATTAGGTCCTCATTTTTCCCCTCCCTCCCCGCTTCCCCCTCCCTCATGAGCCCTTGATAGTTTATAAATTGGTATTTTGTCATATCTTACATCGTCCTATGTCACCCTTCACCCGTTTTTCTGTTGTTTATCCCCCTGGGAGGGGGTTATATGTCTATCCTTGTGATCGATTCCCCCTTTCTCCCCCACTTTCCCCTTATCCTCCTGGTATCTCTATTCTCATTGTTATTCCTGAGGGATTTATCTATCCTGGATTCCCTGTGTTGCCGGCTCTTATCTGTAGCAGTGTGTATGTTCTGGTCTAATCTGATTTGTTAGGTAGAATTGAGGTCATGAAAGTAGAGGGGAGGAAGCATTAAAGAACTAGAGGAAAGTTGGATGTTTCATCGATGCTATACTACACCCTGACTGGCTCATCTCTTCCTTGTGACCCTCCTGTGAGGGGATGTCCAATTGTCTACAGATGGGCTTTGGATCTCCACTCCTCACCCCCGAACCTCCACCCCATTCACATTGGTATGACTTTGTTCTGGGTTTTAGATGCTTGATACCTTATCCCATTGACACCTCATGATCACAAAAGGTGGTGTGCTTCTTCCATGTGGGTTTTGTTGCTTCCCAGCTAGATGGCCACTTGTTTATCTTCAAGCCTTTAAGACCCCAGACTCTATATCTTTTGATAGCCGGGCACCATCTCCTTTCTTCACCACAATTGCTTATGCACCCATTTTGTCTTCAGTGATCGTGTTGGGAAGGTGAGCATCACAGAATCAGAACAAAGTGTTCTTGTGTTGAGGGGGTACTTGAGTCAAGATCCAATGTCCATCTGCTACCTGATTCTTAACATATAGATATAAGTACATGGATTTCTTTCCCTCTTGTTATCTATAAATATATTCACGTTTGTACATGCCTGTATTTATGCCTCTATAAATGTTCTTTGCTCCTGGTTCTTTCATCTATTTACTTTTACTTTCCTCTTGTCCCACCATCACGTTGGGCCTTCTTTTGGGTTTAGTATTTCCTCGCTGTTACATTGCCCTTGATTAAGCCCCAGTAGGCATCCTACGCCCTTCTCTCCACTGATTTTAGTTCAATTGTTGTTCCCTTGTCCCTGGATTGGTTGCTCCCCTTCTTCCTTTCTCCCACCTCCCCTTCTCCCATATCTCCTAATTGTTTATCCACCTATCTTATCTAGACAGACATGCAGAGACATTAATAAGCACAAGGACCAGGCAAAGCCAAGCAAAACAACAAAGGAAGACAGAACCGACAAACTAACAACGACAACAACAAAGCCCCACAAAATAACAACAACAGAAAGAAAGTCAGTGACAAAAGAGGAAATGCCTATAAATAGTTCCACGTCTGTTTTTTGACCTTTAGGAGTGTTTTCCAGTCAAGTCTGATGGGGTGCCACACTCTATCTCCAAAGTCTATTTTTGGTGTTCCTCGGGGATTTCATCGCTTTGCTTCCCTTGCTGCTCTGTTGCATGCCCTTGATGGTTTACCCCAGTGTGATGGGGTCAGATTGGGCACAATTCCCGCACTGTGCCTTCAGTGTTGTACCCAGTAGTGCTATGGGTCAGCGAGAGACGTCTTGTCTTTTGGTGAGGCCAGTCCTATGGTCCTCTCTGTGCGTTGTCTGCTCTGAGCAGGAATATCGTCCTCCGGGCTTGGTGGGCCAGGATGTGTTCCCCTCCCTCTCCCTCCCTCTTCATTTCTGCTGTGTGCTCTGATCAGACGTGTCCCTCTCCCCAAGCTGTAGCTTCAGTGCTGTCCTCTGAAGTGCTTTCTTCTGGGCGGGTGATGAGGGTGGAGGGGTCCACATTGTTGGGATTGGAGCCAGCCCCACAGACCTCTCTATTGGTTTCCTGGTACATGCCAGTATGCTGTATTCACATCTTGGCACACCAGGTTGCAGCCTGGTCTCTCTCTCCCTCTGCTGTGGAGATATAAACAATACCCTCCTCTTGGGTGGGTTAGTGCCCTGCTCCCCACCTACCCATCTGTTTTTCTCTTTCTTTCCCCCTCCTATTTAGTTGACTGTCGTATGTATTCCTGGATTGGGTTTGGGCCCTGCCATAGTAACTGGACCTCACACCAGGGATATATGTATGTAGTAGTAGCTTTTCCCCCATGCCCCATTTTTCAACCTTTCCTCGGTGGACTCATGTTGTACTTGTCCTTTTGTGCTTGACTTCCTTCACTTAGCCTAATTTCCCCCAGTTCTTCCCATGCGGCAATGTGCTTCATGCGTTCATCGCTGCTTTTTAGGGATGCGTAGTACTCCATTGTATGTATGCACCAGAGTTGTTCGATCCATTTGTTGGTGATGGAAATTTGGATTGTTTCCAACTCCGTGAAATTGTGAACTGTGCCGCCATGAATATTGGAGCCCAGTAAGGGGATTGCTGGGTTTTATGGTAGGTCGATTTCCATCTATTTTAGATATCACCAAATAAATTTTTATAATGGCTGTATATACAGTACCTACAAGTCCACCAAAAGTGGATGAGAGTTCCCATCTCACCACAGCCCCTCCAACACTTGTTGCTTTCTGAGGTTTTGAATTGGGCTACCTTTGAGGGTTAGGTGGTATTTCACAGTTGTTTTGATTTGCATTTCTCTTATGGCTAATGATTTGGAACATTTTCTCATATGTTTGTTGCCCATTCAGATTTCTGCCCTTCCAAAACTTCTGTTCAGGTCCTTTGCCCACCTCCTCAGTGGGCAATTAGCTTTTTTCCCCTTTGTGACTCCTCTGTATGTGTATCATTCTCTATTTCCTTTAGCCTATGTATTCCCTGTGTGAAGGTTCTCAGGTTTGTCTCAATTCCCTCATTAATGGCCCTAATAGTTTGGGGTTTCACCTCAAGGACTGTGATCTACCTTGAGTTTATTCTTGTGAACGGAGCGAGGTAAGGGCCTTGATTCATTTTTCTGTAGGTAGATATCCTCGAATGAACTTATTATTGTTCTCCCAAATTTTACAGTCTCTTCTTTCTGGACTCGCACACCATTTGGAAGTTCTTTAATCACCAAATGAATATTTTTTCCTTTGCTTTGGGGTCGTCATCATTTACAAATTGAAGTCTCTGCTTCTCTATTTTCAGTGTTGTAGGCTTAGTTTATTTTTTAAACTTGGGCATCTAGGTTGACTTATTAGACATGTTTTCAGGTGCCTTAATCCCTGATGTTGATCTGTTGGTTGTTCTGTCTCCAGAGGGCTCCCTTTATTATTTACCTCTGTGTGAGATTGGTCTGATTTTTATAAATTTTCTTAATGTTTGTTTATCTGGGATTCTCTAAGTATCACTATTGTACTTGAAGGAAACCTTGTTGGATATATAATTCTTGGTTGGTGATTTTTGTTTACTTCATGGCTTTTCATATGCCATCCTCTTGCCTGGAGAATGTAGAGTCATTTAATAGGATGAAAAAGACTTTGAGAGAGACCACATTAAAGGAGTGGGATCCTGAGCTCGTTTGAAGGCTATCAAAGTAGTTAAGTTGGGTAATGTTGTTCACAGAAATAAAGCTTCGTCTTCACAAAAATATGGGGCTGTGCATCATGCATATGATATTAAGCCCAAGGGGATAAAAGTAAACATCTAATTAGAGCCTGGATAGAGAAAGTTAAGGGAACATAGATCATCCGAAGAAGTAAGAAGCCCAGATGGTACTGCCAAAGATTGGTGGTTTAACCCCACCTGTCAGAGAAAGATGAGGCTATCTGCTCCCATAAAGATTTGTAACTTCAGAAATACTCTATAGCATCACTATGATTTGAAATCTACTAGATGGCACTGGGTAATTCTTCCTCCTTCTCAATGAGATTTTGGGTGTGTGGTCTGCTTCCAATATAAGGGAACGCTTTGATAAATTTCCTGGGACTGAATGCCCCATCTGGATCATCATCTGACCTTCAATTTGTTGGACTTGAGCCAGTGGTCTGCTATATTATCTGGAGATCCTGGGAGTCATCAGCAGTCTGCTCTCTTACCTGCTGAGCTTGGATTTATCTGTCTCTGCTGCCAGAAGCCTGTCACTTGACTTGGTAA
>NW_022106463.1:2758398-2776184 GCF_000313985.2 Echinops telfairi | reverse complement strand
TGCTTAAGATCACCCAATAACGGTTGCAGCAGTACACTGACAAGGAACTGCCAGAAGTTCTGGCTGGAATCAGGTATATCACAGCTGATAGCAGTTGGATTTTGGTTCAAAGCAGAGAATACCAGAAAGATGTTTATTTGTTTCTCATTGACTACATATGCAAAGACATCAACTGTGTAGACCATAATAAACTGTGGATAACCTTTAGAAGAATGGGTATTCTAGAATACTTCATTGTGTTCATTAGGAATTGTATATGGATCAAAAGGCTGTTGTGTGAACAGAATAAGGGAATACACTATAGTTTAAAATGAGAAAAAGTGTGCATCAGAGTTATATACCTTATCATACATGTTCACACTATATGCTGAGAAAATCCTCAGGTAAGTTATGTTACATGCAGAAGAATGTAGCATCAGAATTGGATAAAAGCTTATTAACAACTTTCAATATGCAGATGACACAAACGTGCTTGCTGAGAGTGAGGGGGAATTGAAGCACTTGATGATGAAGATCAAGAATTGTATCCTTCAGCATGGATGACAACTCAAAGTAAAGACAACCCAAATCTTCAAAACTAGACCAAAAGATAACTGTAATAAGTGAAGAAAAGTTTGAAGTTATCAAAGATTTTGTCTTGCTTGGCTCCCCAATCAAGGCTCATGGAAACAGCAGTCAAGAGATCAAATGACACATCATTTTGGTTAAATCTGCTGCACAAGACCTCTGTGGCAGTTACATAATCTCCTGTCAACTTGAGTGAAGGGGTGGAATTTAACCTATCGATCAGGTGGCAGCTTGATGACCTCATTTGGAGGTGCAACAAAGTTAAATTGCTCACTGGAGGTCAGAGACACACTCTCTCTCTGCTTGACATTCCTGTTGACAAGCCACATGGAGACACACTGATGGAGCCTGAGCCCTGGAGCTGGAGGAGTCACATGGAGATCCATGATAGCCTGAGATGCTTCTACTGCCATTAGATCCACAAGACTTTCCAGTCATTGCTCTGTGATCTTCCTGTATTCAGCATCATTGCATGTATTGCGTGAGTCTGAAGAGGGATTTATAGACTGGTATCAGACATATGGACTAAGATCGGACTTATGGACATGATCTGGATTGGGCTGGGATGTTTGTTCAATATACAATTATTCTTTGATATAAAGCTCTCTCTTACACACATATGAGTGTCTCTGGATTTGTTTCTCTAGTCAACCCAGACTAACACACCTCTTTAGAAGAGCAAGGATGTTACTTTGAGGCCATGGTATTCTCCATAGCATCATGTGCATGTGCAATTTGGATATTGAATAAGGAAAACCATAGAAGAATTGATGCATCTGAATTGTGGTGCTGATGGAAAAAAATGAAAATACCATGGGCTGCTAAAAAGATAAACCAATCTGTATTGGAAGAAATATGGTCAAAGTTTCCTTAGAGGCAAGAATGGCAAGACTTATTCTTACATATGTTGGACATATTGTCAGGAGAAATCAGTCCCTGGAGAAGGACATCATACTTGGTAAAGTGGAGGGGCAGAAAAGGACAGGAAGACCCTCAAGGAGATGGATTGACACCATGGATGCTTCAATAGGCTCAGGTATAGGAATAATTGTGAGGATGGCTCAGGACTGTCCAGTGTTTCATTCTGTTATGCATATGGCAGCTTTGGGTCAGAGCCAATTAGATGTACCTAACAGCAACAACATATACCGTATATACTCGTGTATAAGCCAAGTTTTTCAGCACATTTTTAATGTAGTTTTTGTGGTAAAATTAAGTTCCTCAGCTGATATTCAGGTTGGCTTATACTTGAGTATATGTGATATATGCATTTATATTTGTTTATATAAGATCAATTATACTATACTAACATGAAAATGCATATATGCATTTATATATATATAAACTTCACGGGTTTTACTTCTCTGAAGACCCAATTTAGGACAGAGCTACATTGGAAGAAAGTGCTAAGTGCTAGTAAACTAGTTCAGACAATCAACCATTCAAAACCCTAAGGAGAGTATTTCTATCTGACACACATGGGCTTGTCATTCAGACTTCCATTTGTTCAGCATAATTCTTTTGAGCCTTTATTCTAGCTGGGCTATATAAAATGTATTAGTTCAGCTCACACCTGTAAGGTTGTTGAAGTAGAGGGAAAAGACATGGTACATAAACAGTTGCAGTATGAAGTGATGCGAGCCGTGTAGCAGCTAAGACATGCCAGGGAAGGAGAGGGAGAGACATAGAGGACCTTAGAGAAGAAGGAAATTTTGGACTGACTTATAGCAAAGTCAACAAAATAAAAAAGCAAACCTAACCCCCTCAATACTATTGATTCAAAATTTGACTCAAAACAACCCCGTAGGATAGTGTAGAACTACCTCTATGGTTTCTGAAACTGTAAATATTTACAGGAGTAGAAAGTCTCACCTTTCCCCCTTGGTGCACCTAGTAGTTTTGAACTACTAACCTTGTGATTAGCAGCTGAACTCCTAACCCACTATGCCACCAGGGCTCCTGAAAGCAGGGCATGGAAGGGTATTTCGTAGCAAATGTCATGAAGATATGGTAAAAGGTGGCATTTTCTGGGATTGCCTAGTTGTTCGGTGTTGCAGAAATTTAATGTGCTCACAGGTGGGCTTCCTATGCAAAGAGATTAGTCTGAAAAAGCAGGTTTGGACCAGAGAGGACGGGTCTTTTGAGGTGTCTTTTGAAGGTAATGAGAGCCATAGAAAGGTTGTCTTGTTTTGTTTTCAACCCGCAGGTGACACCATCAAAGGTGAGTTTGAGGAAGCCCCCTCTGCAGATGTGTGGAGTATGGAGACAGGTGGCCCTGCCCTGGTCCAGGATGAGATAATGAGGTGGTACCCTGCGTAGCAGTGATGACATAGTTTGCAAAATCACTGCTGAGGGATGTTTATCAAGTACACTCACCCCACCTCCTACTCATCTTTCCAAAGGCACATGGAACAGAATCAGCAGGTAACGGTTTTCATTACCCCTAAAGAATGTTGGCCAACCACAGGCGAACAATGGGCAATGGAGCAGTGATCTTCCAGGCAGCTGACACACGCAAACTGTGGTGTTTCATTCTGCAGTCCCAGTAAGTGGTAGTCAGTCAGGGTGAAGTGCAGCGAAATCATGACAGCTCTTTTGTGTGGCTGTTTTAAGTGACTGTTCAGTTTTTCACTTTATGAACAGTCTATGAGCAGACTTGTTCAGTTGGTGCCCTTCGTGTTTAGAATCAAGATTTGTCATCCTCTACTATCGCGCTATGCATCAGTTTAGTAAGTAAACACTGACACTTAGTGCTTACAACATATTTATATCGGCTTTGCAGGTTGCTTAAAAATTAGACAATTTAGTGATGATGGTTATCAGAATGTGTCGAGGTGAAAGGATCCCTGAAAGGAATCAAGATATTCAAATAAAATCCCAAATTCTAAGTGACAGACCAACCTAGAATCATATGCATGTGTGTATATACACGCATACTTAGATATACGCACATACGCATATATATGTGTATTTTCTCTCTCTCTCTCTCCATACACACATACACACTTATATCTATATCTACATCTATGCAAGTACAGGACTGGACCAAGCGTTATATGTAGTGCCTGGTGGTAGGTCATATTCTTTCTGTGTAAGCTTATTTATTTATTTCTCACAACAACCCAGTGGGATAGGTCAGTTATTCTGACCTTATATATCAGTTACACAGGTAGTCAATCAAAACAAGTCAGTTGGGTTTTTTATGTGTTTTTAACCACCACATTATATAGTCTCTCAATGTATATCCCAATGTGTGATACATAACTCTAGGCTTCTCTACTATGTATGTAGAGATGGGTCAAAGAAATAATGGTAATAGGTATTGTTTCTGTGGTCAAGGTGATCCCCTAACTCAGGGTGATTCTAGGCACAATGGCTGAAAAGTGGCACAGGCCCGTAACATCTCCATGGTACATTGTGCACAGGATCACTGTGATCTGTAGGGTTCTCAGTGGCTGATTTTGGGAATTAAATCCCTAGGATTTTCTTCAGTAGTGAGTCTAAGGAATCTCCATTGAAGTCTGTTCAGGATACAAGATGGCTACACTAGAGGTGTGCGGGCGGTAAATCTGTTCTGGTGTTGAGAATGCCATCACTGAACCACTAAACCCAAATGAAACCCAACCCACTGGTGTGAGCTGATGCTGACTCAAAGCCACCCTACCAACAGTTAGAACTGCTCCATAGGGTCTTGGAGGCTGTAGTGGTTGCACCATGGGCTGCAATCTACGTGGTTGGCAGTTGGAAACCATGAACAGCCCCTCTGGAGAAAGACTGGCCTTTCTACTCCCTGAAACAGTAACAATCTGGAAGCCCACGGGGGCAAAACTATGAACCAGCATTGACTCGCTGGCAGTGAAAAATCTTGTGTAAATAGACTGCTTCATCTAGCAACCTTTTGGTTTGCTGCCCAGGGTTTAAGTAACTGTGACTTAAACCATTAATGTCTCCTAAATGTCATCATTGTTTTGTGTTGTCCACTTGATTATCTCAGCTGCACTGTAAGCCTGGAGCCCCGGTGGTATTGTGGCTACAAACTGGGTGGCTAACCCCAAGGTCAGCAGTTCAAAACCATCAGCCACTCCATGGGAGAAAGATGGAGCTTTCTACTCCTGTCAAGAGTTACAGTCTCAGAAACTCACAGGGCAGTTCTACCATGTCCTAACGGGTCACTATGAGTCGGCATTGGCTCAGGGGCAGTGAGGGAGGGAGGGAGGGAAGGAGAGCGGGAGGGAGGGAGGGAGGGAGGGAAGGAGTCACTAGGAGAGAGTAGGACTGCTCCGTATTGTTTCCAAACTGTAGTTTTTATGAGACCAGAACTTTGGTCTTTTCTCTTGCTGAGTGGTGACCTAGTTCAAACCCCAACCTTTCCGTTAGCAGCTAAAGTGCTAACGGTGAACCTAAAGGTGAACGTGCATTACAAAAATAGCATGCAGCCCTGCCATGCTAAGGTCTATAGCACCTGCTTCATCAGTGTTCCTTTAGAGAATAATCTTACTAAACAATCTAAATGGCATTCTTTAAAAGTGCATTTAGAGCAGCATCGATGCCTTGTACGCAGGGCACTGCATGGTGTTCTGGAATACTTAATGCAGTGATGTCACGGCGTACCCTACAGAACAAACACACCTGTTGCCTTCAAGCCAATTCCCACTTCAATCAGCCATATGGAGCCGAGTACAACTCCCCCATAGAGTTTCCAAGACTGCAATCTTAATGGCACCGGACTGCCACAGAGTTCTCCTAGAGATAGTTGGACCCAGGGACTTGCTGGTTAGCAGTCAAGCGTCATCAATGCTCCTGTAAGTGGAATGACCTTGGGGTGGCATCTGACCTCTAACATAACAGTAGAAGAGGAGAATCAATCTCCACATCAGCATCACTCTAGGCTGATTCTAATGAACAATAAATATGCTTCCACTCTCCATTCTGATAGCAACCCTCCCTGCTATGGCACCTTCCTTTAATAATTGTGTCTCAGTAGTCACATTAAAAAGAAAAGGAAATACATTTTAACAATTAAAGGGATACTTTCTTCTTTTGCCTTTTTTTTTTTTTTTTTGCTGTTGTTGCTGTTAGGGGCTTCTTGTTTACCCCCAACAGTTTAATTGGCACATACAATTGAATCTTTCAATTATATCAAGGGGGATTGTACAATCACCACCACATCAATCTTAGCGCATCCCCTCCCCCCATGATTAAGTAGCCTTTAAAATTAGTTGTGCAATCGCCATCCGTTCTAGTGCTCCCTCCCCCTTTTCGCCTTCATCCTTTGCTACCGCATTCCCTTTTCCTCCCCTACTGCCCACCCCTGCCTTCCTGATAAACCCTTGTATCAATTATTATCATTACGCATCACTCTTGAATTCTCAGTTGGAATCAACAGTTAATTGCAGTGGCCACACAGAACTCATGTACAAGATTATGAGGTTTATTAGGGATTTTAACGGGTCACAATTCATGCAAGAAATTCTGTTGCTGCCCGCAACAGGCTCCTCTCTGGCCCTTGACCTCTTGGCCTAGCCTCTGCCTGATTTGCACAATGTTATAAGGCTCTTGGGTGGGGGGTGGGGGGTGCTATTAATAAATGCCCAAGGGCAAACCACTCCTCCACAAGCCTTAGCCTGAAGACATTCAGCTCCAGTTCGGTGGGTCAGCAAATGCAGCTCCCCCACTTACATACTCAGAGGCACCCCATTCCCCAAGCCAAACTGCTGATCCAAAGCACTCAGCTTTATTTGCTCTGTGGGCTGGGAAGCCCACTACTCTGCCTCATGCTCTGCTTTCTGGTTCTGCTGTTGCTGCTCCTCTGCTGATCTTCCGATGTCTAAGCTGTCTCCAGGATCAAGGAGCATCAATGCATAGGGGTTTCAGGGGTCTGAAGGGCCCATTGCATTACTAGTCATTCATTCTTACTGCCAGTGAAATCTCCCTTGCCTGCTTCTGAGATGGCTTGTTTTGTACCCAGCAAGACGGCAATCACAGTGAGTCCTGTTAACAATTACTCAGAGCTGAATCACATACTCCTATTTGTATCATCGTCCACTGTCTCTTACACATCCCCATCAGGAAAAAAGCCATTTAGTGGGAGCTACAAAGACGATGACCAGAAGAGACGTGTTAAATAAGTCCCTGCCTTGCAGTTTCCTCAATAATGCATACAAGGCATCAAGGCTGCAGTAAATGCACTCAATAGCATAGTCCCACCCGAAGAGCATGCCAAATCCCTACAGACAGTTGCTCTACTAGGAAAACTAGCAGAGTTAGAAAGGATTAATGCCCACCAAGGGCAGAAGCTTTAAGTCGGTGGAAATAACGCACCCCTTCCCGAGAAGCGTTCTCAGAGGAAGCATCATTTTGAAAGGGGTCTTCAGGAGGCATCCTTAACCTGCCTTTTATTGCATGAGCTTTGCTTCCTCTCTCAAGAAGATTCCTTGTGGAGGGGGGGGTCAGAGAGTCAGTGCAAGTTTCCACCACAAGATCAGAAAGCGGGTCAGCAGGGGACGATCAGCTGGCTGAGGCCACGGTGTGCCTATGAGTAGGCTGGTGTGCCTCTTACGGTGAATTGAAAGCTGGCAAGTCATCCTTTGCAGCTGCTCTTCACCTTGGTTCACCTCCAGGCTGAATCAGTGGGCAGAGACCTTGACTCAGATCATCCCATTTTAGGGTTCTGCCTGGGGTTGCCTCAGCTTATACAACTGCTGGCCTTCGGCCTTGACAGCAACAACCTGCCATTTTCTAAATGCTGACTGTTCACGTGGCCTGCCTCTTCTACTCTTGCTATATTTCTGTGACTGTAGCCACAGGGCCACGATGCACCCACTGAGAGCAGAGGCTGGGCTGAACAAGCAGGCTCATTTCAAAAGTCACGTCTTCTTCCAGGGAAGCGTTGCGATTCCATTCTAGAGGGATCGTCGTTGATGTGTAACCATTGCCGTGACAAGGCATCCCTCGTTTTTGACAGCTATTCAATAGTGTCTTGGGACACTTTTCCCCCTTAGAGTTGTGCCCAGTTTGTCTCCAAAAATGGCAAAAGAGAGGGAGGGCTCAGGGAGAGGGGCAGAAACCTCTGTGAGGGTCTTCCCTCTCACTGCTAAGGGACACTCTCTTTGTCCATCGAGTCGTGTGATGATGCTAGATAGAGAACTGGGAACCAATAAAAAGGAAAACGCAGTCTTTTACCTGTTTTCTATAGAAACCATTTATTTCAGGCTAGTTTGGGCTTAGCAAAAAAATGCTGGGAGGCAATTACAAAGAGTTGCCATCTACCCCGGAGCTGCTTCTGTTGCCGTTCCTATCTTGCAGAAGTGCATGTCGTACAATTGAACCAACACCGATGCAATATGTTCACTAACGTCCAAATTTCTTCAGGTGTTCTTAGTTTTCACCACATATTTTTTGGGTCCCACAATCCCACTGAGGACACCACATCACGTTTAATTATCAGGGATCCTTAGGCTCCCCATGGGTGCATCAGTGTCCCCAAATGCTTACTGTCGTGGGTGCTCTTTGAGGCTTTGTGGCACTCAGCCTTCAAATGTCGGTGCCTCTGGTGTCTGTATCACAGTGAAACTGGGGTTATGGATTTGAAGGAAGAAAACCCAGAGAGAAAGTGCCATTCTTATCACAGCCTAGCGAGCGGGCGGGCACGCTTATCAGCAGGATGTCTCCCTGCTGCTGTGAACACTGACCACCTGACTGAGGGGCCCATGGTCAGGGTTCTCCGTGGTTCAAGTTCTGTTTGGGGTTTGGTTTGGTTTCCTTTTTGTCTTTTCCACTTTGCATACCTTTGAAGGAAGAGATCATGCACAGCTCACACTTTAGAGTTATCTACATAGGTTTCATGGATTAACTGTACCTGAAAAAATGATTATTCTCCACTTACTTATTCAATCATCAACCTATGCCAATCCTGGGTTGATGGCATGTCATATGCTTTGCTGACCTTTAGAGAGATTCGTTTCCTCTTCCACAATGCTCACTGGTTATTCTATATTGTTAGATTGTTGGGTGCTGTTGTGGACTTGGCCTTGCCTCATGGCCACCTCATGTGCTACTCTTGTGCCAATCCTAGGAGGCGTGTGGGTCGGGGAAGGTGATCCATCCGGCTTTCCGCAACTGATTTACAGAGGTAGATCCCAGGCCCCTCTTCTTTGTCCATCTTCTCCTGGAAGGGTCACTGAAACATGCTGAGCATGTACGTGAGCGCGTGACCTCATGGCAGCATGTGAGTCTCCACTGACATATAGGTGGCTGCACTGACATGGGATGCATTGGCAGATGTCGAACCTGCGTCTCCACCCTAACAGACAATTACCCTACCCCTGGCATTCAAGGCCCCCATGCTAGTGGGGTTGCACTGTCTTATTCCCTGACTGAACCATCGAAATATGGAGTGCTAGAAAAGTTCAGCCATGCGCATTCTTATCAACCTTCTCGATGTGTGTTTATCCAGAGGGGCAGTTATGCAGCCTTTATACCTTGGGCGCCCTGGACAACTGTAAGAGTCTAAAAATATTTCCTCTTGTCTTCATTTTGCACTTGAGAGTCAGGTGACAGAGTTCATGTTGCTTTCAATACCCTCCTTCCAAGGCTGGTCTGCAGGCAGCCTGGCTCAGGGCCGGCTGCATCTGCAGCTGCACGCAGAGGTTTAGTCTGTAGTGCCTGCTCAGAAAATAGCTGTCTTTGTTGTGACTAAGGTCGGTAGATCTTTTTTCAGTAGCTCTCTTTTTTGATTGACTGAGGGTACTGCGCGTTATTTTTAAATCTGGCTTCTTTCTATTTTGGATGAAGATGTTAGATGCTGTATAATTCCTCAGCTCACTCTTTTTGATCTGGTGATTCTCTGTTTCTATACTGAGAATGTTGATGATCTTGCCTTTTGTATTTATTTATCTCCCCCCCCACCCCAGAAATATTGATGGCTAGGACTTGACACTGGACATTGCCCTGAGTATTAAATGACTCTGCTGGAGGACTAATGTGTCAGCAACTCTGTGTCCACTACTGTCATTGGGTGCCTATTTTAGTGTTCTTTTTCTGGAAAATAAAAAGCAGCAAACAAAACCAAAATATTTCAAGGGACCTGAGTAAATCATTCTTTGATTGGTCCTCAGTAAATACAAGGACACTGGCTATAAATATGGATATTATCTGGAGAAATGTTACATTAGTCAATATATTAAATATGTGAGTTGATTTTCTTGATGATTAGTGTTTGACACAATAGGTTGTACCAGCTGCTTATAAAGTTAATTACATCTCATCTTAGGCTTAAACTCTCAGGGGGCAAAAGGTCATGGAAGTTTAGAGAGAGATTACTGAAAATATTGTGAAAAAATATTGGATGTGTTCATATTCACCCATGGAGTTCACACATGCTGCAGAAATCATAAGTAACTTCCTATTTTTAATGTAAAAAATATTTTTAAAAGTTTAAATAGTTTTAGTTTTTCTGGCCATGACTTATTTCAAAACTATAAAAAATGAATAAATCTAATTCTATAAGGAAATGACCTAAGGTTTATTAAAATAAGAGATATTAGGAATGAATATATTGACATTTCCTCAGGAAAAACTTATCATCCTAGTAAAATTATAGATGAGTCATTTATTAAAAGCAATGTTGTTTGGATAACTCAACGTAAAAACACTAATATTTAGAATTTCCCACTAGAATATAGTCAACATTTTTAAAGGCAAATGGCAAGATTTTTGCTATGTATATACTATGTATCAAAGTTTATACACGGAGAGTATTATATAAGGGAGAGGGGAGTCAACATTCTAGAAGTTATATGAAGCCACAACTTTATTAATGACCTTCGTGTACTTAATACATTGTAATCACTTTCCCCCAACCCATGTATAACTCTTACTAAATTTACCTGAATATCATTATGCATGTGGAGTACATTTGAAGACATTGTGTGTTAAAAGAGTGAAAATATTACCAATTATACTCAGCATTGGTATTCTAAAGTTCATGTGCATATAATTACTTGATATTTACTTACAAGTAGTGACATGTCAATTGAACATGTGGTGAAAAACCCACCTTAGCCTGGCAAATAACCAAACCAACACCCCGACTACTATTGAGTCAATGCTGCCCAGGACGACCCTCTAAGACCACACAGAGTGCTCCAGTGGGTTGCCAAGTCTTCCCCCTCTTTCTGGGAGGAGACTGCTTTTGGCTCCTTCTGAGGAGCTCCTGGTGGGTTTGAATTGCTCACCTGGCTGACTGCTGACTCACTCTACACCATGAGGACTCTTAGCTTGGCAAATATGTAACCAATAATTAGGATGGTGACACTGCAGCTTATGTTCTTTGGACATATCTTCAGGAAAGACCAATTATTAAATAAGGATATAATAATTGGTAAAGTACAGAGTCAGCAAAAATAGGGGAAACCTTCAATGAGATGGACTGAGATAACTACAGTAACGTACTCAAGTCTCTCAACGATTATGCAGATAGTACTGGACGAGGAAACATTTCATTCTGGTACATGTGAGATCACCATGAGCTAGAGCAGTGGTTCTCAACCTTCCTCATGCCACGACCCTTTCATACAGTTCCTCATGTGGTGGTGACCCCCAACCATAAAATTAATTTCATTGCTACTTCATAAACTGTAATTTTGCTACTGTTATGAACCGTCATGTAAATATCTGATATGCAGGTCTATTTTCATTGTTACAAATTGAACATAATTAAAGCATAGTGATTCATCATAAACACAGCATGTCATTATATATTGTGAAACATTTCTTTCTAATGACAAATAAATGAAATTTTGTCTAGCACAGTGTAGCATGGGTAACAGTCTTCATATAACCGCAGTAAACTACATGGCTACGTTTTGCGACAGTCTGCGTAAAAAGCCAACGCCTGTGCGAAGGTTGAGATAGCTTCTTTCTCTCCAGTTCAGCATATCTGCATGTGGGCGGACCGCCTCGAGAGGGATAGAGGGGCGGTGTTTCGGTTCCTAATGTGTTTTCCAATGGTCTTAGGTGACCCCTGTGAAACGGTCGTTTAACACCCAAAGCGGCCGCGACCCACATGTTGAGAACCGCTGAGTTTGCGCCAACTCAAAGCAATTAATGAAAACAAGGATGCTTGTTTCCTAATGTTCTTAGTGCCTCTATTCAAAGCGTGAGAAACCTAATTACTTTTAAATAAAGTTTTAAAATGTTATTTTAGAATATTGTTTTTAGGTGCCATGGAGTTGGTTTCCGCTACAAATAAGCCAATGTACAGTGGAATGAACCATTGCCTGGTCTGGTGCCATCTTTACAAGCGTTAGGTTTCCGCTCATTGTTTCTGTTACGCGTCAATCCGTCTCATTGAGTTCTTTGTTCTTCGTCACTGGCCTTCTACTTTACCAAACTCACTTCCCCATTGGGGTAGCTGCATAACCTCATGACAATTTGAGATTATTATGCGCGAAGGGGTAGAGTTAGCCTGTCAATCAGGTCATAGCCAATGCTGCCTCTTGTGGACATGACCTTCTCATGAGGATTCTGAGAACTTCATCTCTTCCGCCCTAGGGGTGGGACTCTCTCTCTGCTGCACCTTCCTGTTAGCAAGCCTCATGGAGGCACGCTGATGGCAGCCAGAGCCCTGGAGCTGGAGGAGCCACGTGGAGATCCGCACCAGGGCTGGGATGCTTCCACTGCCACTGGATCTACCACTGGCCTGTGATCGTCCTGCATTCGGTATCATTGCATGTGTTGCATGAGTCTAAAGAGGAATTTACAGGACCTAGTATTGGACATTTGAGCTAATCTCAGACTTACAGACTTGATCTGAACTGGACTGGGGTGTTTTCTCAATATACAATTGCTTTTTGATATAAAGCGCTCTCTTACACACATATGAGTGTCACTGGATTTGTTTCTCCAGTCAACCCGGACTATCACACACACGCATATGCAGCGGTTGAAAAAGCCAGGGTTGAATGAGAAGCACCACACTCCTCATGTGACAGCTTTGCTCATTAACACCTACAAGAGGTCTTTTTGCCCCAGAGTTTCACAGAGCAACACGTCATTTGATTTCTTTTTTTGTTCATTTGAGATGGATTTGTTTGTCACCAAAGACTCCAAGTGCATTCTTGTTTTTCTTCTTTTAAGCCACTCAAACCACTATTTAGGTTGTTGTATTTTTTAAAGATCATTTTCTTGGGGGCTCTTAGAACTCTTATAACAATACATACATCAGTTGTATCGAGCATATTTGTACATATTTAGGTTTGAGGAATAAGGAATCTGGAGGGATATTTTACTTTTGTGTTTGAAGAAACAGACCATATATCCTTACGGAGGTTTTGTCTTTAACATTTCCATGTCGACACTTCCACACTTCACATTCCTGGTAAGTGGTGGCTTGTGGGCAAAGAGCTTACAACTGTTTTCAAACTGTATCCCCTGAAAGGTCAAGCAAATAGAACAATTCAATAAAAATGATTTTAAAAACTAAATGCAAGAATTAATCAATAATCCAAATCTTCATTAAAAAAAAGTAAAATCAACAACAATATCCTGTTGAGCCCCCATATTTGTGGTTCTCTTTCTTGATTTCTTCACTGCTGCTTCCATGAGTATTGACTGTGGATCCAAGTACAGTGAAATCCTTGCTAGCTTCAATAACAATTACCAAAGATGAACATAAAACATCGCTACAGTTTCTACCTATATCAAGAAGAAAATAAGAGCAATGTAAGTAAAATGCACAAATTCCTTAAGAAACACAATTCATTGAGATTATACTGGGGAAAAATAAAAGAAAAAAATGAAAGCAGTGCAGAAAAAATTCAGTTACTTATTTTAAAGTGTCCCTAAAACAAACAAAAATTCTTGAAATATGGCTCCGCCAGTAAATCCCTGCAACTACTAAGACGGTAACAATACCATTTTCATATGTAACTCATCCAAAAAATAGAAAAAGCGGAAATATTTTTCAATTCATTTCATGAGACTAATGTGACCTTGATATTGAAACCCAAAACAGACGTATAGGAAAGAAAATGTGTAAATCACAGAGTCATTAATCCAAGCAATTTATTATAAAAAAAACCCACTGAGATAATTTCAAAGTTTTCAGAATAAAAGCGTGTCATAAGGTTTGGTTGTTTGTTTGGTTGTGTTGGGCTGTTGAGCTGATTCCGATGCACAGTAACCCTCTGGGACAATGTGGCATCTCCCCAGGTGTTTCCAAGAAAGCAGATTTTTAGATGTTTCTCCCATAGAAGCAGTAGTGGACTGGGATCACTGAGTGCTTTAATCATTGAGAAATATGTACACATCAAGGGCTCATGTGGACAGTAGACACAAGAGGTATTTAGCAAATTGTGATTAGGAGGAAATTCCTTGTATTTAATAAAGATTACCTTTTCAAAAAACCAGCAGCAGACGCTGGAGTTACTGGTGTTTCATTGGGATCTCTTTCTTGAGATGGGAGCAGCACAAGAGATGCTCCTGAACGATGGTTCTCCTCGCATTATTGGAGGTCCTACTACAAAAAGAGAGAAAAAGATGAATGAAATATGCCAAGATGTAAAACAAATAACTATGATATCATTATTCAGTTAAAATGCTTTTGTATGTAGATTTTTAAACCCTCAAAATCAAGGCTATTAGAATGAAAAGTAAATCTGCCCCAAATCAAGGGATGCCAAGTTAATATAAAAAAAAATGAGGAGCTGATGCCAGGGGCTCAAGTAAAAAGAAAATGTTTTGAAAAAGATGATGACAACATATGTATAGATGTGTTTGATACAATGGATATATGAATGGATTGTGATAAGAGCTGTAAGAGCCCCCAATAAAATAAAATTTAAATAAAAAAATTATAATTGTATTTCCATATGTCAGCAACAAAGAAAACATGAAAAACATTAATATGGATGTATGAAGAGAAATACATAGGAATAAATCTAAAATGACGTGTGCAGGACATACTTTTATACTGAAATTACATAATGAGTATTGAGAACAATTTGAAGGATGTATTTATGTTCATCGAATGGAAGGCTCACTATTGAAACTATGTTAATTATTACAGTGTTAGGAGAATTCAGGCAGTTTCATACAGACTCCTGCAGTTCCACTCTATGTCTCAGCACATTTTTGGAAACTATGCAAGTTAATTTGAAAAGTCATATGGAAATACAAAAACCAAAATAGTTGGTATGGGAGGAAGAGAAGCAAGGCTGAATGTTTTATACAAATTTAAGAATTATTTTAAAACTGCAGTACTAAAATAGTATAGTGTTGGTGCTGGGTTTGAAAAAATATTATAGGAGACAAAAAAGCAATATACATATGGCACTGTATTTATGATTTAGTTGGCATTGCCATGTTGTTTGTTTGGGTTTTTTCTTAATAAATGAAGCCAGACCTACCTATCTTTTTATACCCCTACCTCACACCTCGCATAAAAATAAATTCTAGATATATTATAAGGCTAGTAAGGCCACAAAAACAAAAAACATTGGGAATAAATTTATGATTTGGGGGTAAGAAAAATTTACAATATTTTTAAAAATAAAATCTTCCTACTCAAAATGGCAGAAAGAATCACAAGCCAATATAGAAATACAGAGGACAGCTTTGATGGCATTGAAATTACCTTGATTGTCAAGAGATGCATTAAACTACCAACCTGCAGACTGACAGTTCACACACACCCAGCAGTGCTGTTCAAGAATGCCCTGGTCATGTGGTTCCATAAACCAAGAAACACTTCTAGAGGCCAACAAACAGTCCTTGAATTAACTACATGCTTTTCCTTCTTGTTGTGTTTTTTGGTTTTGTCATTGGTTTGTTGTTGTTGTTTTGTTGTATATTGTTGCTTGGTTTTTCTGTCTTGTTTTTGTGCATGCTATTGTCAAAACAAACAAACAAACAAGAAAAACCACGGAGTGACTATGAGTCAGACTTAACTCCACGACAAAGAATAAGATTAAAAAAAATAAGAAAGTATACCACGGAAGTATTAGAAATGTTTACAATAATCTGGCCTAGAAATGACTCAAATGTAGGTTGAAGAACTTTCCAAAATGTATTTTATTTACTTGTTTTAAAACAAAACAATAGCTAGAACATCACAATAGAGTCTTTCAGAACGGGCAATAAACATATCAATAGCGTGGCACCATTTAGTCCTCAAGGAAATAAAAACAACAAGTCCATGTTAGATGGCACTACTCATCCCAACAACAGTTAAAAGGAGAGAAAGACAGAGAGCATCAAGCACTGGCGAGGGTAGAAATAACAAGACCTCACCCTCTTCTTGCAAAAATATAAAATGTCACCACCTCTTGGGAGACTATTAGATATGAACGTGGCCATACCTGTGACCAGGATGGTCAGTTCTAGAATATAAATAACTGAAAAACACACACGTTCATTGTGTATATAGAACAATCGCACCATGTTGGTAGCTACCATTCAGACAGCTCTGGCTCATAAGGACACTGTACCACAGGGTGAAACATTGCCCGGTCCTGCCCCAGTCGTACAATTATTGTTACCTTTCAGCCCATTGTTGCTGCTGCTGTGACGATCATCTTACTGAGGATTGTCCTCATCTTTGCTGCCCCTCTACTTTGCCAAGCAGGGCGTCCTTGGCCAGGGGCTGGTTTCTCTTGACAATGTGTCCAACGTCGACGTGAAGTAAAGGCTCACCGCCGTTTTTCTAAGGAGCATTCTAGCTGTACTTACATACGTTGAATAGTCTTTGGCAACAGCATAATTTAAATGCATCAGTTCTTCTCTAGTCTTCCATATCTATTACCCAGCTTCAACATGTATAGGAAGCAATGGGAAGTACTATTGCTTGGATCAGGTGCACCTCAATCCACAAAGGTGCAATACAATGTGGTCTACTAAGCAGGTCGGCAAATACATTTTGGAATATTCCTGGTATGGGATTACATTTAGCAGTGAACATGAGCAAAGAATTGCTGCATACAGCAGCACATTTAAATCTCAAAACACAATCTCGTATGCAATCCCATTCCTATAAAAAGTGTGAAAACAGGTAAAATTGATATACGTGTCAAAAACCCAAATGCTGGCTACTCTTGGGAGTGTTGGTAGGAAACATGTTTTCCCAGGAGGACTTATGGTCTTATGCCACGTCTATTCTATTTCTTAACCTGGCTTTTGGAACATAAGATTTTTTGCTTTGTTTTTAGTAAATGAATGAAGTTCGACAACACTTCCATAACATTGAATAGACAAATGGAAAAAGGGCAAGAAAAATCCATCCTGAAGTAAAAAGATTATTTTGGATTGAAATACAGTGGAAAACATGTGCATTGAGAGTAAAAGCAGTGAGAAGCATGGTTCTCCCTGACCATGTCTGCCTGTATCCAGGCATAAGCAATATTTCAGGAGCAGAGGTGGATCATAATAAGTACATCCGCAGGCTCAAAACCAAACCAGATAAGCCTCAGTAGGATTGTTTCCAATTTCTTAATTTGAAAATGCAGTATTCATTTTAAAGGCTAATTTGAGCCATTCTGCTCTCTTTTGTGCATTGGGCTGTGTTTTCCACTATCCCAAGTGTTTCTTAATCCTTCAAAATAATTGAAAGCAATTTAACAGAAGCATGAAATGAGTTGTCACTGATTTTTCACCTCTATGAACTCAGCTTCAAAATGGAATGTCAGCCTCGGTAACTTCTCTGCTAGACAATAGCCAACATCATAGTAAAGAGAGAAAAGATAGGTGTTCCAAGGGTCCCATTTCACTTGGACCCACAATCAGTGATTACAGAAGTTGTTGTTACTGTTGCTGCTAAATGCCATCAGGTTGGTTTCAGTTCATAGCAACCCTGTGTGCAGCAGAGAAAGCATCGCCGGTGCTGGGCTAGCCTCCAATTGTTGATATTTTTGAGCCCGTCGATGCAGCCTCTGGATTTCTCCACAAGGTGGGTCGATCGGTCTTGTAGAAAGTCTTCTCTTTTTCACCATCCTGCTACTTTACTCAGCAGGGATTGGCCTCCTGGTAGTAGCAGGCGTGAAATGATAATAACAATAAAGTGTTTTATTGGGCAAATCTGCTACACAAGACTTCATTAAAGTGCTAAAAAGAAAAGATGTCATTTGGGGGCCTAGGGTGATTCTGATCTTAAGCTATGGGATTTTCAATGTCCTCATATGCACATGAGAGCAGGACCCTGTGAGAAACCAAAGAACAATGGGTTC
>NW_022106463.1:2755067-2757676 GCF_000313985.2 Echinops telfairi | reverse complement strand
CCTTTGGGTTTCTGAGACTTCAAAGTCCTTAAGGGAGCACGCAGCCCCATCTTTCTCATGCAGAGCTTCCAGTGGGCTTAAACCACCGACCTCACAGTCAACACAGTGACTATCCCACTATGCCATGCAGACTACGGAGAAGGAGAAAAGAGACTCCAAATTAAAACGCCATTCAGTTAGTCCTAAACAGGACAAAGACGAGACCAAAACAAACACACACCACCCAGATGAGGGAGACCATCCTCACAAGACCAGAGTGGTCCAGTGACCCACAGACATGCAGACAATTAAACAAGGCATGGAGAACAAAGGACAGCGCCCCAGCAGCACGACTGGTGTCGGATCAATTGTCCCAGTTGAAGGCAGAACTTTAGAAAGAAGCAAGAGCGTGTGGCCATGATTGGGATATGTGCACTGTTGCAACTTCACAAAAGACTACAAGACTGGTTCAGGCCCTGTCACCACGGAAGTCAGTGTACGACTCATGACTGTGAGACGCTAGCACCCTAATTTAAATCATAGATCCACCGAGTGAGTCCTTCGGGTGGGGCTGCTCCTCCCTGTGACGGGTAGTGGAGTGATAGTAATCTGCTTTCAAACACACTCTGCCTGAAGTTACATTTTATCACTCTCCTGGGCAATGGTCAGAAAGGATTCCACGGAGACTGAATCTGTGTGGACTCAAACATGGATTTAGGACTCCTGCTATAAACTATAGCCTTCCCCACGCCTAGTGCTCAGAATGAAAGCTTTAATATGAGCCTCGTGTTTTATTTTCACAAAATAGCTTTAGGAACTAATTTTCAACAGACATTTTATATATTTGTATGTTTTGTAAGTTTAATATATATTTTATAAATGAAATTATAAAAATGTATGGCAATTGTCAAATAAAATATGTATCATTATACTGACACACTCTTAAATTTCTTAGCCTGTCTACTGATGCCTTTCATTTTATAGTATGTAGAATGTGTTTATTATGTAAGCACTAGACAGATGCATTCTTCGTATCAAGATTCACATGATATAAACTCATAGAAACAACAACCCCAAACCAGCCCACTTCTGTCAGGTTGGTTGTCACTCAGAGTTACCCTATATGCTATAGCGAAAATTCTCCACAGTGTCTCCAAGACCATCAATCTTTCCAGAGGCGGCCTGTCTCCTCGTTCTTCAGCATAGTAGCTGGGCTTGAACCACTAACCTTTTGGTGAGCGGTACAATGTTTAACCCTATGTGCAAGCAGGGGTCCTTTATAAATGCATGCAATATAGAGAGAAATTTCAGTATTATGTACATTAAATGTTTTATTTAAATGCATTGCTACTGTTTCATGTCTGATCGGTTATGCATCATAGCAATCCTGTACCACAGAGCAGAACTGAGCCATAAAGATTCCAAGTTATAATCTTATGGGAGCTGGTCACCAACTCTTTTCTTCTGCAACCTGATTACTCCTTTTGAACTCCCCACCTTAAGGAAGACTGGTGGAGAATCACTGAAGCTGAACGGTGGTGCTGGTGAGGATTGAACACCGTGGAGTGCCACAGGAACAAACCAACCTGTCTGGACTAAGTAGAGCCAGAGTGCTCCTCAGACGCGAGAATGGCAAGACATCCCCTTACACACTTTGGACACATTGTTGGCATGGCCCGGTCCCTGCAGAAGGACGTCCTGCTGGCAGAGTAGAGGGCCATCAAAGAGGACGATCTTGGACACAGTGACTGCAACAACGGGCTCAAATACAACAATCGCTTGGGTGGCACTGGCACCAGGAGTGTGCTTCCTTCTGCTGTACATGGGGTTGCTGTGAATTGGAGCCCAACAAGAACACCTAAGAATGCACCATCGTCGTCCTTCCAGTATTGCTATGTAGCAGGCAGCAGCACGATGGCTTTCACTGTGCAGAGCTACACCCTGTGAAAAACACATGAAGACCCGCCGTAAGATCCCTCGGTGTACATAACAAATGGAAAAATCAAGACTAGAAATAACGTCATGAGGGTTCAGTTTAGAGGTCGGTGGCAACTTTGCTACTTTTCAGTTTCTAAAATTTGTATATTTGATCATTGTGGACAGAAGATTTGGGGTCTGCCTCTTGAAATTGTCATATGCAATATCAATGATTTCTCTTCCTTCTTAGCAAGTTGGAACTTCTATCAACAGCTGTATAGTCTCTAGGATGCCTTTTATTTTAAGGTCAACTTGTCTGATATGTGTGCTGTCATACCAAGGCTAGTACACCGATAAATCTTATCAATTGAGCTGCAAATTAGTGTATTATATCTGAAATTATATGATATCTACAGACCTCTAAGGGAACGGGTTAAGTACTCAGCTGCTAACCTGAAGGTTGGTAGTTTGAACCCACCAGCTGCTCTTTAGGAGAAAGATGAGGCAGTATGCTTAAGTAAAGATTTATAGCCTTGGAAACCCTACAGGAGAAGTTCTACTGTGTCCTATGTGGGCGCTATGACTCAAACTCAACTCAATGGCAATGGATTTGTTGTGTTTTTTGGAGGGGTGGGATGGGGATTATATAATTCTATGTGATACATCTTCATCTCTTTCAGCATCTTATATTTTACATGCATCTTTAATATGTA
>NW_022106463.1:2751176-2754613 GCF_000313985.2 Echinops telfairi | reverse complement strand
CAAATAAAATAATTTTTAAAATTACAAATTGTTATTATTTTCATATCTTACACTAGCCACTGTCTCCCTTCCCCCAAGCTTTCCTCCCCCACTTCTCTCCCTCCCTTCCCCCACACTCCTGGTATCACCACTCACATTTCTGTTCCTGATGGTTTTATCTGACCTGGATTCCGTGTGCCATGAGCTTGTATCCTGTGTACATGTTCCGGCCTAGCCTTGAGTGAAAGGCAGGACTGGGGTCATGATAGTGGGGGATGAGGAAGCCTCAAAGAACCAGAGGAATATTGTGTGTTTCATCAGTGCTGTACTTCACCCTCGTTGACTCATCCCTTCCTTACAACCCTTCTGTTAGGGAATGTCCCATTGCCTACAGATGGGTTTTGGGTCTCTGTTCTGAACCCTCACATTCTCTGTTTTTTTGTTTGGATTATTTGGGGGATTCTGATGTCTGTTATCTGATTGCATCAACACCTTGTTATCCCAGAGGTTCGTGTGCTTCTTCCGTGTGGGCTTGTTGCTTCTCTGCTAGATGGCCGCTTGTTTAACTTCAAGCCTGTAAGACCCCAGATGCTGTATCTTTTGATAGCCAGGCACCATCAGCTTTCTTCACCACATTTTCTTGTGCACACATTTTTATCTTCAAAAATCAGACCGGGAGGGTAAGCATCACAGAATGCCAGATTGTAAGAAGAAAGTGTTCTTGCATTGATGGAGGGCTTGAGCAGAGGCCCAAAGTCTGTCTATTTCCTCAATGTATTGCCATATAAATAGATGTACCTAAGCCAACACCTCTATTATTATGAATTAATATATTACATAAGTGTACACCTATGTTTCTACCTCTATCCATAGCTTTTCTTCCCAGATCTTTCCTCTGTTTCCTGTTACCTTCCTCCTACCCAACATCATGCTCATCCTTCGTATGCCTCTGAGTAATTCCACTCAGCTAGATGCTGCTGCTCCATCATCCCCAGGATCTCTACGTCCTCCTCACTGTTGATTTTAGTTCCCTAGTTGTTCCCCTGTCTATGGCCTTGTTTGCTCACCGCTCACTTCCTCTGCCTCCTCCTCTCTCTAAGTCCCTCCAGAATCTTCAGTCCCATGGCTTTCTCCTCAGGCTTGCTTCCCATGCCTGTCTTACATAGGCAGGCAAACCAACAATTATGTAGACAGTGCAGAAAAAATTGAATAAAAAAATATATATATATAATAGCTAGCAAAAACTAAAAACAAGAGAAGCATAGATAATTCCAGGTCTGTCCACTGACCTTGATGACTATCTCCCCACTGGTCCTGTGGAGTTCCAGGAACTGCCTCTCCTAGCCTGATGTCTACTTTGGGGCTTCCTTGGGATCATTGTGAATTTGCTTTGCTCCCATTGCTGATCTCTTATGTTCCCTTCTTGGTTCACCTCACTGTAGGGGTTCAGACTGGACTCACTCCCGGCCATGTGTCCCCAAGTGTTGTCCTCTTTGGAGATACACTCCAGTGAGGGGACATCATGTCTCCAAACTGTTGTCGGTTATATAGTCCTCTCTCCTCTAGCAGCTCTGCGGGGACGTCTCCTTACTGCTTGGTGTGCCCATATGGGGTCTAGAGTCTCACTCTATTTTTTCCCTTCTTTGTTTGCTTCTGTGTGGGTGTGGTAGGGTAGCCCCTCTCCCCAGCCTGTAGGTTTAGTGTTTTTTTCTGTAGCACATACTTCTAGGGAGGGGGTCAGTTTGGCTCTGATTGGGCTGGCCCTGTAGCCTGCTCTGCTCCTGTGTTAATCCATGTGGTTACAGTGCCCTCAAGGTTGGGTGTGCTGTGGTGGGGTCTGCATGCACATTCCCAAGTCTGCGGAGACATGACCAATACTACCCCCCTGGATGGGATAGTACCCTGCTCCCCCAACCATCGTCTCCCCAACTTTTCCCCCTTTCTACTTCCCCCTACCCACTGTTCTCTTCTTTGAATTGGAATGACATGTACATCCTTGGGTTTGGCCTGTCCCCACCCAGACTGCCTTTACCTCAGACTGTCAAGTGTGAGATAAGTGGATTTTCTTCCATACCTACTGTGCTGATTGTCCTTACCTCAGTGACCTCATGTTGTACTTGTCCTTTTGTGATTGGCTAACTTCGCTGAACATAATTTCCTCTAACTCTTACATGAGGCAATGTGCGTCGTGTGATCATTAGTGCTTTTTAGGGATGCATAGTATTCCATTTTGTGTATGTGCCAGACTTTTCTAATCCACTTGTCTATCAATGGAAATTTGGATTGCTTCCGATTCTTTGCAATTGTGAATTACGCCACAGTAAACATTGGAGCACAGATGACTGGTCATGGTCTATTTTTTACCTCTTCTGGGTATATGCCCAGTGGAGGGATAGCTGGGTCATAAAGTAGCTCAATTTCCATTTGCTTTAAATATTGCCAGATCGCTTTCCACAGAGCCTGTAGGTATCTACACAGCCACCAACAGTGCAAGAAAGTTCCTATCTCTCTACATCCCCTCCAGCATTTGTTGCTCTCTGATTTTCTAATTTGGGCTATTCTCAAGGGTGTTGGTAGTAGCTCATGGTTGTTTTAATTTGCATTTTTCTGATGGTTAATTATGCTCATATGGCCATTCAGGTCTACTCCCTAATGAAACTTCTTTTCAGGTCTTTTGCCCACATCCTCAGGGAGTTAACTGTTTTCTTCATTTTTCAGGCGAGGAGGGTATTGTAGATTTTAGTAATAAGCCCTTTGTCTGTTGTGTCATTGCTAACAATCCTCTCCCAGTCAGTGGGTTCTCTTGTTACTCTGTTGGTAAAGTCTTTCAACACAAGTGTTTTATCCTTATTATATCCCACTTTTCGATTTCAGGTTCACTGTGTGTGTGTGCTCTTTCCTATTGCAGTTAGCCTATGTTTTTCCTGAGCCAAGGTTCTTAGGTTTGTCCTGATTCCTTCATTAATGGTCCTGATAATTTGGGGTTTAACTTATAGGTCTGTGACCCATTTTGAGTCTTTTCTTGTGCATGGGGTGAGGTGAGGATCTGGTTTCATTTTTCCAAAGGTGGATAACCATTTTTCCCAGCGCCACCTGTTAAAGGGGGCATCCACCTCCCACTCAATGCTCGTTGGGCCCTTGTCAAACATCAGATGTCTATATGCTGATGGTTTTATTTCTGAGTTTTCTATTCTTTTCCATTGTTCTGAGTACCTCTCATTATACTTGCACCATGCTGTTTTGACCACTGTGGCTATAGAGTACGTGTTAAAGTCAGGTAAGGCAAGCCTCCAACTGTGTCCTTCTTAAAAAGTTCTCTGTTAATACTGGACTTCTCCCCTCTCCATATGAAATTGGTGGTCAGTTTTTCTAATTCTTTGAAGAAGGTTGTTGGTATTTGAATTAAGATAGCATTAAACATATAAAGGGTCAATTTGACATTTATACTATATTGTCTT
>NW_022106463.1:2708351-2750865 GCF_000313985.2 Echinops telfairi | reverse complement strand
GACATATGGGTTAATGTTGGACTTGTGGGCTTGGGCAGCACTGGGTTGGGATATTTTCTTCATGCGTACTTACCCTTTTTATAAAACTCTCTCTTATACATGAGTTTCTGCGGATTAGTTTCTCTAAAGTACCCAGACTAACACAGTCTGGTCCTGTAGTTTTCCTTCAGTAAGTCTTTTGGTTAAATATATCCCTAGATATTTCAATGTTTTCTCGGCTATTGTGAGGTGTACTGCCTCCGTGGTCTCCTCTCCGTGGTCTTGTCTGATATATATACCAAACCAGTAGACTTCTGTTTGTTGATCATGTATCCTGCCACTCTTCTCCATATTCCTCTATAGCTGCAAGAACTCCTGTTGTGGAGTTTTTTTGGGATTTTCAATGTATAGAATCATGTTGCTGCAAATAGTAATATTTTCACATCTTCCGCTTCCAGCTGAATAGCTTTAATGTCCTTCCACTGCCTTTTATTTTTAGCTATGACCTCAGTACTGTGTTGATTAGAAGTGGCAACAAGGGGCATCCTTGTCTGGTCCCCCTTTTCAGTGGGATTGTTTTCTTCTTTTCTCCATTGACTATCATGATGGATATTGGCTTTTCATAGATAGTTTATAATAACTTGAGACATTTTCCTTCCATTCCTATCTTCTTGAGTGTCTTAATTAGGAATGGGTGTTGGATGTTGTCAAATGCATCTATTGATATTTTCATGTGATTATTATCTTTTTTCTTATGAATGTGATAAATAATGTTTACAGATTTTCAGATGTTGACACATCCCTGCATCCTGGAATGAATCCCACCTGATCATAATGGATGATATGTTTTATATACTTTTGTATTCTATTGACCAATATTTTGTTAAGAAGTTTTGCATCTATGTTCATTACAGATATTGGTCTGTAGTTCTCTATTCCTGTGGGACCCTTGCCCTGCATTGGGTTTAAAAGTTATACTGGCTTCTTTGGGAGTTTGCCATCTTTTTCTCTCCTCTGGAATAATTTGTGGTAGATCCATCTCAGCTCTTCCTAGAATTCTCTGTGAAGCCATCTGGTTGGGGAGCTTTTCTCATTGATAGTTTCTTGATAAGCATAAGTATTTCTTCTTTTAATATGGGTCTGTTGAAGTTTTTGACTTCTATCTGGGATAAACTAGGATGGGATTATTTTTCCAAATATTTGTCCATATCTTCCATGTTATTGTATTCATTAGAATATGGACTTTAATGCTTTGTGATTATCCTTTTAATCTCATTGGGGTCTGTTGTGATTTCCCTGATCTTGGCTATTGATATTTGCTCCTTCCTTTCCTTGGTTAGATTTGCCAGTGGTCCGTCAATTCGGGTCAATCTTTCAAAGAACCATCCTTTTGCTACATAGATTTTTTTTTTTTTGCATTATTCTATTGTTTTCCCACTCGTCTGCCCTAATTTTTATTATTTCTCTCTTTCCTTTTTTTTTTCTTTTCTGCTATTGGAGGGATTGTTCTGTTGACTCTGTTGTAGTTGCTGAAGGTTTTGTGATAGCATATCAGTTATAAGCCTCTCGTCCTTTTTCATATATGCATTAACTGCTATCAAACTTACTCTGATAACTGCTTTTGCTGTATCACATAGGTTTTAGTACATTGTATTCTCATCTCATTAAGTCCCAAAAAACTCGCAAATTCCTCTCAAATCTGGGCCAGTACCCATTCGTGTCACAGAAGATCGTTATTCATCCTCCAATTATTTGCCCTTGGTTTTCTTTTCGTCCTTTTGTTGATCTCCAGCTTTATGGCACGGTGGTCCCAGAGGGATCTCTGAGTAATCTCTATGTGTTTGAATTTACTCTGGCTTGACTTGTGTCCCAGCATGTGGTCTATTTTCAAAAATGAACCATGAGCACTTGAAAAGAATGTGAATAATTTTGCATTTTGATGGAAAGCTCTATAAATGGCTAGTTGCCTGATTATAGTGCTTAGCTCTGTAGCCTCCTCGCTGAGCTTCTTTCCCAGTGATCTATCTTTCTCTGATAGCAGTGTATTAAAGTCACCTACGATGATTGTTGGGTCTGTGATTTCTTTCTTCATCTTTTGAATAGTTTCTTAGAAGAATTTTGTGGGTCTCACTTTAGGTGCATGTATTTATTATGCTCACTGGTTTCTGGCCTACTGATCCTTGAGCATTATATAGTGCCCATCCTTTTCTCTTGTTATGGTTTGCACCTTGGGACCAATTTTGTCAGAAATTAGGATAGCAACCACCACTGTTTTTAAGATGACATTTGTCTGGTATCTTTTCTGCCAGCTTTTATTCTTTCTATTTCATTCACACATTACAATTTATTTAGACAATCTCTTGTTAATAGCTATTTGGTTAGCAAAATGTTGCTCTCATAAACATGTTGTTTCCTTGCACACAGGGAAGACAGATTCTCTAATGTACTGACCTTCAAGGGTCCCCCCAGAACTATTAAAGCATCTGCAGGGCTGTTGCTTAAAAATTCTGCAGACAATTCTAAATGTGGCTTCTGTTAAAACTGTTGAGGGCAACAGCTGAAGGCAAAGTGAGGAGTCGATGTGGAGAGTATGTACATGGTGGATTTTAGGACTCCACAAAAAACAATGCAATCCAGTCTGAGCACTTAAAATGGGTCTCTTGCATGCAACAGATTGATGGGTTGCTTTCTGAGCCAGTCTGCTGACAACAGATTGATGGGTTGCTTTCTGAGCCAGTATTGGCCTCCTTACCTCTTAATATTCTGTTCAAGAAACAGGAGCACCAGGTGGGTGATTCTACCTTGATGACATCTTGATTCTGAACTTGTAGTACATTTAATGTATTGTATTTAATGTGACATTTATATTTAAAGATAATGTAATGCTTTGTGATTTCTCTTCTTTAAATGTTTCCTTTCTTTTCTTGGCTAAGTTTTTTTGCCAAATGTTTCTCTCTGATTTTTCTCTCTACTAATTCAAAATCAACTTTTTCTTTTGTAACGTGCTACCTTAGAAATTAAAATACTAATACAAAAATCTAAAATTAATCAATAGTTTAGTCTCTAAAGGGGTCTGGAAGGAACCTTGGTGCAGTAGTGGTCCAGAGGTGGCCAGCAGTTCAAAATCACCAGTCACTCTGAAAAAAGAGCTTTTCTACTACCAGAAAGAGTTACCATTTTGAAAAGCCACATTGGCAGTTCTACCATAGGGTTACTATTGAATTTGAATCTGCTTGATGGTGGTAAGAAAGGAACCCATGGTGGTACATAAGGGCAAGAGTTGGGTGGTTCAACAAGGTTAGTGGTTCAAACTCACTATGTGCTTCTCAGGAGGAAGACAAGACTGTCTACTCCCACAAATATTTTTAGTCTTGAAATCCCTGTATAGGATTGCTATGAGTCAGAATTCACTTGATGCAAGTGAATTTAGTTTTAGTTTAGTTTTGTTTTGTTTTAGTCTTTTGGCAGACAATTCAAGAACCTCATAATACTCCCTTTTCAATTATCCTCTTGATTTAAAAGTAATTTTTGTCCATCATTATGGACTCTTTCTAAAACACTTGATTCCATGATTTTTATTGCTGTGTTATAGTAAGCAACGAATTAGATTTACTCACATTTTAGCCTTTCATGTAAATAAATGTCATTCATGTATTGCCTTTCAAGTGAATTAAGCAGGGGTTTACATTTCAGATAATCAATTTTGTGTTCACCAACTTATGCTGTTTATCAACACAACAGCCCCGGTCTTCCATTTTTTTTTGCACTTTAGATATTTAATCTTTTTTCGTTTCTTTTTAAGTTTGTTTCCCCAAATCTGGTAGACCACTTCACATATTTTTTCCGTTTCACTACGGATAGTTAATAGCTTTAATTACATCACATTTTTAAGCATAGACTTTTAATTGGCCTAGAATCAGTGCCCAATGATTTCAATGTCAGAAATTGCCATTTTTGATGATTTTTTTCATGTTTCTTGGTATTTGTGTACGCTCAGTTATTGTTGACTTTGTTCTGTATAATTATTTGTAGAACTTTAAAAAAACTCAGCTAAAGTGCACTCTTCTGAAAAATCTATAAAAACACTACACATCTATGCATTATTTAACTTGGAAAAAGGGCATTCGTATATTTGGATATCCCAAGGTATATGTATTTGCATGAAGGTTAATTTGTGGCTACAATTCTCCAGTCCTTTACTACCCATCTTTACTGCTTAACATCAAGGCAGTATCTTATAGGATCCTCTAAGGGTGGCCAGTTGGAGCATATTTATTTTGGTTTATTCTTTCCCTGAAAATTTAGTGTGGGGAGAATCCCCCCTTCCTTGGGGCCAGGACTTTTATTAGACTGAACTTGATGGGCAGGTTCTGGGTTCTGATCTGTATTCTCATCACCTTTCAGGTCCTACACAACCAAACTTAGATCACTGTGTTAGCTAGTACCTAGAACCAAGCCTGTTTCAGAAGTCAGTTACCTTCCTGAGCCTCTCTTTTCACTTAGACTTCTGGCCTGGTAACTTTTAACAAACCTCTCACCTCCTCTTTTATATATAAAAAATACATATTTCCTGAAAATGTATATCCACTTTAGAATAACTCTTCAACTAAGTCCACAATCATCTAATTAATCACAGCACATATTTTTTGGTGATCAGATTTGTATTGAGAACATACTGCAATGGGCAAATACTCTTGCATATACTCATCAGAGAATCAATGAAGATACTGGGGCTGTTCTAGTGTTATTTTGCAAGCCAATTTCTGATGAGGTCAACATTACATGGGGAATTCTTAATTCTATGGAAATGATTACTTCTACACTCTCCAATTGCAACCGTGCTATCTTCCAGATTCCATAACTTTACTGATCAATCTCTTCTCATAGAGCAATCACCCAAGATTTCCATCTGGCAAAAATACATCAGTAAATGTTGTTTTCTCCTTTTGTTCTCTGCACAACTCCTATCGCCCACATTCAGGGTGTTTGCAGCAGGGACACATGCTAAGTGTTCTGTTGATCAGCATATCAGGTTAATCCCAGAGAGGATTGCTCTTCAAGGCTGCATCCTCCTCTTAAACCTGCAATACTTCCAAAACTTGGGACTCAGAGGCATTCTTCATGGTAACGACAGGGCCAGGCTGTAATTGTTCCCTTCAGGTTTACTGGAAGCCTAAAAATAATAGGAAGAGAGCACAACTCAGAAAATGAAAAGCCTAAATTGGAATATCAGACATAAGTCTTCCTAAAGTTCAGTGAAAAGATCATTGCATGGTGATTTCCCCTGGGGCTACTCTTCTTAGTTCCAAAGCTTTGGGACTCTCACTCTTCCCACTAGAATCTTCTCTCTCATCTCACTTCTCTCCAGAGTTCCATAACCTAGCTTCCGTCTGCCTTTGCCTGGGACCACTCCACAAATATGTAAACTGAATTATGTAATATCACCATCATTTCTCTATTGCTACTGCCTTGATAGTTCTTCTGCAATGCAAAACAGAATGATACTGTCACTGCTTACATCAGCTTCTCCCTTTCAGACTTGGTTTAGCAACTAAATTTTAAATGACCTCTTCCCCCCAAAACGACAAACCTTTAAAAAATATGAGTTACTGCCTCTTTTTCAAAGTCCAAAATGTGCAGGTTAATGTCGGCAGTGGGCATGCCAAGTGACCATGACTCTGGTTGCTCATGCCCAATGGATCAGAGATGCCATTGATTGCTGCGGAATCGTTGGAAACAATTCTTTTTTTCCCAATTGATTTGACCATTTTGTAACACATAATTCATATATCATATGATTCTGTGGTTTAAATATATTAATAGGGCATTATGAAATCATCACCATGATCAAGTTTAGATCACTTTCTTCATTCTTATATTTATTATTTGCTCCCATTGCCCTCCAACCTCCCCTTTCATAACCCTAAGAAGATATTCATCTAGTTACTGTTTCTAGAGATATACCTATTCTAGATTTTGTATACGGATAATGACATCATAACAAAATCAACAAAATGAAACAAGAGACACCTCACCTCCAAAGGAAGCAGAAAATAATAAAAATCAGAACAAGTTATAAGTGGGTCAAAACGGAAATCAAAAGGCCAGATGTTGAATTTTAACTATCTGTAGTCACCTATTTTCCCATGTACCCTGCCCGAGGACAAGGCAATTCACGTCCCTGGTCAATAGTATGAGGGAGATCAGTGGCGGCTAATCCACATGGTGACTCTGGGACTCTTCCTCTGCCCTGTCTCCGCCTCGCTCTGTGCATGTTACAGTGCTTTTCACCGTCTGACCTTGCTATCATTTATTGGAGGCCCTTGCTAGATGGACAGCAAATGCCACAAACATAAGGGCTTTTGTTTTACCAAGTTCTTGGTTCCTTTTGCTTAAAAATAAATGTGAGAAAAGCCAAAAGAAATATATTTTAAATAGGAAATGATGAAAAGGGCACCAAGATCAATGAAATGGACCAGAAAACAGTAATAGAGAATATTAAAAATAAGCTCAAGAGAACAAACAAACTCCCTGTCATTGAGTCAATAGGGCAGGATAGAAGGTCCCCTGTGAGCTTCAGAAACCCTACTGCTTGACAAAAGCAGAAAGCCTCATATTTCTCCCATGGAGCAGCTGGTGTCTCAAAATGCTGAGCTTGCAGTTAGCAGCCGAATGTCCAGCCATTACGTCTTCAGGCTGCCTTTGCATAGGATTAAGTAACAATTCTTAGAATAGGTTAGACTTGAATTAGAAGTCAAATGCCTGGAGAGATTGATGAAGCTACAGGAGTGAATAAGTATTCAGAAAAGTCTTGCATGATTTGATTATAATCATAAAAATTATATCAATATAGTCATATGATCTAAACAAAAGGCTGTGATGAACATACAACATTGTATGCCTATAATTCTGTGATAGGTTTTGTGTCACCATGGCTAAGGGAGGTTTCTCAATAGTTTTGCATTGAGATCTACCCCATAAGTGATCCAGCTTAATGTGATCAACTACATTGTGGTAGTTATATAATCATTTGTTAATTTGAGGATTAAGAATGCCTGTCAATCAGGTCATAGCCAATGAGGCCTTTGTGTGGGCACAGCCTTCTCCTGAGGATTCTGGGAAATCTGGTATTTTTTCCCCGGGAGGCAGGAGAGACTCTCTCACTATGCTCCCACTCTGGGAGACATAGCAGTGGACAAGACACATGGACCCACCCTGGTGAAGAGACCCCTGCCAGCACTGAGATGTTTCCAATGACATTGGATCCAAGGACTTTCTACCCACTGGCTTGTGATCTTCTACATTCGGCGTCATTGCATGTGTTTTGTGAATCTGAAGAGGACTTTACAGATTAGGATTGGACATATGGATTAATATCGGATTTATGGACTTGATCTGGACTGGGCTGGGATGTTTTCTCAATGTTCAATTGCTCTTGTATATAAATCTCTTTCTTATACACATATGTGTGTCCATGGATTTGTTTCTCTAGTCTACCCAGACTAACACATCCATGAAGGGATCTGCTGTGAGCAGCCAAGCAGTTGTTGGATTAGGGTGGAATGCAATCCCTTACTCAGACCATAACCTTAATGGTATGTCCTTGGAAGTGTGGCTTACTTCGTATATAAGTAGACTGTAGAGAGTTTCATTGCTTCTTACTGGTCTAGAGCCTACATCTGGTGTATTAATCTCCAGTTCTCTGTATTTAAACCAAGGCTCCACCATAATGCCTGCCAAGCCTGGAAGGCATAAGCAGCCTATCATCTGTCCTTGGTGTCCCCGAGCTCTGCAGTGAGAGGCCTACTCTGCTGACCTGGATTAATTTTGCTCTGCATCCGCCGGCTCGTGGCTTTCCCTCTTTGTCTCCCTGGTTTGTCAGCCCTCACGGCCACAGTGTCAGAAGAAACCGCTAGCTTAAAATATACAAAGACTTGAACCAGACCAGACTGACCCACCTCTACAATTGTGTGAACCATTTTCTTGATATAAATGTACGTGTGTGTGTGGTTGGTTGGTTTTGCATCTCCAGGGAACCCAGGCTAACACAGTCTTCAAATAAAATGGCATCCCATAAAACGAACTTTCCAATCTTCATCACTGAATATTATTTTAAATTATCAAAATAAGATTGTTTTCAGATAGTATCAGTGACATGAGGAAATCATTCACAAGTGGTATACACACGAATCCCAAAACACATCTATATTCCCGCCAAATAGAGAAGGGAACACTCCAAAATGTCATTTCCTTGGGCGGTGACGGTGCTAGCAATTTCCCCGTGTTTAAAACTATGAGCCTGAGTTTATTTTATAACAAAGAGAAAGGTATAAAGTGCGTATGTAAAATGGCCTTATGAAACTCACAGAAAGAGATTCTAGTGAATCAGAACACAGGAGTCGATTGCACATGCACTTCCTGCAAAGTGATCATAGGAGGTCATGTGGCAGTGAATTATTTCTTTAATTCAAAGTACTTAGGTCTTGGCAAGAGATCATAAGAGAAGTGAGTGCATAACTAAGAAAGTCTCGAATGAACACCGAGATAGCCGTGTGCTCCTTGACATATCTGGAAATTATTTGAGAGCAGGAACCCAGCATCCAAGCAAACATGATACCCATGACATTTGAGAACGTTGACTCTTTCCAAGAGAATTTGTTTTTATTTCTATGAGAAAAGATGATGCCACAGATTTTATCCAACCCATTGGAAATGAACTTTTCCTCAGTATCACTGATTCTGCGAAGAAGATAAGTGAGGCATTCTCTAATTAAAATGCTCCATGAAATCCCACTGGCTACCACTCAACAAGGTAGGAAGCAATCACATGACTGTGGGTGGTTTCCAAATATCTGAAAATTCCTAGGCATCCTCAGTATCATTCAAATATAAAAAGGCCTGGTTTCTCTGCAGTAAGAAGAAATACCAGTTCTGTGGCAGAAATGCCTGCTGGGCAAACGTCAAAACATCAGTGTATCTAAGAAGATAAAAAGATCCAAGAAGCACATGAACCATAATTAATGAAATTTAGTAGAAAGGAAGAATTTGATTTCTTGACATTAAAATGTCTTCTATAGGTTAATAACATGTCAGGGATGTTTTCTAAACAGCATTTTGTCACCACTCTTAGGTTTGGCTGAAGACACAGACCTTACGGGATCACATGAGACCGACCAAAGTGAAATGTTTAATAAATCATCTCATGAATTATGAGATAAATGCGCAAAGAAAACCAAAATGGAAATGAATTCTTTTAGTTTTAACCAGTAGCAGATGCTTCAGCACAGGGATAATTCAGTACTCAAGTGTTCTTTATAAAGGTTATTGTTATTTTTTTTTACATTTTTATTATCTCATGATATATTACACATTTTTATATCTCATAATCAGAACATTGATATGTACATACAACTTGAATAATAATAGTAAGTCTACTACCTGTGTCCCCACCACTTAACTTTTGGAAGAGGGATTGCTCAATTCTCCCTGATTTCAAGTACCCACTCCTCTCTGACACTCTCTGCTTGCCCCCACTCCAAAGGCTACAGCCATTCTGACGTCTGTAATTCTGGACTAATTGTTCTCTGCTTGTGGTTTTCCCATGTATGCATGTGTGGCCATTGATTTATGTGTTAGCTCAGCTGGTGTACAGTTCCCCCTGCTTTGGCTAAACTAGCTGCTGTTTCTTCCATGGATTGGTGTCGCATAGTGTGGTTAACTCCATGATGGAATGTTCTATGAAGTTGCCATGCAGTTGTGGAGAAAATAGCCTTCCTTGCTCTGCTCACAGCTTTGATATAACTGAAGGAGGTTGAATTCAAGGTGTGGTCTATTCTGATGATAGACTGGCAGTGTGGAAGCTAGCTCGCTTCTGCTACTGCATTTGGAGCCTGCATCTAATATGTGGACTTCCTGTTAAATTGCCTGCCTATTCCGGGGTCCACCAGTGGTCTACCAACTTTGGATTCATTCAGCTGATCTCCGATTCTTTCAGCTCAGCATCCACCAGCCTATGCTGCTCTTCCTGCGTAATCTCCCTGCTTCCTGTTCATCAGACCCTGCAGCTATAGACGCCTAGAGAAGCCAATAGCTTACAGGTGACCCATGGATTTGAATCAGTCTCACAGCTGCATGGGCCATTTCTTGATATAATTCTCTTTCTGTATACATACACGTGCACGCATCATTGAGTTTGCTTCTTTAGACAACCCAGCCTAACACACCTTCTTATTCTGGAAGCTTCCCCTAAAACCTGTCTACTGCAGGTTACCCTGTTGGAATTTACATCCTGTGGCACAGCTTCCAGCAACATATAAAGCATCATAGTACAACAAACTGACATAGGGGTTGTTACCACACCCCTTAGCCTGCTTTATGTCTTTCCAGAACACTCATCACTAACTAATCTGTATTTATTTACAATTGTGTTAGTCTGGGTGGACTAGAGAAACAAATCCATGAACACATATATGTGTATAAGAAAGAGATTTATATATAAGAACAATTAAACATTGAGAATACATCCCAGCCCAGTCCAGATAAGTCCCTAAGTCTGATATTAGCCCATATGTCCAATACCAATCTATAAAGTCCTCTTCAGACTCACAAAACACATGCAATGATGCCGAATGTAGAAAATCACAGGCCAGTGGGTAGAAAGGCTATGGATCCAGTGGCATTGGAAACATCTCAGGGCTGGCAGGGATCTCTCTGTGGTTTCTCTGGCTTCAGAGTTCTGGTTGCATCCATGTGGCTTGTCTTCTGCAATGTCTCCCAGGGAGTGGCAGAGAGAGAGAGGTGTCTTCTGCCTCCAAAGAGGAAGTATCGGATTTCCCAGAATTCTCAGGAGAAGGCCATGCCTACACATAAGTCTCATTGGCTTTCTCCAGATTGTCAGCCTAGACTCCACCCCTACACTCTTAATCCTTAAATTGACACCAGAGTAGGTGACTACCACAACAATCTTTCTCCACTAGACTATGGGGTCAATGAGGGCAGATGTGTTAAAAAAATATGTATAATTATTAGGAAAAAATTCAATTAAAGGTATAATTTGGGATGCCAACCCTCTGTTGATTGTACCTAAACCCAATAGAATGGATGGAGTTTACAATGGAGTAGTTAGTTGATGTTTTATCTTTCTTTATTTAATAAGTATCTTCTAAAAGAGTGGTTCTCAACCTTCCTAATGCCCCGACCCTGTAATACAGTTCCTCATGTTGTGGTGACCCTCAACCATGATATTATTTTTGTTGTTACTTCATAACTGTAATTTTGTTACAGTTATGTTTCCAATGGTCTTAGATGACTCCTGTGAAAGAGTCGTTCGACCCCCAAAGGGGTCGGTGTCCCACAGATTGAGAACCACTGATCTAAAAGATAAAGACGTGGGTTTTAATGGCAATTCTTAAATTTTACAAGAATATTTTCTATTTCAGCATTATCAATTCCATGCTACATTAATATAACAAAAAGTTGTAGATAACAATTTTTTTGCTTTAGTAATAAAATAAAATTTGTAGATAAAATAATGTGCTACTTCATCTGGCCAAATATTAAGTTTTGAAATAGAAAAAGGAAATTGAAAATTTCATGTTGCTCAAATACAACTTTTCTGAGGTGACCATCTATTAACTCTGTAACACAGGGACCTGCAGCTCCCCAAGACAGGAGTCCGTTGATAGGCTCACCTGAATCTTGGAAAGCTGTTCCCGGGCTAGCAAACGCTGCCTCTTTCTTTTCCTGAAAGCAGCTTTGGACAGCTTTATTTTATGTGCACTTGTTTTTAAAATAAGAAGACTTTCTCTTTAATGCATTATTTATTCCAAAGGCCACAATATAATCCTGGAAGTACTACATCCCCCGAGATCAGCATCTTGTCCTTTAAGGATTCCAAAGAACAGCCTTCTCCACAACAAGCGCCCTTCACCTCCACACCAGAGCAGGTCCAGCCGCAGGAAAAGCCTTTCTGTGAGCCTGTAGCAGGACAGGAGCTGGGAAGCCCACACCAGCCCCTCATCCCTCTTCTCCCTTCTCAACCCCCAAGCCACATTTGGCTCTGATAGGAAGGCTTTCAATAGTTTCATTTGCTTATACAACCAAGAGATTTTCTGTATCTATAGAAGTGGTCCAGTGCTACATGGATTTGTAAATAAACTAAACCCTCCCAAGATTTTAAGACCTCTATGATTCACATCCAACTAGGAATAATCCATGGCAAGCTACACATGGGTATGGCTCCATCCCCTGCTGAAAACCCTAACAATGAACAAATTAAGTAAATGAGCTGTGACGTTGACTTGTACTGGGGATATTATTTTCTGGTGGCAAAGCAGTTGTAATTTAGATCTGCCCAAGTGATACAATTGCTCACAATATACTTCCTCTGATCAGGACCTCTGGAGCTTGCTAAAGCAGACTTGTTCTGCCCAGGGGCCATCACAATATGAAAAACGCCCTGTCCCTTGCAACGGATGCATAGTGTGCTAGACTGGGTTGTCTAGAGAAATGAATTCAGTGACACTCATCTATGTGTAAGAACGTTTTATATCAAGAAGTAATTCTGTATCAAAAAGGCGCCACAGCCCAGTTCAACTCAAGTCTGTAAGTCGATGCTGGTCCATAAATCCACCTTTAGACTCACTTAGCTGCATGCCAGTGAGGGAGAACGGTGAACTGGGAAGCCGAGAAATCATAGGCCAGTGAGTGCAATGTTGTGTGGGTCCAAGGTAGGGGGAAACATGGCAGGGTCCCAGCAGCTCTCAGGGTTGCGTGGCCCACATGAGGCCACTCCTCAAGGCAGACAGTTCCAACAGGCAGAAAGGTGGAGGAACTGAGAGTGAGAACTTTCCCGTGTCTCTCAATCTGATACCAAAAGGTTTATAAGATTAAAGGGGTGTCATCGGGCTGTGATTTGATTGACAGGTTTGACTCCACCTCTATCCAGGAATGTCTAGTTGGCATAATCCTTAACTAGCTATACTTAGGTGGGGCTTTTATCCCCTTAAACCTATTGTTTTAATAGCCTGATGAATGTGCCCTTTAAGACAGTAAGATTTTTCTTATGAGGTATGACCTAGTCCGGACCACTTCTATAGCACAGATGCAGAGAGGACACAAGTCACACTACAGTCAGGAATGAGCAGCCACATATTGTTAGCATATTAAATATCAGTATACATCTCTTCTTGTTCTATGAACCACCATTGGGAAATCAAACTTCTCATTCTCTGCCCCCTAAAAAGACTGGGCATAAATTTTATACCTAAATCTTTGAAAATAAAATCAAGCAATGAAAGCGTTCTCCAAGCAACTATTTCATTAAGAAGGGATACCAAAGCAAAACAAAAAATCGGATTTTTTTCAAAACTATGTATTTAATTTTTTTTCTGTTACAAAACAACCTTATCACCTTCCAAGTAATCTCCATTACACTTAATACATTTGTCAAATCTGCAATTCCATTCTTGGAAACATTTTTCAAACTCATCTGTTTGTGTGGCTGACAGCACCTCCCTCGTTTTATTTCCTTCACCCCTTTGACATCATCACATGGCTGTTCTTTCATGTCCCTATTCATTCATGGAAACAAAAAGAAGTTGCCGAAAGCTAGGTCAGGTGAGCAAGGTGCATGGTCAAGGGAGCTATGCTGGTTTTTTTTACCCAAACTGCCACACCAAGGTAGCTGTGTGAGCAGGTGCATTGTCATTCTCTTAAACTGGCCATCTCTCTCTCTCTCTCTCTCTCACACACACACACACACACACACACACACACACACACACACTTAACAAAATAAAAACCGAGGTTCAAATGAAACTGCTTTTATGAAAAAATTAACTGTTACCAGAGAGAATCTTCACAGGCGATGCCACTAGGTACACGTAGTCAGCGCAAGATGCTTGGTGCTCACCTCGAAGGAAAAATGTATACAGTGAAATCTCTGCCCCGCGGAGCTTTTGTTCTGTTTTTTTGTTTTGTTCTTTGGGTCCCCCTGTATAGTCGACCTTTTCCTTTTGACCCTCTACTTATGATCGAAGCTCAAATAATTACAAGTCACCTGGTACATCTCTTCTCTTTTCCATTTTCACTTCCATCATCTTTACTCGGGATTTCACTGAGCTCCTTGCCTGTATGCTCGTTGCACCCATATCCATGCTGTATTTCAGAGTATATCTATATTCCAGAGCAAGAAAACAAATTGTCCTAAAGAATAACACTGACCTAAGACAAACCATCTGAAAGATGCCCCAAGCCAGAGCCATAGCACTGCCATGGAGATTGCCAGGCCTTTTTCTCAGCTCACGGGTTTGAACTGTCAACCTTGTGGTTAGTAGCCAAGGATTTTAGCTACTGAACCATCAAAGGTGCTGCTGAGCTCCTTTGATGGATACCTCTTGCCTATCAAATTAAGACACCTTAGTCATTTATTCAAGACTGCTCCATATCCATCCTTCCAATTTTAGCATCCCGTACATCCATTGCCTTTTCTCTACTTAACTCCCATTTTGACAGAGATTCCTTTGTTTCTGGTCCAGCTTCGACTTAGTCAGTCGGTGTTAGAACCCACTAAGAGACTGGAAGACAGTGAACTGTATGGGCATAGAAAAGCTTTGCCCCCATGACTGGTTGGAGATGCCTGAGTCTTATGAGAGTTTCTGCACTTGTCCATGCACAGGGGAGGGAAATTGAATTTGACAGTGGGCAGCATTATGTAAAAGGCAGAGAGAGACAATCTCTAAGGTGGAAGCAGAGAGGATTTTTTTTTTTTTTTTAGAAATAATAACTCCTGATAAGGGGAAAAAGACACAGAATGAAGCAGATCTTTCCAGAATTCCATGTTCTGCTTCAAAGACCCTTTAAGAATGCTTCCACGACAGGCCTTGCACATAAAACATGATGGTCACCTGGTTTTCAGTTTAAAATGCCATGTGCATGATTTCATTTTAAACACTACTCCAGTGAAGATGACTTCATTTTCCACCAATTCCCTGCCCCTCTCTCCCCCATCTGTCATCTTCTAACCAGAGGGTTATCACATTATCTGATTTACTTCCTCAGAATATTTTTAGTACCTGTGTTCCCTTAAGCTAGATAATCATACGGTGGCTTCTCCATGGGTAACTGTTACAGTATTAACAATTTGCTCTGTGATTGAGGAAGCATAGAGTCACTGACAAGACGCTTGAAGCGATATTGTACACACACATTGTCTATTGGTGTTTACTTCAATGGAATGGCCAAGAAGGCGAAGAAGCATGGGGCAGCTGCGTGCGGCTATTATAGCTTGGTATTGAAACAGTTACCTGCCCCCTCAGTGCTTCATAACCGCTTGTGGACAAATTACAAAGTTGGAAATAAAACCATTGCAGGAAAACAGGTGCAAGGATTTCAACTCCCATCTTAGAAGGAGCAATGGATATAACAGTTTCTAGCATTTGGAACCATCACTTAATTCATTACCATAGCATATGTGTGGGTGGTGTGTTGTTAAATTCCTTTAAACCTTTATTTAGGAAAAAAAAACGTTGATCGATGAGATTTTTATCACGGGGCAAGATAAGGGGTAGGAAACTGCTAGTCTGTGACTTGCTCCAGCAAGTGAATGTGGTTCTGATTATTTCTCAGGAATCAGAAAATAAAGAACACAGGAGGCCAGGAATTCTGAAGTGAAAATTCTAAATATCTGATGAAATGTGTCTCACAAATTAAATCCCGGATCCTTTTCAGAGCACTTAATACACTCTCAAGGGGAAAATGTGTTTGTTTTTAGCAAAGCAGATTAGCTTACATCTTGTGATGGGAAAACTCGATGTAATACAGCTTGTCCTTTAGCTCCCATTTCGGAGCAGATCATTTGGGTTGTATCTTTTGGCCATAGTTGTGGGTCTCAATTTTCTTCCCTGTCTGTGTGTTAAATCGTTTTCTGTCTGCTGTCAGGCTGTCTCCTTTGGTTCCCAGGCCTCCTCCTCTCTTTGAAAGCTACTTACTTATTTCCAAGTTCAGGTTAAATCCATCTTTGGTTTGCTCTCTTTGTAATACACCTCGGGATCTAGCGTTGCTTATACCTGATTCCTGAAGGTGGCTGGTTTTAACTGTATGCAAAGGCGATCAAATATTGTACAAAAGCACAAGTTCAGCAGGTAGCCTTGGAGAAAACAGGTCCTAGAAAAGTGGAGTAGACATTGGATCAAGAAATAGAATATGGGTATTAACTGTTCTGAATCACTGAATATGGTGGAAGACAAGTCAATATGAACCTTCACCATTGCAAGTACCAACTTCAGTGTCACTTTGAATGATTTCAAAAGCCTGGAGCAAGCTATGATTCCAAAATCAGCTGTCTGCCCCCATCGATGCTCCCAGATGAAGCTCCCTCACTAATCTAGGGCCTCTCTGCCTGCTTTCATTCTTTTTAGCAAGTGGTCCAACAGATGCTTCCTGAAGGCTTGTGGTGACTGGGAGATCGGTTTCATGGCTTACTGGGGTGCTAATATAGTAGCTTGAAAACTATGCCATGTGGATTATAAGCCTTGTGCTTTTCTAAAAGAAACTTTATACTTGTTGGAAGAGAATATTTATCTATAAGGAGTTACTTTGGCAAAAGTCTTCTTCCTTCTTCCAAATCAAAGAGGACAACTTCAAATGACAGAAGACAGACTTCAACGTGATTCCATACTTCAACTGCAAGAGCTCCATCACAAAGCAGTGCTATGCAGCTCATCACAGACGTATATTATAATAAATTCTACTAAACAAGTAAGCAAACTGTCATTGTTTTATGATGAAAACTAGGACAGTTTATCAAGACTATTTGAATTCTATTCCTGAGCTGCATCCAACTTGCCTTAGCATCCACATGTGGACAATAATAACTAAAATGTATATATTTATTTGGTACCAAAAAACAATCAAACTCAGTGCCATTGAGTCAATTCTGACTGAAAGCTACTCTGTTTAGGGTAGAATTACCCATGTGTTTTTCCTAGACTGTAACTCTTTACAGGAGTAGAAAGCCTAATTTTTCTCCTGTGGAGCAGCTGGTGGTTTCAAACTGCTAACCTTGTGGTTAGCAGCCCAATGTGTAACTACTACCCCATCAAGGTTTCTCTTATTTTGCACCAGGAACCCATAAAATAATTTCCATACTTTCATTTAACTTAGTACTCAAGTCTTGATACTAAGGCCCACAGTTAGTAAGTGTTAGTATCAAGATTTGAATGCGATAGTCTCAATCTAAGGAGCCCGGATTACGTGTGGGGTTGCTAAGCACAAGGTGAGTGGCTCAAAATCACCGGTTGCTTCTCAGGAGAAAGATGAGCCTGGTTCCTCCTGTAAAGAGTTATAGTCTTTGAAACCCATAGAAGCAGTTCTACTATGACCTATAACCTTGCTGTAAGGCAGAACCAATCGGATGGCCATGAGCTTGGTTTCGTGTTCTGTTTATTTATTTTTGAGTCTCCATCTGACACATAGCTCCTTTACTCCATTCCATCTCCATATGCTTTCTTTAGTCCTATTAAAACATGTATAAGCAAACAAGGTCAATATTAAAATTTAAATAAAAAGAAGAAGTCTGGGATCAATCCCAACAAATTAGTCCTCACTTTCATAGCATCATTCACAGTTTTAGATCGTTGTTCCAGGCTCACAGCGACCCTTCAAACAGCACAACAAAACACCACCCTGTCCTACACCATCTTTACAGGTAAAACTTACTAAACTACCTGGGCTCCTTAATGAAATGTTATTACATTAGGTGTCAACTAGTTGGTTCTGACTCATGGCAACTCCATGCACAACAAAACACTCTCTGGTTATGGGCCATCCTCACAATTGTTGTTTATGTTTATGTTTGAGCCCTCTGTTGAAACCACTCTGTCAATGCATCACATTGAGGGTCTTCCTCTTCTTTGCTGTCAATCCACTTGAACAAGCATAATGTCCTCCTGGTAACATTCTTTACCAACACCATGGTTCAAAGTGCATCAACTTTTCTTCAGTCTTCCTTAGTCAAGGTCCAAATTTTACATGCATATAAGACAATTGATAATACCATGCCTGCATCAGGTGTACTTCAGAACTCAAAATAATATCCTAGCTTTAAAAATTTTAAAGAGATCTTGTGTGTGTTAGTTACACAATCTATTGTCAATTTGAGACTTACGATCGAAGGGGTACAGTTTAACCTGTCAATTAGGTCACAGCTTGATGACATCATTTGGAGGAATGATGGAGATAAATAGCTCCCTGGAGGAGGGACACACATTCCCTGTTAGACATTCCTATTGACAAGACACATGGAGTTATTCTAGAGCCCTTGAGCAATGACACAGAAACCCACACCAGTGTTGAGATGCTTACACTGCCACAGGATCCACAAGACTTCCCACCCACTGGCCTGTGATCATCTTGCATTCGCCATCATTGCATGTGTTTCATGAGTCCGAAGTGGACTTTATAGATTGATATTGGGCATATGGGCTAATTTTGGACTTATGGACTTGATCTGGACTGGGCTGGGATATTTTCTCAGTATTCAATTGCTCTTGTATATAAAGCCCTTTATTATACATATGTGAGTGTCTATGGATTTGTTTCTCTGGTCTATCTGGACTAACACATTGTGGAACAGATTTACCCAATGCAATGCATCCTTTGATCTCTTGATGGATGTTTACATGAGCATTGATGGTGGATCCAAGGCAAATGAAATTCTTGACAACTCCAAACTATTCTCTGTTTATCATCTATTACTCCTATTACTCCAGTTAAGGTATAATTAATATTGAAGCTTGAAGCCTTGATCTTTAAGTCTTCCTCAATTTTAGCAAGCAAAGTTGTATAATCTGAATATCAAAGGTTATTAAAATAAACATTCTTCCAACCCTGATACTGCATTCTTCTTCATATAATCTAGCTTCTCTGATTATTTGCTCAGCACCCAGATTGAATACATATGGTGAGAGGATATAACCCTGAAGCATACCTTTCCTAATTTTAAGCCATGTTGTATTCCCTTTTTCTGTTGCCACACTGTTTCTTGGTCCATGTACATGTTCTACAAGAGCACAATGAAGTGTTATGGAATTTTAATTCTTATCAAGGTTATCCATAGTTTGTTATGATCCACAGTCTGTTGCTTTGCACAGTAAATGAAACACAAGAAAACATTCTCTGCTTTCAAGCAGAGATACATCAGCACTGAATACCTTGCTGCAAGTCCTCTTCTGAATCTGGCCTAAGCCTCTGGTGGCTCCCTCTTAGTGGATGATCTTCATTGAAATTTGACTTCCAATATATGAAATTGTTGTATAAAAAGGTGAGCATTTTGTTGGATCTCTTTAAGTCAATTGGCCAAATAGTTTTCTTCTAAATTTCTCGGCATAGATGCGTGAGCCCTCTTAGTGCTTCATCAGCTTGTTGAAACATTTCAATATCACAGACAGCAACTGTGCATGCGGCCTTCTCCAGATGGAACACACAGAAATCAAATTGGCAATATCTGTAGGAAGAGACGATGGACAAGACCAATATCAGCAGCTAAAAGCAGACGAGATGCTGACTGTTGAACAAACTACCAATCGCTCATATTTAAGTTCAAGTAGAAGCTAAATAAAATCAAAATAAGCCCACAAAAATAAAAATGCTGCCTTGAGTATATCCCACCTGGATTTTGAGAGCATCTCAAGAGCATATTGGAGGCATTAAACACTGATGACAGAACACCTGATGAGGTGTGGGATGACATTAAGACTATAATACCTTGAGGACAAGATCATAATAAAAGCAGGAAAGAAAGAAAAGATCAAATGGATGTCAGAGGTGACTCTGAAACTTGCTCTTGATCATACAGTAGCTAAGGCAATTGGAACAAATAATGAAGTAAACGAGCTAAACAGAAAAATTTCAAAGGGCAGCTCAATGATGGGGCAAGATCATTAAAGACAAGAGGGAATGGGGTAAGAATATAGAAGGATGAACTGGTATTGAGATAATAAAGGATAACTGAGATATTAATAGATTCAGCTCTAGCCACCTTTACTATTAGAAGGCCTTGATTTTCTGCATGAATGTTCCTGAGTGGTAAGTAAAAAAGGACAGTGAGGGACCCGAGGTATATTTTAATAGACAGAAAGAAGTGGGGTAATTGGGAGATAAAGGAACTGAAAGCCTCCAAAAGACAACGAGAAAGTATAATGAAAATAAAATAAGAGAAAGCTAGATGAATAAGAGACTCTCAAAAAACAAAACCACACAAAACAAAAAACAAACCAAAAACCTCCACCAAACACACTGTTATTGAGTTGATTCGAACTCATAGAAACCCCATAGGACAGGGTAAAACTGTCTTTAGATCCCTAGGGGTTAGGGTTAGACAGGGTTCCCTAGAGAAACAAAAACAGAATGCTAATAATTTTATATATATTTATACAGATAGATAGATAGATAACATAAGAAATAAACAGTTAATTAAATTATAAAGCAGTATAAATAGTTCAGTGCAACTCACTCCCGTGAGACAGTTGTGAGACACTGGCAGTCCTTCAAGTCTTGAGGGCCGCTGGGTAGTCCTCTGTAGAGCAATCCAGGCTATCTGGGCACAGGCAACAAACAGCAAGGCAGGTCACCAACAGTCATCCAGATGAAAGGGTCTGACAGTCCCCAGCTCAAGAGATGCAAATTTCAATGGTGTAGTGAAGCAGGTCTTGAAGGAACCTCAAATTACAGCCACACAGTCCCACAGGTAATTAGCTTTCAAATTGAGGCAAACAACAAGCAAGGCAGCCGCACACTGGTCCAATGATCAAAGATCAAGAGGCAAGAAAGGCAAAGCTTGCAGAGCCATTTATCTCTCATCCCTTCAGTTAATCCCACATGTGTCTATTGGCCAGGTTGGCACAATAAACTAACTACCTTAGGCTGAAAATGTGTAACGTGCTGTACTGTGACCAAAACGTTGGTGGCTTAAGCTCTGCCAGAGATAACTCTGAAGAAAAGTCTGGCAATCTACTTCAATACATGGAGAACTACCACGACACACATGGGGTTACACAAGCAAATAGCGACCGATCAACAACTGGTACAGGTATAAAGATAAGAGGCAGAGATGGAAGAGTTTGTGTTTTCAGACATGGAGTGTAGGTAGCTGAAGGAAGACAAAGGTGAAGGCCAACTGAACTAAAGATGTCAAAGATCTTTGATGCCAAAGTACTGATCCCTGACCATCCAGCCATAGGATTAGCCACAGCCCAAAAAAAACAGTATACAATCTCACATTTGGCCATTTCTCTTTCCAAGAAAACCGAACAGCCAGGTGCACTGCTCAGAGTTCTGCCCATTGGGAGGATTTTCCTTCACCCTGTCCTTTAAGGAGATTCCAGAAAGAGACTGGGCAATATTCTCCAGGATGCTCTATATGCTCCAAAAACCCAGCAGCCAATATATGGTGCTGTGGCCCCAATAGCTAGGATTCATAGGTCCAGGAACCAAGGGGTGAAAGCTGGTCTTCCTTATCACATCTAGTAATCCACTTGCAGCATTTTTGCTTCTTGGCCCAGCAACCCTATGCGCTTCAGACATGGAGGTCCTAGCCCTAACGAAAGGAACTCTCCCACCTGGAAACACAGCGCTGATTCCACTGAACTGGCAGCTGAGAATGTCCCCCTGGCCATTTTCGGCTTCTCATGCCTTTGCATCAACAGGTCAGGAAGGGTGTCACTTCACTGAATGGCGTGATTGATCCCGATTACCAAGGAGAAATTGGACTGGTGCTACATAATGGCGGTCAAGAAGAATGGTTGGAATCCAGGAGATCCAATAGGCCCACTCTTAGTGCTACCATGCCCTGTGATTAAAGTAAATGGTAAGTTACAGCAACCCAATCCTGACAGGACATATAATGACCCAGACCCCTCAGGAATGAAGGTCTGGGTCACTGCACCAGGCAAACAACCACGGACAGCTGAGGTGCTGGCCGAGGGCAGAGGTAATACAGAATAGGTAGGAGAAGAAGGTAGTTCTACCTATCAGTTACCACTATGTAATCAGCTGCAAAAGCGAGGTCTGTGATTGTCAGTTTATCTTCTTTATATGCATTTATTGAATATCTTTCCTTTGTTCACGTATGATGGACCAGGTAGAATTAGATTCAGTGTGTTTTCATTTATATGTATGATAGATATATGATGTTAGCTGTAAGTGTGATTTCATTAATGTCTGGAAATTATATATGGCTAAAAAATTTTGTACAAGTGCCAAGTTGGCAAGGGGTGGACTGTGATAGGTAGGTTTAGTGTGCTAACCTGGCCAATAGAAACATGTGGAATTAATAAGGTTGCAGTTTGATTGGAGGGCAAAGAGATAAATGGCTGGGAAAGGCCCACCCCCTCTCTCTTGCTCTCTGGTGATAGGACTAGCTTGTGGCTGTTGTGGATAGTTCTCTGCCTCAACTTGTGAACTACACTACCCATGGGACAGCCAACACATAGATTGTGTCACTAGAGCTTGAGGTTCTTTGAGACCTGCTTAGCAATGCTGCTGGTGTATACATTGCTTGAGCTTGAGGCTATTGTCTCCTGTAATCTTCCATTGCTTGAATTAAATATCTCATCTGGGCCTGTTTTGCTAAGCTTGTGACTTGTGATTGCTGGTGACCCACCATGCTGTTTGCTGCCTGTGGCCAGACTACCTTCATTGCCTAAAGGAAGACTCATCTGTCTGCTTCCTTGACCTTGGACCCAGAAGCCCTCATGAGTTGAAGGCTTTCCAGTATATTAACTGTTCCACAGAAATGAGTTGAACTGAGCTCTCTGTACTCCTGTGTAGACTAATTAGCTGTTATATTCCTTCATGCTGTATCTATCTACTTATCTGTCTGTCTGTCTGTCTGTCTATCATCTATCTATCTATCTATCTATCTATCTATCTATCTATCTATCTATCTATAATCATAAGTGTCCTGGTTTTGTTTCTCTAACTAACTCTAACACACTCAGTTGTATGGCACAACACAGACTTCAGAGGATGGTTACGGCACAGGTGCTAATGTAGTCCGCAACCATGGAAGGATGACCAAACTGGGATGACATCATTTCGTCAAGGAAGACTGTTGTTGTTAGGTGCCATCAAGTTGGTTCCAACCAAGAGTGACCCTATGCATAGAATGAATGAAATGAATGAATGAATGAAGCACTGCCTGACCTTGCACCATCCTTACAATTGTTGTTATGTTTGAACCCATTGATGCAGCCACTGTGTCAATCTATCTCATTGAGGGATTTCCTCTTTTATTGTCCCTCCACTTTACCCAGAATGATATCCTTCTCCAGAAACCAGTCTCTTTTGACCATGTCCAAAGCATGTGAGAATAAGCCTTGTTATCCTTGCCCTTAAGGAACACTGACTGTCTTTTTCCAAGACAGATTGGTTTGTCCTTTTAGCAGTGCATGGTATATTCAATATTCTTTACCGATAGCGTACATCAATTCTTCTTTGGCCTTCCTTATTCAATGTCAAACTTTTATGTGCATATGAGGCCTTTGAAATTATGTGCATATGAGGCCTTTGAAAATACCATTTCATGGATCAGGTGCACTTTAGCCCTCTAATAAGATGATAAACTGGATAGGTTATGGGGCATAAATAATAGGGAAATTATTGCTACATAAGAATATCTACTTGCCAGTGTCATTGAAAATGTCAAAGAATAGCAGTCCCTCTTTTGGACATTTTTGTAGACTAGGAACCATTCACTTCAGAAGACAGCAGACGGCACAAGTGAAAGAAGAAAGGAAACCAGGAGCAGAGTGATGGAAAATGCAGAGTGGACATCTTTGGCAGAGAGAACATCATAAAGAAAGGTCAAAGCAAGATGGTCATTTCAAAAGCTGCCAGTGGTTCCCTTTGGCCACAGCATGAAGAACAGGCTAGGGCAGCTGGAAGAACTGCTAGGACTCCAGAGCATGTTAGCTAAGTATGCTGTAATCTTGACATCTAGCTTGCTTGTCTTTGGATACACGGAGAGGGCCAGGTTACAGGTTAATCTCACATAAGACCTGGAATAGCAGCTCTTCAACAAATACAAACGGAAGATTGAGGGCCGTTCATTAAGTCTTTTCAAATTCACCAAGGATATTATTGAAGACCCATTACATTAATTGAGTAGTGCATTGCTAGCATCTGGTAACCACATTCCAGTGTGGTGTCAAGATGTTTGGAGCACCAAGCAGGATGAATGGCCAGTGGATTTAAGTCATTAGATTTGGGGGAAGAACCTGAAAAAGTCAGCTAGAGATCATGGAAATTGATAATAAAATCTTGATGGAAAAGACACAAAAAATTCATTACGTTGTTTTCTTCTTTCTTTTTTCTCAAATGGTTTGCCTGGATGTGATTTCTCCCCTAATTTGCCATTTGGCATGGTTTAAATGCAAACATAATAAATTAGGCTGTTACTAATTAGTTTTAATTGGAAAAAAATACCTTGGCTTTGCAACTTTTTCTAATGAAAACGTTGAAATACTCACGGTTTGTGATGTGCTGAAGGTCACATGACTAGTTTTCTCTTTACTTTATTGGCACTTTCTTACAGGAACGCTCTATCGTGGCTCCACGCTGTATGTGTACAAAGAACTATTTGAGTTAATTATGAAGTTAACATTTCATACCCAAATTTCACTCTAATTACAAATTCAAAAGTAGATATACTATCCTTTCATGGGACTTTTGACAATAGTGTAGCACTAATCAGATTATGAGATTTGAGACTGAGAAAAGACTGTGCCTAAAAGTGAGGCTTGAACACGTTTTTACAGGATGTAACATGTAATATGTTGGGGAGAATAGAGACACACACCAACCAACTAACACACAAAAGAGACTTGAGAATTTATAGTTGGCTTCTACGTTTAGAGAAGGGATTGGGTAATTTTTTTTCTTTGCTTTTACCACTAAATCCCTGACAGCAGTATTTGATGCCTGGGATTTGTAGACATGATCTCAATTTTAAACTATTCTAGAACCCATTCTGTTGTTCATAAACCTACAGGGATAAGCACTCTCTAAGTTTACCTAGTAATAGGAGAATTTATCTTTAATTTATTGTGGGATTGGGGAATGAAGATTTTTTTCCACTCTATGACCCTGTGTGGTGTATTATGGGCCACAAGGGAAGGATCAAAGTGAATTGTTTGATTGTTTTTCCAAATGTTTTAAGACTATTATTACCTTTCTTTTTTGCTTTGAAAGAGAGAATACAAACAAGAGATTATCAGCTCCACACAGCACACACATTGACCAAATAAAATGTCTTTTAAATACTTTTAAAATTTAAATATCATAAAGTTAACTAGGAACCATGATATAAAATGACACAAAACAACACCATATTGCCATTTTTCCACCTATCCAAAGGCCACAGAAAAGATTTCTAAAGTAAAAATTTTCCACTGGAATAGGAGGGGCTAGGGTGTGGGGGTACATATTTTAAATTTGAAAGTTGGGTAAACTGAAAAGTTTTCTATCAAGGGTGGACCAAAATGTTTTATCAAATGATTGTTGAAATCATTGCATTAGATTTTAAGTCACCTTTTGGTTTATAGCTATTTTAAGTGAAGTGTAGCTATCATAATAAAAGAGGATTATAACACGCAATTGAAAGAAACCTTGTCAACTCTCAACTTTCTCCAGACAACGTGAGTCAAATTGCTCAGTGTCCTCATCCTTCACTTTCTGGTCGACTCTTGATGGGCTTCCTTGTTTCTCGGTCCTTTCAGCTCTCACACTTACATCCTCAGAGGCTCCTCTCTCTCCTATCTTTTTTCCTGACTTTAACACACACATCGCTAACTAGTCACCCTCCTGGAAGAGGTCATTCATTCCATTTCCTGAATTCTTCCATATTCCCTACTAGCATGAATCTGAAACATATTGTCTGAGTGAAAGAGGAAAACCATAAAGGACAATATATTGTAAGTTTCCATTTCATGAAACATCCTGAATGTCCCTAAACATAAAGTAGATTAGTGATTTCCAAGAACTGTAGGATTTTAAAGAAAATGGAGTGTGACTACTAATAGATAAGGTCTTTTTCTCCCCAAGCTGATTAAAGTGTTCTAAAATTGATTGGAATAATGGTTGCACAATTCACTAAATATTTTGGGAACCTCTGAGTTGTACACTTTAAGTGAATTGACTATGTCATATAAATAATATCTCAATAAAACTGTTAAAATGTAGTTTTACTATCACGTGAAAATTGATCAGAGGAATGAGGTTTTGCCTAGTCGGTCACAATTCATAGTGGTCACGTGTGTAACACAGTGTTTTGTCCTCACAACAGTAGGTAAGCCGGAGTTCATTGCAGTCATTGTGTCAAACCATCTGTGTGAGGAGCTTCCTCTTTTTTGCATATTCCTTGATTTCCCAAATATGATGTCCTTCTTCAGGACTGGTCTCTCCTGATAACATGCCCAAAGTACCTGAGACAAAGTTTTATCATCCTAGCTTCTAAGGACCAGGCTATACTTCTTCAAAGACAAGTGCATTTATTCTTCTCACAGTCCACAGGACTTTCAATATTATTTGCCAACACCACAATTAAATTGTGTTAGTTATTTTCAGTCATCCTTTGTCATTGTCCAACATTCACATACATCTGAGGGGAGTGGAAACAGCATGGCTTGGGTCAGGTCCTCTAAGTCCACCACTTTAGGTGGAGTGACATCTTTGCTTTTAAACTCTTTAAAGACATCTTTTGCAGCAGATTTACCCAATGTCATACATTGTTTGATTTCCTGACTGCTACTTCCATAGGTGTTGATTTTGGGTCCAAGTTGAATGAAATCTTTAACAATTTCAATCTCTTGTCTATTTATCAAATGTTACTTATTGATCCAGTTGTGGGGATTCTGATTTTGCTTAAGATGAAGTGTCATCCATACTGAAGGCTATATGTCTTTGACTAAAAAAATAATTTTATTGGGGACTCATACAGCTCTTATCACAATCCATCCATACATCCATTGTGTCAAGCACATTTGTATATATGTTGCCATCAATATTTTCAAAACATTTTTTAACTTGAGCCCTTGGTTTCAGCTCATTCCCCTCCCCCATGAACCCTTCATAATTTATAAATTATTATTTTTTCATGTCTTACACTGACTGCTATCTCCCTTCACCCACTTTACTGTTGTCTGTTCCCCTGGAAGGGGGCTACATGTAGATCATTGTGATTTGTTTCCCCTTTCTCCCCTCACTGTTTCCCTTCCCCTCCTGGTATTGCTACTCTTGTTAATGGTCCTGAGGGGTTTATATGTCCTGGATTATCTGTGTTTCCAGCTCTTATCTGTACCAGTGTGCATGCTATGGTCTAGCCAGATTTGTAAGGTAGAATTGGGGTCATGATAGTGGGGTGTTGGGAGCATTAAAGGACTAGAGGAAAGTTGTATGCTTCATTGGTGCTATACTGCACCCTGACTGGCTTTTCTCTTCCTTGTGACCCTTCTGTAAGGGGGTGTCCAATTGTCTACTGATGGCTTTGGGTCTCCACTCTGTGCTCCCCCTCATTCACATGGTTTTTTTCTGGGTTTCTGATGCCTGATACCTGATCCCATCAACACCTCATGACCACACAGGCTGGTGTGCTTCTTCCATATGGACTTTGTTGCTTCTCAGCTAGATGGCCGCTTGTTTATCTTCAAGCAATTAAGATCCCAGATGCTATATCTTTTGATAGCCGGGCACCATCAGCTTTCTTCATCACATTTGCTTATGCACCCATTTTGTCTTCAGCGATCACGTCAGGAAGGTGAGCATCACAGAATACAGGATTATTAGAGCAAAGTGTTCTTGTGTTGAGGGAGTAATTGAGTAGAGGCCCAATGTCCATCTGCTACCTTAATACTTAACATAAAATATATGTACATAGATCTATTTCCCAATAATAATATATAAACATATTAATATATGTACAGACCTTTACTTAGACCTCTATAAATGCCCTTTTCCTCCTACTTCTTTCCTCTATTTCCCTTTACTTTCCTCTTGTCCCACAATCATGTTCGGCCTTCATTTGGGTTCCAGTAATTCATCTCAGCTATACTGCCCTTGATCAAGCCCCACCAGGCATCCTATTCCTTCCTCACCATCAATTTTAGATCGCTTGTTGTTCCCTTGTCTTTGGGTTTGTTGACACCCCGTTCCTTTCTCCTGCCTTCCCCTCTCCTGTGTTCCCCAGGAACCATCAGACCCGTTGATTTTTTATTAGTAAGTGCTTCAAGTCATTGTCATTTTCAATAAGTAAAGTTGTATCAAATGTATATCTTAGGGCTAGAAATCTTCCTGAAAAGGCATGAGCTATATACAAATCTTCAACTGGTACTGGGTATGGAATGAGTCTACTCCATATTCAGAATGGACAAGACAAACCTGTCTCCACAGCTTCTGAGTGATTTTTATTCTCTCTCCAAGCCGGAAAAAAAGAGCAAAGTGACAGTTTTGATGGCGGACCAGCCGTGAAGAATACTTTGCTTTATGAGTCAAGCAGACGGGTGTAAGGACTCCAGAAAAGAGACTCCATCATATTTGCTAATATGCACATCTATTTTAATTTACTCATTCATTTATGCCATATAAATGGAGTGCTATACCTACACCGAGGTCAGATAAAATTGACAGTCTTCAGGAATGGCAAGGGTTGCATTTTTTTCTCTTTTCTTTTCACCCCAGTATCCTTTACCTTCTTTTAATTAACTATTTAATGTCCTTCCACCTCCATCTTATTTCTACAGAAAGTTTTAAGGATTATAAGAGCTCAAATTTTATCATACTTAGGGGAAATGTGTATCTTCAAAAGTGGCCAAGCTATGAGCCACATGAATTAAAACACTGAAAGTGAGCTATTAAGCAAGAATCCGGGAGTATATCTTCATTTATTCGTTCAACAGATATAAACTACCTATTATGCTCGGAGGAGCTGTGGTGGCATAGTCGCTTATGATTTGCTTCCTACTACAAGGTCAGCAATTTGAAATCACTGGCCTTTCCTCAGAAGAAAGATCCTGTTAACAGTTAAGTGTCTTGGAAACCCACAGAGATAGTTTACTCTGTTCCATCATGTTGCTATGAGTCGGATATATTCAAAAGCAGTGGATTTTTGGCTTCAGTATCACGAAGCTCTAGTTAGAACTAGGTAGCAATGGTGAACCAGAGCCTTGTCCCTGCTCTAACTTTGCTTATTGATTTTGAGGGTGTGTGAGCTTATGTGTATAAACGTGTCCCCTCTTGCTTGGTGGGGCCATGGGTATTGCTATAGAGCCTTTGGGGCTTGAATATATTAGGAAATAATAAAAATTGGAACTTACTTGAAATTCTGCTAATATCTTATAATGAGCAATGTACATTTGTATCACAGAAATCATTAGGACAAAGGCAAGAAATACCTGGAGGGGGACCTGGTTTGAAGGAAGGTAGACGAGACGAGAAGCACGTTGTTGAGGAATACAATTGGACATTGAATAAGGAAGATGGAAGAAGAATGGTTGCATTTGAATTGATGCTGTCAAAGCATATTGAAAATACCATGAACTGCCAAAGAACAAGCAAATCATTCTTGGAAGAAGTACAGCCAGAATGCTCCTTATAGGTGAGAATTGTGAGACAGCATCTAACAACAGAAAACAAAATAAATATGGCTTGGACTTGGGAGACTTGTAGTCAGAGCACTGTAATCTTGGAGGTGGACCCCACCTTATTAATTGTTAACACTTGTTAATTCTCTTTACTGACCTTCAGAAAGTTAGGATGAGTCCTTAATGTTTTATATATATATATATTTGCTTCAATTCACCTTCATTTGCAGACACCCCCACCCCCTACCACCAAATTTATATAGTCTCACACTCCCATAACTCTTCAAGTGGCATAGCTCTATGGATCAAGCATGGCCAATTTAACCCACAAACTTTCAGGATCTAAACTTTAAGCTAAGGGATCACTACAGTTTTTTGATCACTGAAGAGTACATGTGTTATCTTAAAGCATTCAAAGTTGGCCCAACACTCTAGTAGTCTAGAAAAACATTGCTGCCTGTCCTTCCCCTCTGGTATAGACCTTCCTGACTTCTAAAAGAAGGCAGTCAGAACAAATGTATATTCTCAAAAGTACCAGGCCTCTCTTTGTTCTTCCTCAAAATCCTCACATTGTTTCCTGTGCAGGCTGTTTCCCCTACTGCTTACTCTCCCCTGGGAGTGCCTGGGTGGTATCAAGAGTTCATGCTTAGGTGCTAATGGAAATGGTAGTGGTTAGGGTCCACCTAGACAGAGTGGTGGGGCCTGGGAAGAAGGCGGTCAACTTTTCAAGAGCCACAGCTATTGAAAACCTTACAAATACTTCTCCTTGGACACCCACAGCGTTCTGATCAATCAGGATGGACTAAACCAGATCTACCTTGGCTTGGTTTGGGTGGCTCTCCCTAATTAAAATGCATGCTGTACAACCATCCTGTCTTTCTCTCTCTTCCCCAGTAAACTACCAATCCCTCAATACAGGCACTATAAACCAGATATTGAAAGGAAATGTGATCCAATGAAATGAAAAGCCATAAAGAGTTGAACTGACAGTCACCGATGATTTTCCCAGAAGGCTTTCCCCCCGACACATATCCATAAGACATCATTATGCTAGTCTTCAAGACCTATCCAGAGGGAAGAGTTCCAATCAATGCACATGAGCAGTCTCCTACTCTGACATTGGAAAGCTAATCCATTAACATTATTTGAAAATGAGATGTCTTGATCGTTCTCAGTTTATGGACAGTATTATACATAAAACCTCCTACTACTAAAGAAACCAATGTGATAGGCTAAAACTTAAGCATCACTCTCTCAGGGTAAATTTACAGAGATTTTGATATTAGACATGTCATCATTAAACAAAATTGTTTTGGCTACCATGTGTATTAGCACCAAACCAAGAAATGGAGTACAATTCATTTTCCTAGAGACATAATAGTTCTGCCCTAGCCTTCCAAGACATCCTTCACTAACCTGGGGTTATATAATGAGTTCAAATGAGTCCAAACCTGTAGTCTTTACATGTAAGTTATTCATGGAAAAGTGAGCAAGCAGGGAATGACATGAGGTGCTCAGATTGTTGGGTGCCATCGGAATAAATATCTGTCAGTCATTGGCAATGCTTTTTCAAAGCAAGCTGCATCTTACATCTCTCAGTGTAGTACAGATCTCATCGCAGCCAACAGATTATCAAAGCGCAAAAACAAATAAATGTATAGCCAGCTTGCCAAGGTCTTTCCTCGGGTTTTATTACTGCTGACAATAGAGCCAGTGTTGTGAGAACCGTGTAAGATGGCCAATTCACACATGTCATGCTTTGTTCTCTGCCCGAACCTGCTCCCGCATGACTTTAGAACAAATACGATCTATTTATGTTGTTATTATTAAACGCAATTTGGCAGATGCTCACAAATTCTGCAATCATTTAGTCAGTCACTGAAATGCTTATGAAATTCTTCCAGGACGGCAAGAAAAAAATAACATTTCTACACAAAGATTAAAACACCTAAGTGACACATAATTGACCTTGACAGTTCCTATTGTGGAGAAAGCTGTTGAGGATATTCAAGAAAGGCAAGGTCCTGCCTAGACACAGGTATACAGTGCAAACAAAGGAGGGTGAGAAGGGGTGGGGGGCTGTTAGGAAACATTGGTGGCCAATTTAAATTCCTCAACAAATAGTTTCCAGAGCAATTATGAGAGATCAGCTTGGTTCTGTGAGTGCAAAGATGTGTGACGTGAAGGACCTTTCCTGAGTAGGTCACACAAGATGTAGATGATTCAAATTCAGACACCCTCTCACAAAAAGCCAAAACACAAAAGGCAAGACAAGCAAGTTGGCTTCAACTGAGAGCAACCCTACTGAGAACAACAGAACCATTCCGGTGTGCTTCCTAGGCTGTCCTCTTTACAGAAGTCGAAAGCCTCCTCATTCTCCCAGGAAGGGCTGCTGGTTTCAAAATACCGACCTTCCTGTAGCCGCCCAATGCAAATCCACAAAGTCAAAGACGGTCTCAGGGTTGCTCTGAATCAGACTCAGCTCCATGGCCCTGAATTGCACTTGAGTGTCCACACATACGGTCCGCAGTTCAAAACTGTCAGCTGATCCTTGGGAGAAAGACAGGGATTTCTACTCCGGTAGAGTTACAGCCTTGGAAACCCAGCGGGGCAGTTTTACTCCGCCCTGTAAGGACACTATGAGTTGGTATCCACTCACGGACAGTGAATTAGGGACCATAGTAGGGTGTGTTCTAAATCTGTTCACTTCTGAGCGGGCTTCTGAAAGAAGCAGAACTGACATAGACACACAAAGGGGAAATATCTAATGTCCCATCTATGAGTTACTGAAACCCCAGCCCCCCAGGAGCTGGAGTTGGACCATTAAGGGAGTGTGACCACACCGGAGTGACATGTCAGAGGAGGCGTGACAGCAACATGAGTTATAATAAAAGTTTGTGCAGAGTTTCAGCTGAGATGTATGATTTTTAGGAAAAGTATCTTAGTAGTTATAAAAATAGTTTTCATTAAGCCCAGCTCGTGTGCATCAGTATACTTCCAAGGTGAAAACTCTATGCTAATTTAATGCTTGACACTTCTCAATGTGCCTGGTCAGAACTGTCGTTTTCACCCGATTACCACGCTGCTTCTGGTTTTGATCTGCACGCTCTGCGGGATCAGTTGTTTTCACTGCTGTGGGTTCTTTTACTGTAGACACTGTTGTAGAGTTATGGAATTTAATCCACACATCTTGGTTTTGAACTTGAGATCGTTTTTTATTTTACCTTCTCCTCTACTCTTTCACCCCTCACTCTCCCTCCTCCTTTCCCCTGCCATCACAGTAGCCTTCAAAATCTGCTTCTTTAGGGGTGAAAACCATTTCCCCCCATTTTATTTTTCTTTTATAATATTGATGATATTTGTCTTTATGAAAATGTCTAATTTTTCTGAGCATAATGTCTTTGAAATTTATCCATGCCATGGGGTATTCGACAGTGTTCTTATTGTTTTTGAGAGATGCATAATATTCCACTATATGTATATACCAGAATTGATTTATCCATTTCTCCAGAGATGAGCTTTTTAGCTATTTCCCTAAGTTTTGCTGTTGTACATAGGGTTGTGACAAACATAGATATCCATATGTCAGTTCAGATTTTCCTTTTTTTATTTCCTGGAGGTATATACCTAGTGAAGAGAATGTGGGATCACATGGCATTTCTAGTCACGCTTGTTTAAGGGCACACCGCGCTGTTCCCATAGTGGATGTGCAAGTCGGCGATGCCACCAGCAGAATGCTCCACTCTCTCCACACCCTCGCCAGCATGTGGTCTAGCTTCTTGTTTGGATTTTGCTCTCAGTGCCAGTGGGAGGTGGTATCTCATGGTTGTTTTAATCTGTGTATCTCTTATAACTGATGATCTCGAGCATTTCTGCATATGATTGTCAGCCACTTGGATGTCGTCTTTAGTGAATTATTGATCCATGTCTTCTGTTTATTTGTGGATTGGATTATTTGTGTTTTTCTGATTGAGGTATTGCCCTTGTCTATCGTTCTTCAAGATTAGCCTTTTACCATCTACATCAATTCGATTTTTAACCCCAATTTGTGAGTTCTGTTTTTACTCTTTGGATGAATATTTTGATGGAAATAAATGTTGGATTTTTAGGATGTCCTAGTCATCTGTTTTGTATTTCAATATGTTTGCTGATGTAATTGTGCCTTGTGTTAGAGCCCTTCAGTTCATTGCTATTTTTTCACTGATTATAGTTAAAGTTCTAGGGCTTATATTTAAGTTTTTAACCCATTTCAAGTTTATTTTTCATGTGTGATGTGGGGTATGCATCCTGTTTCATTTTCTTGCAGGTAGAAATCCAATTATTTCAGCACTGTTTATTGAAAAGACTAACTTTTCTCCATCGTATATGTTTTAGTCTCATAAAAAAAAAAACTGTTATCTGTAGGTGCTTATTTTATTTTTGGGTTCTCTGTTCTGATTTATTTGCCTACAGATCTGTCAATGTTTGTCACTGATTTTGTCAAAAATTCTGGCGCTTTCATTACAGTATGGTGGCAGTTAATATTTGTGAACCTCTATCAATAACTTCCTTGGGAATGAAGTAGTAAATAAAAGAAGAAAAACAAAGGAGCCTTCCACTCAGTTACTAATAATGTTGTAGAGAATAAGGTTGTGATTTTTCAAAGATTTCTCCCAAATCATCTTGCTGTCAGTATTCAGATACTCTAAGAAATCTTACAGTTAAAGAATCTACAACTCTATTTATCACACATTATTCCATGATTAAAAATGACTATAAACATTGCTAAGAATTCTGTGTGGTCTGGTATAGGAGGAGGTCCATAGCAAAGGTCCAAGGTCAACGTCCTAGAGGGGCCACTATGGTTCCAAAGAATGATTAATCTTTTCTTGGAGCCAGTGCCCTGATTTGGACTTCCGGACTCCCAAATGATCAGATAATAACTTCCTGCTCTTTACACTTCAACGAACAACTGGGGAGAGGTAGCCATCGCGGACCTCCTCTGGCTTTCCTCATGCGATGAGGCAGGGGTCAGACATGTTTGCATGCTCCATCCTTTTTCACCTGTTCTGACACCTACTTTCCCTTCCCTACCATGCTACATCCGTGCTGGGTTTGATAATTCACTGCAATGACTACACGGAACTCGGAAATAACACTCACGACTTAGAGTTTTATTTGAGAAGTCCAAGATTAGTACACAGTAAGGATACAGCATTAACTCACCTCAGCCACCAACGAAGTCCCTCTCTGATTCTCTAGGCTCTCAGCCACATGATCCCTGGGCGTCTGCTTCTAAGGGCCAGGAGGTCAGCTCACATTTTGCTCTGTCCCATGCTTAATCATCTCCTGCCGGATGAAGAGACGATATCCCATAGTCTTGCCCCTGCTCCTCTGAGTATCTGAATCACAGCCTGGCGCACCTGGGCTCAGCGGCCTCCACTGCTGCGGGCAGAGATCTTGGAGCTGCAGTTCCCATGGTCCTGGGGTTTCTCTTTGTGTTCCAGAAGGCTCTTCTACACCGAGGAATGGTTGGGATGGAGGCGTGGTTTTGTCTTATAGCCCAAGGAATACAAAGGTTGGCATCTATGTTACTTCCTCTAGGAAAGTAGACAAAGATGCTCTCCAAAAACCAAAAGTATGACTTGGTTCAAACCCTCTACTAAATTCAGGACTTAACCTCCCCTTAATTCTCTAACAGAGACCCCCCTCCATAGTGGGATCACAGCTACAGACATTGAGTCCAGAATTATAATACGTCACATAAGGGATCATGGTTAGAAGGGCCATGCTAACGGATTATGCTTCACCCTATTATTTTTGTTATGGAAGCACTAGGAAATGAAGGCATCAAGGGTCTGGTGAAATTGGTGATATTTGTACCCTTGGATCCACTTCTTTACCTCGTGCCTCTGTTCTTCATCTTTAATGTCGTCTTCACCACCAGATTTGGCAACAATCCCTACAAGCTCACCCGAATCGCATTCAGAGTCCTCGCAGGTGTGAGGGATCTGGCTCAGCTAAGTCGAGGATTCCATCACCACCCTGCCACGTGATCTGTTTTCTCTTTAAACTGCCTTGGATGTTAATATCTGCTAGGAATTTCCAGGTGTCTTATGATGAAACTTTAGGCTATGGTAACTTTATTCAGCATGTAGTATTAACAAGATGAAATGGCTTTGCAGAGACATCCAGTTTTAAAAGCCTTCCAAATGGGAAGATAACTATTATATCTGTGGAAAAACCCTAATGCATCATTGCCAGTTCCTTATAAAACTGTATATGGGTACTTATTATTTGTGATCCTCAATTTCTGTGAAACTGTCCTGCAAGCTATTCAGATGATGCCTGCATCAGGGTCTGCCCACATCAAGAAGACCCTGAACTATGATGCCAAGTATTATGATACTCGAGCCCTTATCTGTGCCATGTAGTAGAACGAGGCATGAAATGAGCACAAGATGTGCTTCAGGATGATCCTGCGATACACAGCCCTTTCTCCAACACCTCAGCGGGGGAGCTTACAGTACATACACATTCATTTCTAACACCTCTGTCAGAAAATGAGGGCCAAGAATCCAAGTAATGCCATTGTCTAGGAGAAATCCTTTCCATGCACCAAGAGGCATATGGTGCTTCTGGGCCTTCCCATCAGAAGCCAGGAGAAGCTGGCTGCCAGAATGCCAGCACAGACAATCCCTTGGTTGAGAAATGTAAAAAGATGTGTTGAAATCCTTTCCCTGCTGTGTGAAGTTTGGGGGAGGAGGAAAGGGGTGAGGTGGGGGGGACACCAAGTACTGAAGCGCTTCCCCTTCCTTCAGGACTTCTTCTTCTGTCTAATTTAAGATTGCATCTTGCGTCCCACAGAGGAACTGGGCCCATGCCCTGTTAGGAGAGGTACAATGCACCTTGTGGGCAGCGATCACTCGTCCGTCAGTGGAGGCTGCACTGTTGCTGCAATGCTCAGGCTTCAGCAGAGCTTCCAGACTCAGACGAGCTAGATAGAAAGGCCTGCTTATCTACTTCCAAAAATGAGTCAATAAGAACCCTTGGGAACCTAACTACTGGTATGCAGTCTGCAACTGATCATTGTCCCATTGTGCACGGGGGATGAAGAGTCGGGAAGACTGGCAGATAGCCATAACAACACTCTCCAGCAGTCAATGCCACTAGCAAACATAGAGGCAGAAAGAGACCTCCTAGCAGAGGACAGCTTTAGGTCCACATTGGCCACTTTGGTCCTCAATGACAAAAATGATGAATGTCTTTTGTCCTGTGATTTTTGTGCTGAATCCACAAACTCAACTTACAAATATGGACCACCTGATCATAAGGCTAGCCCTATCCTACCTCTTTAACGTGTTGAAAAACACAGATGGTACTTTGAGGACCAAGGCGCAACTGACCGAAGCTATGGAATTTTCCATTGCCTCATATGCATGTGAAAGTTGGACATGGAAAAGGAAGGCGGCAGAATCAGTACATTTGCATTGTGTTGCTGGTGCTGGAGAGGACTACCGAAAGTACATGCACTGCTGATAGTGCGAACCCATCTTTCTAGGAAGAAGTAAGGCCCAAGTCCTCCTGAGAGGCAAGGATGGCAAGATTTTACTTTACATACTTCAGGAATGTTCTCAGGAGAGACCGGCCTGGGAAGATTCGCATCAGCCCTGATAAAGTGGAGGGGCCGTGGGAAACAGAGAAGGCCCTCAATGAGGTGAATTGGCACAGCAACAATCCTAGGGTTACCTGAGTCCCCTTCATTTCAGCACATACAATACATACAGGACTGCCTTAGCCTCCACAGGCCAAAATCCTTCTCGAGTCCGTATCCGAGGGAGGTGCTGTCGGCCACCGGGGCGGATCCTCACAAAAGCATAGTCGGCTTCTCTGTCACTTTCTGACCAGGCTCAGCTCTCTGAAATGACGGAGGACTTAGCACCACAGACACTGCGTGGGAAAAAGGGGATTCGTGCTTTTGTTTTTCTCTTCAGTTGAAAGAAAGGTCACGAACAATTCTTTTCCAACACAAGTAAGATGCGCTCAACTCATCGAGCTGTGTTTAAAAAAAGGAGCTGGAGAAAAATAAGATACTTAAGCCATAAGATTTGAATGTCAAACAATATGACCAGATAAAAGAAAAGGCCTGTTTATATAGAAAACAGACTTGATGTTTTCCATGAGAAAAGACAACAGCATTCAAGAGGAGTTTTATATGCCTCTAAAGATAATGTGCCAAAAAATATGTGTGGTTTTCATCTTTTCATGTATTTTCCTCAAAACTCCGGTACCAGTATCCCAAAAGTTACATTGCAATCGGATTAAATTGAAGCAAAAATAAACAAAAGGGAAAAGGTCACTTACAGAACCCATGGGACGTTTCTGGTGCTAAGTAGGCGCTGAGCTGAGACGCCTCCTTACAAACTGGGTCCTCTCTGGGTCATACATCTGGGGTCCCCACGCCTTTTACGGTGGTTCCCACGTAGTTCAAGGAGCTTAGGAGCTGGACTCACTACGTGGATCTAGCACAGGCATCAAGAAAGGATGGTCTTCCAAGGGAATGCTAATAGATGTACTTTGCATATTGATCCCCCATGCTCAATGACAGGAGCAGGAAGTTTGCTGATTCTGCAGGCAGTGTACGCATTTCGGGCCATCATGATTAACCACATTATTGGTCACAGGTAGCAAGGGAGATAGTAATTTCCAAACGCTATGGGCTTTCTTTAAATAAAATACTTAAAGGGGAGCTCTGCTGTCAGAGTGGGTTTCCGATTGGGCTGCTAAACCCCAAGGTCACGGCTTCAACTCCACCAGTCATGCCACAGGACAGAGATGGGCTTGCTGCTCTCTTGTGTTGGCCTGTGACTCTCAAGGTCAGCAGCTCCGTGAGAGAACGATGTGGCTTTTCTACTCCCGCAGAGAGTTGCAATCATGGGAACCCACAGGCGGCAGTTCTCCCCTGCCCTCTAGGGCCCCTATGACGTGGAATCGAATTCCTGGCCAGGGGATTTTGAGTCTCTTGTTTCTGTAAAGAGTGACTGCCTCAGAAACTCAAATGAGCAGCTCTACTCTGCTCCCCCAGGGTGGCGCTGCAGTCAACTCAGTGGCAGTGGCGGAGAGCAGCCTTGGACACTGGCCTTCATTTGCACAAACCCTTGCTGAGCACCCTCTTTGCTCAGGAAATAAGGTAGTACCTCTGAAAAGAGCCAGGGTTTGGGAAGCATGTGTGGTTGAGCAGGAAGCAGTGATGGGAGAGCTTCACCTTGGCCCTGAGGCTATGATGGGCCTTTGAGGTGTGTTTCACCCGTATTTGGGGTCTGATGTGTTGTTAGCTGCGGCCCTCTTGTCCCTGACTCCTGAGGACCATGTGTGTGACAGAAGGAAAGAATCATCTCTGTGATCATAGGTATGTGGGGCGCCACCACGGACTCCTACGTTGTGTCCACCCCGTTCCTGAGGGTTTCTTTCACCTTCACCGGTCCTCCCGTTGACCACGGGTGATGGTTTCAGGGGACATCCTCGGAAAAAGTTTAAATGCTAGACCCCTGCTCTCAGGAAATCAAAACAGAACTCAAAGCGACGACTCTTGGTCATGAGAAACAGCCCCCTCAGAATCAGACAAACGAGGACCAGCTCTGCATAGTCCCCTCTTATTCTTTCCATGCATTGCTCCCCCAAATAGAGATTTTAGGATGAATGACAGGCCCAGCCCACACCAGAAGCTTTGGGAATACAAAGCAGCAGAGAGTTTGGGATGTTCACCACATGGATGGTGAACATTTCCTTTACAAGCCACTCCGGATTCGACTTAAATGCTGTGTGTTTGTTTTGTTTTGCTTAAAATGTTCAAGACAGTCAGGGAAGGTGTTGGACTAACTTACAGTGTTAACATTCCATGGCTTTGTGAGCTTCTGACATCCCACTGGCTTCGTGCTGTGGATTCCTGGTGTCCACTCGCCAAAGAGGCAAGGCAGGTTTTTATTCACATCTATCTGCACAATATGTGTGAATTAAAATGTCCATACATCTGCCGCTGCCTGGGAGCTGTGAAGTGTCCGGGAGCCGCCAGCACTACCTGCCTCTACAAAAGAACTGAGCTTCTGGTTGCAAACGAAGGTTTCCAGGGAGGATCAGAGGCAAATTAGGTGATTCTGAAATGTAACAGGTCTTCTCATTATAAACTCCTCAGGACAGAGGAGAAAGGGGGAAGGCTGCAGAGGGAGACAAGCATGGAAGGACCAAGAGGGAGAAACCTGACCTCAAAGGCCACCCCATCAGCACTTATCACAGTGAACTCAGCCCCGGCTGGTATGGCTCCCTTTCCACCCAGCAACTTGGTCATTCATTAATATTTTGCATTTTGGGCCATTATTTTATAGACATGATGTCATGGTTTCAGTGTTTTACTAATCACAAACGACACCATTGCCAGCGAGCATCGATGTAATTTAGTGCTGTTAAGAGTGGAAAATGTTGCAACCGTGGTAGAGCAGAGAGAAGTTCAGATGAAGTTCAAAGCATTGGTACTGGATTTTGTTGGTCAACGGAATCTGCCTTTATGTGTGAGTGCTTGTAGGGAGGGGAAGGAGAGGGGGGGAAGGCCAGGTTATATGTCCTATAGCCATAGTTAAGCAATGAACACTTGAATGCTTTGAGGGCAGGGAAACATACTCATAAACTTATTGAAATGAAAATCTTATTGTTTCTCTGTGCCTTGAGGTCAGTTTTGAGTCACAGTGACCCGATGTATGACAGAATAAAATACTTCCCTGCCCTGGGCTGTGCTCGCAACTGTTCTTATGCTTGAATCCATTGCTGTGGTTCTGTGTCAATGCATCTGTGGTTCTGTGTCAATGCATCTGTGGTTCTGTGTCAATGCATCTGTGGTTCTGTGTCAATGCATCTTGTCCAGGCTTTTCCTCTTGTGCACTGTTCATCTACCAAGCATGATGTCCTTCTCCCAGGACTGGTCTTTCCTGACCACATGCCTTAGGGGACATGGATAGAACATCCCAGTAGATAAAACGTCCTTTCTGCTAATGCTGGGCTTGGCTGCTCCTTCGGTTTATTACTGCAGAGCAGGTCGAGCTGGCCAAGGAGTGCTGCCTGCAGTCACCCTGCACGGTTCCCTAATCACTAAGAACCCGGCAAATGCTTCCCCGGGCTGATGGATGTACCCTCTGGAGAAAGAGGACCAAGCCAGATACACATGCTTCTCCATGAAGAGGTGGTGTCCGTTTGTGATCTGAGGCTCAAAGAGGATCGGGCAGGATGGTAGTGATGGCTGGGGACAGACTCTGTGAACCTTCTTGGCCAAGCCACAGAGTCAGGGACTGAGGACAGGCTGTGTCAGCTTTACACCCAGACATGGATTCTCACGTCATGATTGCTGCTTTTACTGGTTCCTTCCCACCCAAACCTCTGTTGGGCTTTCAACTTCTCCTCCACTCACCTTATTTCCTCTTCTGCCTTCGCTGATCTAATTGGGAGCTTGATCAAGGACCGATGTCTGCTCCCCCCCTGGTGGGAGGGCAGTCCGGAGCCACTCTGCCAAAGCTTACACAAGGAGCTCCTGGAAATGCATGACAACTCCGGAAGGGAAGCAAATGGGAGATTACCTCCCCCGCAGGAAAGCAGTTACCTTGAGCTAGCTGCATGCAGAGAACCACGTCTCAGAATGCTTTGTTTCTTCCAATCTCCTTCCTTCCTTCACACTGGAGAGGATGGGCAGATTTCATTCTCATGGAAACCTTGCGAATTCTTCCTCGGAAAGGGGCAAGATCGATATAAGGTATTATAGATTGATAGGGAATGAGGACCGAGAAATAGGTTGCTCTGTTTAACTTCCTTCTCGTGGACAGTCTCGGGTGGTGATTACCTGACGAAATTATTTAAAGTAAGCGAAGCTCCAAATATAGAGATCGATGCCTCAAGAAATCCCTCCTTTTCGCCGCGCGTAGTAGTTGTGATAACAGATGAGGTGGCGTGATGTGGGGTGTGATTCGTACTTGGAAATAGAATTAGTTTGAAAGCCTTCCGCCTGGCAATCATGCCGCCAACTGAGCCCGCTGTGAAGAGTTATAAAAAGACACAGCGAAAAGTCTCCGAGAACTCACGAAGCAGAATGAAGAGACGTCAGACAATTCCTTCCTCAAACTTCACACTGCTAGTAAGGGTGGTGGGGTGGCAGGGGAGGCTTTAGGAGATCACAAGTGTTTGTGAAACAAAGTGTGAGTAAAAGAGTCATGATCTGATTCTGAAAGGTAATGAAGCAATTGGAAAATGCCAGCTAAGAGAAAAAAAAATATGTAATAGAAATATTTAATTAAGATGCCATTAAAAAAGTTAAAAAAAGATTTGGACCCAACCCTTAAAATAAACCTCTTAAAAGGAAAAACATTTTGAATTAATACGTTACTTTAAATTAATATATATTTTTTCTTTTAAAAGCATAGAGGCAGAACGACTTTGTTTGAAAACTTTTTGCTTGAAGGAGGTGAGGGTTTCTGCAGCAGATCTTAGCTGCACAGGCAGCACTTCAAACACGTGCTGGATCAACTCCTCCAGGCCAGTCTCCGCAAGGAATCAGCAAGCGCTGATCAAGAGACTGCTCGCTCTGCCATTATCCCACTTCTCCCCTGGTTTCCTGATCCTGTTCGTCCTTCTTTCCTGACCCTTTGAACCCTGTCCTGGGGAAATGTTGCTCTTGATCACAAGGATCTCCATAGAGCCCTCTCCCTGGGCGTCCGACAACAGAAAAGTGGGTGAAGGGAGACCTCGGACAGTGTAAGACATGACAAAATAGTAATAATTTATAAATTATCAAGAGTTCACGAGGGAGGGAAAAATGAGGAGCTGATACCAAGGGCTCAAGTGGAAAGAAAATGTTTTGAGAATGATGATGGCAACAAATGTACAAA